>NC_090298.1:126314423-126620384 GCF_039906515.1 Pseudorca crassidens
ACCCTGTTAACATGCTAAGCCCTCCCCCTGCCATACTTGCCCATCAACCTTATAGGGATGTGTCACATAGATCCCTCAGCATTACCAGAGAGAGGGAGCAGGCGTTGGTGAAAGCCGAGACTGACACTCCAGGCTCAACCCCCTCTGATGTCTTCCCATTTCTCTTGAAGTCAAATCCAAACCCCTCACCCCTGCTAGCCTCTCCAGGCTCATCACATGCCTCTTTCATTCAGTCACGTAGGCAGGCAGGCGGTAATAGTCTCTGAGTCTCTCTTCTGTGCCAAACATTCTGCTAGGTGCTAGAGATTCCTGCCAGAACAAGCAGACAGGGTCCCTCACAGAGCTGGTCCTCTGTTGCTGCTCTCTGCCTCAGGGCATTTGCACATGCTGTTCTGTCTTCCTGGGATATTCTTCCCCATTGGTGACATGGAAACCTCCTGCTCAACCATCATATCTTGGCTTAAATGTCACCTCCTCCAGGAGGTGACATTTAGCTGCCCCAAGCTAAATAAAGTAGGTTCCCTCCCCCACTGCCTCCCACCACTTAATCTAGCTCTCAGCTCCGTTGCTTTCCTTCACACTAATCACAGTTCGTAATTATTTCATTTGTTTGTTTTTAATCTACCCCCCCACCCCTGAAAAACAGGAATGAACTGTTTAACAAATAAGTACCGAGCACGTCCCACAGTAATAATAAAATGAACTAGCATCTATTGAGTACTCGCTATTTTTTCAAGTGCAGGTATTTTCGACCCCAGAACAGCACATTTCTCCATTAGATTAGTGACGTTGACTAAGGCTGTGGGAGCAGTGGAGCTGGACAGAAGGATGTCCTTTAGAGGTTGAGCCACCAGCTGATGGATTGGATGTGGGAAGCGGGGGAAGGGCCACCTAGGCTTTTGGCCTGAGTGGCCTGAGGATGGGGGCCATTTACTGCGAGGAGAAGACCAGGAAGCGGTAGGTCTGTGTTAGGTTTAACAAGGATTCATCAAGTACTCGCTGTGTGTGTCTGGCACTGTTGTGGAACCAAATGAGCAAGGTGGCATGGTCTCTCCCCTCGCAGAGCATTCAGGGAGCCAGGAACCAAGGGGAGGGGATTTGCCAAGGTTCCTCAATGAGCTAGAGAAAGGCTGGAGTCCCGAGCCCCAACCTGCACCTCCGCCCCAAATGTGACTCTTCACGTCCCACGCCTGTGGATGATTAGTCAGGAACTTCAACTCCAGACCAGAGGAGGATAGGGCAGAGGCCTGGAGACTCCACCAGGAAACAGCTGGTGGCCTCAAGTTGTTCAGCCCGGAAGAAGATGTGAAGGGATACAGTTGCTGCTTGCAACTCTTAGAAGGGCTGTTCTAGGCCAAGGGTGCCCCTTATTTCTGGTGCCCCTTGTGGAAAATCCTGGGAAGAATATAGATGGGTGACGGATGCAAGAACAGGCTGCTTTGTAGATAGTCCAGGCAGTCTGGTTACATATGCTATGCGGGTGTGAGCATCTGGCCCTGGCTGGGAGTTTGGTCCAGCTGTGTTGTCCAATAGAACTTTCTATAGCTCTATATCTATGCTGTTCAGTGTGCTAGCCACGAGCTACATGTGTCTATTGAGCCCTTGCTATATGGTTAGTGTGACTAAAGAGCTGAATTTTTAATTCCATTTAATTAATTTTAATTTAAATAGCCACACGTGGCTAGTAGCTGTCATACAGCACAGTGCAGGAAAATCCCTCTCGAGACTTTCTAGAATGTAATCCATTCCAGATGGGCTCCTTATTCTCCACTGAGGAATCTCTCTTGCCTCTTTTGTCTCTGCAGTCATCATCTTCTCCTTCTTCTTCCTCCTCCTCTTCCTTTTTCTTCATCATTGTCACAGATAGCTTTTATTACTAACTACCTTGTTAAAGAAATGATCACATCTCATCTCCACAGCTACCATGTCTAAAGGAGGCATTCGTGTCCTCATTTGACAGATGAGTAAACTGGGATTCAGAGAGGTTCAGTGACTTGCCTGGGTTCCCACTGCTGGCACCTGGCCTGACTGGGTTAGAACCACTGCGTCTATCTGACTCTGAAGTTTCTGTCCTCTTCACTGCTTCTCGTAGCCAAGTCAGGTTGTGGACCTCCTTGAGAAGACAGGAGAGGGGTAGAGGCCTGGGAGGAGGAGGGGGCGGTGCTGACTGAGTGCTGTGACTAGGAAGGAGGGTGACAGTGGGGTGGAGAAACTTGCCTAAGGCTACAGGGCCCCTGAGTGTGGCTGGCCTGCCTATCCTCCTCTCATCGCACCCCTGCCCCCATGCCAGCCTCGCCCCTGCTCCAGGAATGAGCAGGGGTGAATGAGGAACTGTGCTAGAACAGCCTGGGACTGGCAAACCAGCCAGAACAAGGACCAGTCATGGGCCCAGTAGAGAGCCTCATTGCCCAGGGAGGATATCCGTCCACCATTGAACTGGGTGGGTCAGGGCTGCTGCAGCAGAAGTCCCACCCACTGGTAGTACAGTTGAGGAAATGGGTCCAAGCTGAACATCACATGTCCGGCTGGTGGCCTGGCCAGACCTCCCCACCCCTAGGCCTATGTTCTTTGCCCTGCGGCTCCCCATCAGGCAGCATTCCTACCTCTCCCAAGGGATCCCTCCCACAGGCACTTGTGCAAATAGCTCAGTTTTCCTTGTCGTGTCCATAGCTCTTTGCCCTTTGCAAACTGCTTTCACACCCATTCTGTTCCCTGAGGGAAGGAAAGCCCAGAGAAATTCAATCCCTTGTCAAGTCCTTTAGCTAAGGATGCAGACCTGGGCCCAGGTCCTTAAGGGAGGACTCAGAGCTACACAGAAGTTCAGAATCTACAGGGCCCTCGGAGCTGACACCAAACCTTCTTCTGATGCACAGGAGAAACTGAGGCCCAGAGAGGAGAAGGGACTTATTTAAGGCCACACAGATGGCACAGAACTGGAGGCTGGTGGTTCAGAATCCCCTCTGGTAGGCTTGTTAAAGATGGCAGGGAGACCAGGATGCAATAGATCTGAGAGCTTGGGAATATGTATTTTTAACAAGCATCCGTGCATGCATATGTGCATTCCTTTGTGTGTGTGTGTGTGTATGTGTGTCGGTCGAGGTTGTGGGGATTTTGATTTACAGCCAGTGGGGCTGGACCACACAGAGAGGGGTCATGGATCTGTGTCCCAAGCCCTAGGGCCAGAGCTGGCAGTGTCATCCCTCAGGGCCACAAACCCAGCAGGAAGAGGTCAAAGGAAATGCTGACCCAGAGGCCACTCAATTTTCCTGGAGCCACCTAACCCGCCCTGGGGGCAGAGGCTGAACTCTGGTCCAGGATAGATGGGGAGGCCCCACTGCAGACCGCCAGGCTCCTGCCCTCTATCCTCCAGCTGGGCAGGCCCAGTTTCTAGACTCTCAGACAGGGAAATCAGTCTTAGACTTCTTTCAGCAATAATAACAAATATAATCAGAGCATCAACAAACATTGGTAGCTTCATGTTTCCAAGTTGGAAGGGACCTTATAAATAAACAGTCTCATCCAACACATAGCCCATTGCTCAGATCCGTTTCCCAGGATCCCTGTCATGTGGTTATCCCACCATGGAAATGAATAAGATCTACCTTGCCCTGTGTACCTACTGTGTGCCAGGTACTGTGCCAGGCATCATTCATCCATCCATCTCAAGTGATCCCCTGTACACCCGAGGGTTGGAGATCATTATGGGAGACCTTACACTGGGCCATAGGTTCTAATGCTGTTTCTGAGTCTAGACAGACCTGGGCTAAATCCCACCTTCCAGATGTGCAGACCTTGCTGAAAGTCAGTTTTCTCATCTGTAAACTAGGGATAACAGTCGCACAGCTTCGTAGGTTGTTGAGAGATGGATGCAAAGTGCCTGACACATGGACATATTGACCATTATTAGAATAATAATTATCCCCATTTTATAGATACAGAATTTTAGGCTCAGAGAGGTGAGGTGTCCTAGATCACCCAGCCATTGAGAAGCTGCATGGCGCAGCCCTGGAGGTCTACTTGCCCAAACAACCACATGTCAGGGTCACCTGGAGAGCTATTCAAGTATCAAATCCCAGAGGCCCACTTCAGTCCCATTGAGTCTGAACTTCCGGGCCAGAATCTGTGCTTTTAAAAAGCTCCCCAGGCAATTCTGAGGCTGCTGGTCAGGGATTTAGAACCATCAGCCTGGCGCTTCCCAGGACCTCTGCCGTGCGTGCTTTAGGGATGGGAAGCTTGCTACCTCCATGGCAGCCTGAGCATATGGACGGGCCATTCCTCACAACCCACAGCCAGAGCGGAGAGAAAGCCTCTCATCTGCACAGTTATCCAAGGCTCTTCTCTCCCCATGCTTCACCCCTAAGAGCTGCTAGGGGGGCTCCCACCCTCCCTCCCACCTACTCGCACTGGCATCTGGCCCAGAGGGTTATTCATTAGGTGGCTGGGAGTGGCCTGGCTCCCATCAGACACCTGTTACAGGAGCCCGGACTTCCCTCTTAGGCCCAGTGTCCCAAGGGCCTGTAAATCATTCATCCTGGGCGCTCTCCCTGCCCCACCACTGTCACGCACCTCCCTGCCCCCTCTCTCCTGGGCCCCCAGGGTGGCACAGGTGTTCACAGGAGGGGAAAGGAGGTTTGCTCATGGCAGTGGGGAGTTCTGGCCCAGAGCTGGGACTGGAGCCCAGGGCTCCTGACTGTCATTAAAAATACAAATTCACATCTGCACATGGTAAAAATTTAAACATCCCAAAGACTGCCTCCTACCTATGGCTCCCCAGCCTCTAGTCCCCTCTCCAAGGCACGCCAACCCCCATTACTGGTTTCTTGTGTATTCTTTCAGAAAGAACTTGGGCCACAAACATGTTTGAATGTGTGTGTGTGTGTGTGTGTGTGTGTGTGTGTGTATTCCATTTTTATACAAAAATAGCAACATACTATTTACAACATTTTGCCTTTTTTTAAACTTAACAATATATTTTTAGAAATTGCTCCATATTGGCACCTACGGAGCTTTAGAATTTCTTTTTAGTGACTGTGTAGTGCTCCTCTCCATGGATGTACCATCTCTTATCTTATTAACCAGTCCTGACTCATAGACATGTACATTGTCCTTAGTTCTGTGCTATTTGAAACAGCTACCTCTTTGGGCATTTTTCTGTGGGATTGATCCCTAGAAGTGGGATTAATGAGTCAAAGGGCATGTGCATGTTAAATGAGGCTGAGATCACCAAGTTGGGCCCCAAGGAGGATGTTCCCATTATCACCTTCTGGACGGCAGGTGGGACTCCCTGGTTCCTGGACCACACAGTGCGATATCAAACATTTTGGTTTTGGGCAGAGCCATTTTGTTAGCAATAACATTGTGTGCTTTGAGCAACTCCACCAGATGGAAGTGGCCGATGTGTTCCTGAGCCCACCAGCCCTTCTCTTGGGTCCAGGGAGGGGGTGACAGGGCCTGTAGGCTGGGTCTTCACTGGCAGCCTTGCTAGAGTCTGCAACTATGCAGAGAGGAGTAACTATGCAGCTGGAGTCCCATCTCTCATCTAATTCCCTCCGTCCCCCGACCCAAAAGAGCCTGGCTGGAGGTCAGGAAGCCTGAGCCCAGGTTTATACCACCACCAGAAAGGATGGCCCTCCACAAATGCCCTTTTCTGAGCCTCAATTTCTCCCAACTATGAAACGGGCGCAGTGGATCCCCATTTGCTCGTCAGGAAGGATGGGACCGAGGGTTGGGTGCCTGAGGGAAGGGGGGGTGTCTTTATAATCTCTCAGGCTGAGGTTTGGGTGGGCAGGGAGCCTCCGCCCCCTACCTCAGGCTGTGAATCTTCTAGGCATTTTCAACCTGTGGGCCATCCAGCCCCAGCCCAGGGCTTTCAGAAATCTGCCCTCACCATGGCCTGGACCCACTCTTCCCAGAAATACAAGTAGATGGGTGGTCTGTTGTTTGAGCTTCTGCTGCCAATGCTTAGAGGGCCCTATAGCAGTCTCTGTGGACCCTGAATCTGGTGGGGTGAGGAGCTGTGCACTAGAGCAGGAGGGAGACCTGCAGGCCTGGTGAAATGGCCTTGGGCAAGTCCACAGCACCCTGGGGCTTCAATGACCCTGACTGTACGGGGAGGTTGGACCAGAAGGACTCACAAGGGCTCTCTTATTTGGACCTCTGGACGCTGTATAACCATCCTGAACGTCAGTCTCTTCATCTATAAAGTGGGAGGAGACTAAACTCCCATGACCCCTTCTGGCTTCAGCCCAGTGAACCCAGTGGGGCTGTGGGTTCAGAGCTCTGCTGGGTTTCAGTGGTGGTGCATTAGGCAGAACAGTTTTTGAGCCGGCGTTGAATTTTCTAGGTCAAGGAGGGGCCCCATCTGGAGCCAAGGCCTCGGCAGCCACCCCCTTGTCCCTTTCCTGGGCTAGGCCTGGCCAAGGGCCGAGGCTGTCCTGTGCTGCGTCGGGCAGTGGGCTGAGGTCAGTGGTTGTGGAAGAGTCCAGTGTGGTTCTGCTGCTCTGGCAGGAAGCCCAGGGAAAAGAGCCGAGAAACATGTGCTGTCTCCTGTTCTCCACAAGCCCTTTGGCTCTGAGGAGCCCAGCACTAGCCTGCCAAGCTGTGTGGGCCGGACCGGCGCTGGTGTGGGGGGGGGGTGGTTAGCGCAGGGGTGCCGAGGAGCGGGCAGGCCCAGAGCTGGGGCCAGGGAGGTGAAGGCCAGGTTACTGCGGGGGCCCTTGGCTGAAGTGGGATGGGTTCGATGGTTATGCAGACCTGCCATGCCCTGGCGGGACACATGGGTGGGTCTGAAAAGTGCTTGCGCCTGCCTCCTGTTTATAGCCGCAGGCTCAGCTTCTTACAAGGAAACTGGTGTTGAGTCCGGCCCCCACAGCAGCCCAGGCCAAGCGTGACTCTTAATATTCTCTCCAGACGGACCTCTGATCCCAGCCCGAAAGAGATCCCTGACATTAACCCAGTCGGTCCTCAAATCCACTTCCGGGCCCCAGGCTGAGCCTCGTGTGGAAGTCAAGCCAGCCCTGCCTGGGTTATGGCAGGTCTCCCCACACGTCCCCCTTCTCACCAATCTGTTCTCCATGCAGCAGCCAGAGTAATCTTAAATCCTCCATCAGACCTCTTGTCTCCTCTGCTCAGAAGCCTGCAATGGCTCCTGTCCCAGACGCACTAAAACCCAGAGTCCCTCCCGGGGCCCGTAGGCCCAGCTCGACCTGTCCGCTCCCTTGGCTCACGGCACCCCGGGCGCACCAGCCTCCTCACTGTTCCTTACTCTTCATGCGGCAGGCATGCCCTCCATCAGGGCCTTTGCACCTACTGTTCCCTCCGCCTGGGAACCTCTTCCCCAGACAGCTGCATTGCTCTTTCCCTCACCTCCTTTAGATCTTTGCTTAAGTTCCCCTTCAAGGTAAGGCCTTCATGGACCACTGTATTTAAAATCACAGCCTCACTCCTCCCTCAATTCCCAGTCCTTTTTTGTCTCTGAAATACTTATCATCAATCAACATATCAACTAATTTCCATATTTATTTTATTTTTGCCCATCTCCCTCCACTAGAACCTAAGCTTCACGAGGGCAGGGACTCTTTGTTTTGCTCACTGCTGCACCCAGCACTTGGCCACAGCAGGAACTCAGTAAATATTTGTGGGCTGATCTGAGTACTCCTGCTCTGTGCCTGGGCACAGGCTGGAGTGTAGATGGCTCCGGGCAGAGCGGTCCCCAGCCCCTGGTGCAGCCCCAGCTCAGGGCTTGGCACCTAGAACCAGGGCCTTCTGAGGAGCCTGACAGGTCCTGGGGAGCCACCGGCAGCCCCAGTCCTTTCTGTTTGATTGTGCGGCCACCAACCACCAGGCATTTGACAGGAATTGAGGAGCATATACCCCAGGGCGGTTCCTGCAAGCCGCCTGCTTCAGCCTCCGGCTGTGACGGCCCCTCCTGCTCTCCTTGCGCACAGGAGAGAGGAGCAGCTGACGTCTCGTTATCTCAAGCTACCCTTGCTGCCAGGTGTTCCTTCCTCCAAGTCTCTAGTGCTCAGACCTGCGGTCTGAGGAGCCCCAAATTGGAACCACCTGGGAGCTTGTGAAAATGGAGACTCCACGCCAAGGCTTTCTACTTCACGTTCTCGGTGACAGGCTGGAAGCTGTGTTTTTCACAAGCTCCCCGCATGTCTGTTCTGCAGCCACACCTGGGAACTGTTGCACGAAAGCGGGTGGGCCTGGCAATCAGAGTAGGGCTCTGGGTCAGGAGACTTGGGCTGAAACCCCCAACTCCCCCCGCTGCTTGCTGGGTAACCCTGGGCAAGTTGCTTCCCCTCTCTGAGCCTTAGGGCCCCCCAGATGGGCATGAGAACAGTGCTTGCCTCCTAGGTCAAGAGTCTCGAAGCCTGAGCCTGGGAGAATGACTGTTACTCCCTCAAGGTCCTTCTTCAGGGGCCCTGGATTGCTCTTCCCCCTGGGAGCCCTGCCTTGGCCTTTTGCAAGCTCCCCTCCCCACTCACCTCTCCTCCTGGCACCTCTGCTTCTTAGGTAAGACCCGGACCAAGGACAAATACCGCGTGGTCTACACCGACCACCAGCGCCTGGAGCTGGAGAAGGAATTCCACTACAGCCGTTACATCACCATACGGCGGAAGTCAGAGCTGGCCGCCAATCTGGGACTCACTGAACGTCAGGTGTGTGGGGCTCCCACCTCAGCCACAGGAGCAGTCCCGGGAGTCTGGCCTCCAGGCTGCCAGGCAGATTATGGAGCTCAGTCGAGGGAGGAGAACAGAGAGGTTGTCTCCCAGCCATGGTCATACAACACAATAGAAACTGAGCTACTGCCAATCCCCCGGCCAATTAAACCCAATATCCCTGACCACCAAAAGGAGCATGGGGGCCTGATTAGCTATAGGCTACAGCGGGCTTTGATCAGTGCTGTTTAAATCCAGAGGAGGGAGCGGTCACAGGGAGAACAGGGAAGGCTTCCTGGAGGAGGGGTGTTAGAGCATGGCTTTGGAAGATGGAGAGGAAGAGGGTTACAGAGGAAGTTGTCTTAAGAGTAGGGGAGCAAGTTCCAGAGGGGGAGAACATGTTCAGGGTCCATGAACAGTTGGGGTAGCCGGAGCAAGTGGGAAGCCCCAAGCACCACATCGAAAAACAAGAGCTCCACTGCCCTTCCTCTTGTTCTGACATTCGGTCTCCCCACCGCCCACCCCATCTCTCTTCTCTGACCCCACAGGTAAAGATCTGGTTCCAAAACCGGCGGGCAAAGGAGCGCAAAGTGAACAAGAAGAAGCAACAGCAGCAGCCTTCACAGCCACCCCCGCCCGCCCACGATGTCACCGCCACTCCAGCTGGGCCACCTCTGGGGGGCCTGTGCCCCAGCTCCGCCAGCCTCCTGGGCACCTCCTCCCCAATGCCTGTCAAGGAGGAGTACCTACCGTAGCCCCCCGACCAGCCTTGTGGGCTGGGGGCCTTGAGGACTCAGGGGCTAGGAATGTGGCTCCTGTGGGGGCCCAGGAGGCCTAGTCTGAGTCCCAAGCCCTGCCACTGACCTGCTGAGTAACCTTGGACCAACCACCCACGCAGCCCCTGCGTCCCCTGGGCCCATCTGTGCAGCGAGCCTGCTGGATGAGGACCTTTTCCAGCTCTGGTGATCTAGGCCTCAGGCGGACAAGGGAGCCTGGGGTGGGAGGTCTTAATCCCCAGGGGGCTAGGTGAGGGGGCCACCCAGCTCCTCCTCCAGAGGCTCAAAGGTGGGAGGCTGCTGTAGGGACTAGACTCCTGGAGAAAGGAGATGGAACCGAGAGAAGATGGAAGGCTTGCAGACCGTGACCTGAGGGGGGGAGGGGGGAGGGTGTCAGCTCACACCTGCCTTTTCCTGCAGCCTCACCTCTACCTGCCCCCCCCACCCCCCGCCCCGGCGTAACATGCACCAAACCCTCTCCAGGCTGGATGCAAAGCGCAAAGCCCACAGGATTGGGCCTGAGCAAGAGGCTCTGGGCTACAGAGCCATATTCCCTCACTCAGATTCTCAGTGGAGATTCCAGGTTGTGGGGAAGGCCTCTGAACGGGGACAGAGGGGCAGAGTCCATCCTACCAAGTCTCTACCACCCCACCGGGCTGTCCCTCAGGGCCCAGGCCCCAGGGAGCCCCCAGAGAACTTTCTCTGGACCAAGCAGACTCACAGCTGGGCAAGGGGCTGCCCAGAGAGTGGAATCTCTTGAATGCAGCTTCAAGAATAAAATTTCTTTTCTCTTTTTAAAAATGTATGAAAATCATTATACATAGCATGAAAGGAAGATGTTAAAGGAGTGTAAATCATCCTTGCCCTTCTCAGCAACTGCATAGTCCCTCCTAGTCTCTGTAGGCCTACCACAAGGTCACCTTTAAAATACTTCTGAAAGATCAAAACAGGACCTCATTAGAGTAAGGCTATGAGACTGTTAAATTTTAAGTCCATTTTGTAAGCAGAATCATCAGATTCAATATTTCAGTCTTTTGAATTTTTCAAATACTTTCAACTCAGGGTTTTCTTTCAACAGATGACATTCGTTGGGCACCCCGTATGCCAGGCATGGCTGGGCCCAGGGAATGTACAGTCCTTGCCACCCAGAAGTTCCCAGTCTGATCTATGCTCTAGGTATCAGGGTAGCAGAGCATCCAGGGAGTCCAGAGCGAGCTCCCAGCTTATCCTGGAGGGTCTGGAAGGCTTCCTGGAGGAGGTGATTTTAAACTGAGGCCTACCTAAAGGACTAGTAGGTGCTGTCAGGCCAAGAAGGAGGAATAGTAAAAAAAAGATTAAGAGGAATATGAACTTGAAGTACACTTTTTAAAAACTCCTGAGAAAAGCTGCTATTTTGAACTCCCTTCCAGAGGTGGGCAGGAGTCTGCGCCCTGGGGCCTTCACTCCCTAGAGGGCTCTGGTGCCAGCTGCCTGCCCCTCTGTTTACTGTTCTGGGAGGTGGCCTAGCCATAAAAAGTGTATGCAGCCTGCCTGCCTGCCCTTTGCTCCTGGGGCACATGACCACAATGCACGAGGTGGATCCAGTCCCCACGTGAGCCCCTGAAGAGCAGAGGTGCTTCTCTCTCCTCCTCCTGCTGTTGGCCTGGGAGACATCATGGCTTCACTGAGGATGGTGGACATCTAAGGCATGGGAACCAGGTGGTACCAGGGGAGAGGACCAGGGTTCCAGGAGCAGAGGAAGAGGGTTGGTGGCAGGGTGGCTAGCGGTGAGTGAATATAGGTTTCTGATCGTCAAAAGCGTTTGCTGTGTGACCCTGGGGTAATTGCTTCACCCCTCTGAGCCTCATTTCCCCATCTGTAAGACTGGGGAGCTTGTTTACCAAGAAGAAATGACTCTGGTCAAATCAGTTTGAGAAGTCCTGCAGACTCAACCCTTCTGGGAGAGTCACACTGGTGCCTTAACACATCAAAGGCTCTGACAAGTCCCACAGCAAAGAAGACCCTTGAATTTTCTTTTATCCAGCATTCCCCATGCTTCACTACCCAGGAGCCCGCTACCAGCACCTACCAGCACCCCAGTGAACACCGCTCTGGAGTGTGGGAACGCTGTGGGCTGGAGGGCCACACTTCAGCTGTGACTCGGTCAGTGTTTAGTAGCAGATTTTGTTGTCACATGGCCTGGATTCCAGCTTGACTACTTCCAAGCTGTGAGACTTCAGGCAAGTTACTTAGCTTCTCTGAGCCTCAGCCTCCCCATTTGTCAAATGGAAATAAAATACTCTAAGCTATCTAAGCTATCTCAGAATTATGTTTCGCACAGGGCCCGGCACACAGTAAGTTCTGGGTTTTAGCCACCTGCTCCCTGGGCTGCTGCATCCCAGTGTGATGCTGGCAGGCCTGACTGATGTTCTAACTACCCCCACCCCCAGTGCTGAGGACAGATGGTGGCTGGGAAGATCTGAGGCAGGACAAGGCCGCCCCCAGCCACAGGGAGACCTCTGCCTGGTTGGAGGTCAGTCGCCAGGCCAAGCAGGCTGGGTGAGCTGCAGTTGCTGTCTACGTGGGCGGTCAGGGCCTTGGGTGGGCCCCACAGGTTGGACTGGCCATCACCTGTCAACTGGTGTTTGAGCTCCGTGGAAAAGGAAACTTTTATCTAAGACAACTTCCAAGCAGTGTCTTGAGCTGCGGTGTGAAGTAATGCATTCCCTGCCACCCAGAGAGTTCCACCAGAGGCAGGGGTGTTGTAATGGCTCAGGGAAAAGGACCCGTTACGTCCTGTCAGACCCGGCGGCCACCCCAGTGCTAAGAGGTGTTCCAGCTTCCCTATCAGGAATGGCCGATGCTGCTTCTGCTTTGCATATAGTGATTTTATGCTTCCCCCCTGCTGGGTGGCAGGCCCTGAGCTGATGCTAGAGATGGGGGATGGAAGGTGGGAGGGGGGCATCCAGGCAAAAATATCTGGCCTGGCCTGGCTGTGAAGGCCCAGGGCCTGGTCGTGACCTCTAGCAAATCAGAAACGTGTGCGTCAGCGCTACGTTTCTATAGACCCCTGACACCATATTGAGAATCTGAGTTTTGTGGATAAGACTCCCAACACGGACCGCCAAGAGACTGGTGTGGGCTGAGTGGAGAGGGCCACAGCTCAAGACTAGGGAAGGCGTCAGGGTTGGGAGTAGAGTGGCCTCACAGAGGAGGTCTCTAGCAAGGAAACCAGCCTGGCCCAGGGTGGATGAGATGCCCAGCCAGTGGGACACAGAAGCTGGGAGCAGAGCAGGTGTAGGACAGGGCGGCTTGGGAGGGCAAGCCTGTCCCCGCACGGCTGCTCCAGAACCGCTTTCTCACCAGATGGATTAGCGGTCTGGATCCTCATCTTTCACAGTCGCCACGCTGGTGTAACAAAACACATGCTCTTCAGCGATAAAGTCGGGACGTTTAAGCAAATTAAAAATGTTTATTTATATGCATTTAAAAATATCTCCCTATATAATAAAAGGAAGTACATTTTCATCTCACATTTTCTTTAAATCAGCACTCATCCCCATTCTTCTGGTTTGTTGTGAGACCAAGAGAAATAGAGAGGGAGGGGAGAGGGAAAGGGAAATCGATGATTTACTAGGTTTGAATTCCTAACTAGTTATTTTGCCAAGTGGTACCCAAACTTCCTCTGGGATGGGGGAGACGGGGTGGTATTGAGAGCAATTGTCAGATGTGCTCAGCAGCTGAACTCACGGCCAGTTGTATGATCATAAAACTGGGGTTTCAGAGGGTAGACTGACTCATGTGGACAATGTCTTCTAAAAAATGGTGGGGGGTTGTTTATTGTATGAAGTATAGAGTTTTCCAACAAGTGCTGTGGGGATGGGGGAGGGGATGGCAGAAGGTGTGATATGGAGGGCAGGGCCTAGGTGGGGTCAGACTCCTAGATTCCAGGCGTCACCCTGCCTCTACTTCACAGGGTGATTTTCCAAGTCCTCCCTCCTCTGGGCCTCAGTTTCCCCTTCTGAAAGGCATGGACCTAGACCCATTTGTATTCAGAGCCCCAGTGACTGCTGCTGATGTTCAGTGGTCACCCCATGACGTGTCTGAGAAAGGCTAAAGTCCCAGCCCTGCTCCCTTCCCTTTGCCTAGGGTTGGCTCCCTCCAGGGCTGGATCTGGGGGAGCAGGTGCTGCTGGGAAGAGGCCACAAGGAGGCTAGTCTTCCAGGGCTCCTGAGCCAATGCCTCACCTCTACTCCCTGTTCTCATGGTTCTCTCTTCCTTCCTTAGCATCTAATGAAACCCACAAGCCAACGAGAGGGAGTGGTTCAGCACAGCTGCCTGTAAGAAGTGTGGTGACACGCCCTCGGGGAGAGGAGAGGTGGGTCCTGCCTGGGCCTCTTAGTTTTTGCCTCTCCCCAGGCACGGCCCTGAGGCCCTCCTCACTTTATCTCCAAAGTTCAGAGATGCAGTGATTTGTGACCTTGGGCACACAACTTCACTCCTTCAAGACAGTTTCCTTAGGTACAAAATGGGGATGCACAAACTCGTCTTTCCAGGCTGCTGGAAAGAGCTAAAACTTAGATACTGGGTATGAGCTCATCTAATGCACACAGTAGGGCTCAATGAACGCCCCTTCCGTTTACATTCATGGCCAAGGGGCTCCTTCCTCCTGGGTCTGGAGGGTCCCTGCCTGCCCTGTGAGGCCAGGCTTAAAGGAAGGAGCAGCTAGGTGGGACCTGGGGAGGAGAGGTGGGCCTGGGACCCAGCCAGGCCCTTTATCCAAGCCTGTGCTCTGATTTAGAGCCTTCCTGCCTCCTGCTCCAGGGATGGGAGGGGCAGCAGACACTCGATCACATTCTCCCCAAAGGCCTCCCCATGTTGGCTGCTGGTAGGGCAATGCTATGAGTGACTGAACTGGGACACTTCTGAGAGTGAAAGGAGCATGATTTGTAATGTATATGCTGGGCCCACTAGCAAATACTCGTTCAGTTCCACAAACCAATGCATATGATCACTCTAGCTAATAATTTCCCATCCTAGCTGCGGGCTCACTGTACCCTTACAACACTCTGAGAGGTTAGCCAGGCCCCAATTGGCGGATGGCCCACTTTACAGACAGGAAACCGTTAACATTCCCAAGGTCATACTGCGGGTGGACAGGATCTAAGTCACAAACCATCACAACCATACAGTGGTACTTGCCCTGTCCCTCCTCCTCACCCCAAATTCCCTGTTTCACTTTCATCCCAAGGAAACAGGCCTGTTCGGCACCACTGCTGGCCCGGAAGGTCCATGAGCCTGACTCTGTCACTAGTGTCACTCGCTAGCTCTGTGACCTTGAGTGAGTGACTCAACCTCTCTGTGCTTTGGTTTCCTCTTCTGTAAAACAGGGATAATAACATCTTCTCCAGGTCACTGTGTTGAGAAAAATAAGACCTAGCCCAGGATCCGGCACACTTTAGGTGCTTAGTAAGTATTGGTAGATTGGGTGATTTAATAAATATCTGACTATCGGCTGTTCATTTGTTGGCAAGAGTGGACAACACACAGTGGGTCCATAAATTTTAACTGAGCTCCTATGATGTGCCAGGCTCTGTGCTAAATGTTTTCTATGCACAATCTTCCTGGATTCCTCACATCCTTATAAGGGAGGTAAGATTCTTGTCCCCACTTTCTAGACAGAGAATGGCAGCACAGGGAGTTTAAGTAACATGGGCAGGGTCACAGAACAAAGAGGAGGTACAGAGATGCTGGAACCCAAGGCAGGGCTGTTACTGTCCATGTGCATGGCCTGCCTCCCTCATTGCCCAGCTAGGGAAAGAGAGGCCCAGAGAGGGCAGGTTACTTGCCCAAGGTCACGCAGGGGACGGTGGCGGAGGCCTGGAGACCTCTGAGGGTTTCCTTTGCGGACCCCCATCCCCACGCGCTCGGGCCCCTCCAATCGGCAGCTCTGCGTGCGGGGGCGCGCATCCTCCTGCTGTCAGTCAGTCAGCCCGTCTGTCTACGCGGACGCAGCGGTGCACCCTCCCCAGCCTAGGGCGCTGCGCAGGGAGAGGCAGCGCCCGGCAGCCCACGGACGGCAGCGCCTGCGCCCGCGGCTCCCCAGCCGGTGCGCGGGAGTCGCGGAGGACAGGGCGCGGCAGCCGGCCGGCGGCGAGATCTCTTGCTCCCTCGCTCGCTCTCTGCGCTCAGGAAAAGCCCAGCCGGGAAGCCCCAGAGACCCGCCCTCCAAGATGAAGAAGCTCCAGGGAGCTCACCTCAGCAAGGTAGGGCACGAGGGCAGGGGCGCACCTGAGGGAGGGGTGCGGAGGCCCGCCCCCTCTCGAGCCCCCTGGGAGGGTGGGAGAGGGCACCTGCAACCGGCTCAGGGCTCCGGAGGAGGCCGGCAGAGCTGGATTGCAGGGAGGGGAGGGGTCACAGCCTGCACGGGGTGGAGAGTGGCCTTCCCCTTCTGGGGATCCGGATGCAGTGTGATGGGGCCTGGGATTCACTGGGCCAGGTTCTGCGAATAGGTGTCTCAAGCCACAGGAGGCACGAGGTAGGGGGTGCTGGGGCCAGGCACCGGCCCCTCCCCAGTACCCGGGTCCATTTCCCCCAGGGGCTGATTTGGGGGGGTGGGAGATGTTAGAATAGCTGAGACAGCCTTGAGCAGGACTGGTCGGGGGTGGGGGCTTGGAGCAGGTCCTCACCTGTGCACTCTGCGCTGAAGCAGCCTCCGTGAGCCAGCAGCTGCGCCCTGGTTTCCTACCAGTGCTCCTGCCCTGCAGTGCCCACCTCCTGCTTCCTCCCCACCCCCTTCATTCTCCTGGCAGCTTTGGCTTCCCTGATAAGACCCCAGGCTGCCCCTCAGCAGGGCAGAGGGAGGCAAAGACAAGCAGGGAGGAAATGGGAGACCCAAGGGCTGTGGAGGTGGGGTGGAAGCTGGCATGAGAGAGAAAGCCAAGTCTATGTGTTCCTGGAGCCCTGGGCCCAGACCTCAGCCCCGCCCCACCTTGTCCTGTGGGATTGGACCTGCCAGCCAAGTCACATGTATGTGGGGAGGGAGAGTCTCGGGGGAAGTTTTCTAGCTTTTGGCTTGAGAGTACCAGTCTTAGCCAAGGAGTCAGAACGCCTGGGTACTGTTTCTACAGATGCCGCTTACCCTGTGACTTGGGGCAAGTCTGTGTTCTAGCCTGGACCATCACTGGTCCATCCCCAGCGTGCGGCACCAAAGCAGGCCCCACAGTCCTGGGGGGTGGATACTGCGAACTCCCAGCTGCTGGTGTGGTGGACGGTCCCCTCTCCCGCAAGACCCACCGCCACCATACACTCGTTCAAGCTCTCTGCCCTTGGGCAGCTGAGCGTGGAACCACTGCGATAAGTGGGTCCTTTTTGTTTCCTGACATAAGTGACTTGCTGGGGTCATTTGTGGGTCTTTTGGGTCTTCTTGAGTCCAGCCCCTGTTCTTTTCCATCCTACTCTCTCCTCCTTCCTCTCTCTTCTCACAAGAGCCCCCGCCCCTCACTGGCACAGGGCTACTCATTATGTAAATAGCCATGTTGTATGAAGCCTGATCTCAAGTAATCCTCCAACAATCCTGGGCCCTAAGTCTTATTATCCCCAATTTATAGACAAGGAAACTGAGGGGTGCAGGTTACTGCTTTCCTGAAGGTGGGCTGAGCCACCTAGGGCCAGCAGGGTAGGGGTGGGACCCCTGGCCTCAGTGTCCCCTCCCTTGGTCTCCAGGAGAAGGGGGTCGGGGAGTGAGGGAGTGCCAGCTATGGCAGCGTTATTCAGAGATGAGCACGGGACTGAGGGTCAGGGGTCTGAGTCCTGGCTTTGCTCTGCCCTTAACTTGCTGTTTGACCTTGGGCTCGCCCCTTCTCCTCTGAAACTCACTTTCCTGATCTGCACAATAATGAAGTCAGACTCCAGATTCCTACTGTCTCTCTCATCCTGAAGGAGGTATGAAAGCCTTGGCTTGGGAAATCGTACCTCTCTCAGCCCCGACACTGCTGGTGACCTACCTCTGTTGGCCCCTAAAAGAGGGGGTGTGGTCTGGCAAACTCAGATGTGTGTGCCTGTGTGACTCTGGGTGGAGAGTGGGGGGATCAGGGGTGGGAGCCTCACACCCAGGCAGAAGTGTGAAGCAACTCATCCAGCTCCCAGCCCTACCCCGCTGATCTTGTTGCTTTTCTCAGCCTCTCAGTTCTGTCCTCTCTGTGCCAGCCTCCTGGGATTTACCGCATGGTGGGGTTGGAGGCTCCACGTGGGCTTTGGACTGGCTCAGCTTTGGAGGACCCCATCCCCTGTTCCTGGAGCAGGAGCAGGCTTCTCTCTGATTGGGGGAGGAGGGGACGGAAGAGCTGGCAGCATCCTGCTCTTGGAACTCTTGTCACCATGGAAACAGAGAGCCTGGACTGCTCTGTGAACGTAGAAAGGTCAGCAACTTCTCAGGAGGGATCAGAGGAGCCTCATTATCAGGGCCTCCTGCCAGCTGGCCTGAGGTGGGGGGGTCACAGGGTGACAGGTCTGCCTCCTCACCCAATACTAGGGGCCAGTGTCAACTGGCTGCTACCCCATCCCTCTTGGAGTTCACCTGGGAGGGAGTGGTTCCAGAGGGCTGATGCTCACGCAGCTGGAGAGGAAGACTTGGGGAAAGGGGCACCCGAGGGAAGGGGTGGGTTTCATACAGATCTAGGAGCTGCTGCTATCCTCACCCCAGCATGTCTGAGATCACAGCTAAAGAACCACCAGCAACATATTTGTTTCAACCCCTGGAGCCCAGTTACTTGAAAAGCAGCTTTTTCATGCTTTTCATCATTGTCAGCATCACCCATAATCATGCCAGGCTGCCTCCATCACCACTGCCCCTCTGGCCAATAGCCAGCCTCAGGCGGGATCACCACCATGGTTGTCACTATCACTGAGAGCCCAATGCTGTTACCACATTTCTGCCACCTGAGCCCGTTGCCCTAACCGTGTCATTGCAGCCAGGCACCTCCAGTCCCGTGACACTCGGACTCTCCTTTCACCATCCTCATCCCAGCAAGGTTTCCTCTGTCACCTGATTTGTGTGTAGACACCTACTTGAGCTGGTGCCAGGAAGGGCAATTTTAGGGGATAAAGCAAATTGGGTAGTAGCTATTTGCTGAGTCCCTGTGCTGGGATCTGATCTGGTCCTCGACCACTGTGGTGAAGTCTCCTTGATGAATCTTGCCTCACAGATCATCAGAGCCAGAAGACTATTAGCTAAAGATTATCTAGACTTGCATTTCTGCCAAGTATATCCTGACATGCTAGCTCCTTGAGACCCTTTTCTTAAGTAGAATTGGAGAATACTGTCTGTTCTAGTCTCTACTTGGAGAGTCACAGTGCATATTGGTCCATTAAAGGATCTGACAAGTCCTGCAGCAAAGCAACCTTGTGATAACCTTGTTTTACCTTGTGATAACCCAGCTTTCCCCAAACTTTTAAATTCAAGAATCCTTTTTTCCACCCAACATCTACAAACATTTCAAGTGATGTGTTTTTGGAATTAGTGATCTATCCAATCCCCTCAGTGTCCATATGGGGAAACCAAGACTCAAAAGAGTTTTTCCTAAAGTTGCACAGTGAATTGGCACAGACCTGGGATGAGAATCGTGGTCTCCTGACGCCCAGTCCAGTGGAATCACTGTTTCCCCGCTGTTCCTCAGCAGGAAGCAGGAGCGTCCTTTCTCCTCTCTGAAAACCATGAACATTATTTGATAATGGGCCTTCTGTGCAGCTCCGTCCTCCTCTGCCATGGGGCATGGCTTTCAGAGGCAAGCAGAAAAGGTGTAGCTGCCCCTTTCTCCTGCCCCATTCCTGGAGTCACTTCTGGGAACTGCTGTCTGAATTTTAGATAGTCATCCTGGTAACTTTGGGCTTCCTTCCTGGCCCTAAGCCTGGACAGCTCATGGACACACTAACTCATCTCTCGGGCCAGGGTTCCAAGCACCTGGAGGAAGGCCTCCATCGCCCAGCCCCAGCCTGAAGGGAGAATGCCCAGTGGGCTTCCCTGCCCTCCTTAAATCACAGGAGGGGACTTTAGGGACAGCTGGTTGCCATTCCCCTCTGTGCATGCATCTTTCCTCCAGAGACAGGAAGATTACAACTTTCTGAGGCAGACTGGGGCTTCAGTAGCTTCTTCCTGCTTGTGAGCTAAAATTCACAGTCCTCAGTAGGCCTTCTTGAGCCACACAGCATA
Organism: Pseudorca crassidens; assembly: GCF_039906515.1. NCBI lineage: Eukaryota > Metazoa > Chordata > Mammalia > Artiodactyla > Delphinidae > Pseudorca > Pseudorca crassidens. The sequence continues at coordinate 126,334,052 of NC_090298.1, forward strand.
AATCTAAGCCCAGGGGAGCCCACATTCTCTCCATGCCCCATCCTTTCTATGCTAAGGGGCCCCAATTCTTCCTCTTGTCCTCCTGTAACTGCCTTTCCTGAATACACTCCAATCTAGTCAGCTGCACATGCTCCAAACTGCCACTGTCTTTCTTAAAATATGGTGCCCAGAATGGAGTAGCAGAACCCCAGCACTGGGTGGTTGAAGACCTGGGCTCCAGCATCAGGAAGCTCTGGGCCGGAAACCTAGTTCTCCCGCTAGCCAGCCTTGCGAAAACTGTGGGTGTGTCATCATGCCTCTTTGAGCCTCAGTTTCCCTCAGATGAGTACTTAGCTCATAGAGTTGTTCTGGGAATGAAATCAGGTAATGTGAGTAAAATGTTTAGTGCAGCGAGTGCGTGGTAAGTGCTCGCACATGGTGACTGTTATTAAGATCGTCATCGTCGTCGTCATCAAAATAGGACCATCCCTTCATTGGACCCCTGTGTTAGCCAAACTAAGGTCAAGGTGGCTTTCTTAGTGCCTGAGCCACCCTGCTAGTCTCAAAAGTTTGTAGTCCCCTGAAACCCCAGGGAGCTCCTGCCTATTAACCTGTCAGCCCAGGTGAGACCCGTTGATTATCTGAACCAATAGAGTTCTTGGCACTTAGTCCTGTTTGATTCCATATTCTTATTTTGGGGGTTCCAGTTCAACCTGGCCTCACCTTCTCCCTCACCCCTTTGGTCTCTCTTACTGGCAGCCCATCACCCCAGACCTGCTGATGACCCCCAGTGACCAGGGCAATGTAGACCTGGACGTGGACTTTGCCGCAGACCGGGGGAACTGGACAGGCAAGCTGGACTTCCTGCTGTCCTGCATCGGCTACTGTGTAGGCCTGGGGAACGTCTGGCGTTTCCCCTACCGAGCCTACACCAACGGAGGAGGTATGGGCCTGATGCCTGCATGAGGGGCATCTAGTCCAATGGGCCAAGGCTCAGGGTGGAGTGAGGTGTTAAGTGGCCTTGGCCACTGTCTCCTACGTGACCTTGGGCTGAATTAGTTGAAAGCGGTGACCTGGGGCTGGAAGGGGGAGCTCACCCTGCCGTGTCCCTTTTCCTCTCCCAGTCCCCTTCTTCCTGTCTCATCCCCAGCATGGATACACACTCGGTTCTCTTGACAAGCCCTGGCGCTTCCTGGGCCGTGAGTGATGGGCAGAGGGGGCTGCCTCTACTTGGTGAGGAAGGGCTGTGTGTGCCTGTCAGTGATCACTGTGCTCTGTCTTCTCCTCGACACTCCTCTCCCACCTCACCTCCTCCGGAACCTCGCTCCTTCGATCAGTCATTCCTGCTCTTGAATCTTCGATCTAGCCTCCTCTCTTGTTCCTTCCATTCACGCTGCAAACCCAGCATCTCTTTCATCTTAAACAAATTCTCTGTCCCTGCCTCTCCATCAAGTGGCTGTTCTAAGTCTCATTAACAATAGCTGGGGTTAGCACTCACCCTCCGCCAGGCCCCAGGCTCAGTGCTCTCCAGGCCTGTCTCATTTAACCCTGATGACAACCACCTGGGTGGGCACCGTCTTGATGAGGCCGCGGTGCTTGGAGAGGCCAAGTTCCTTGCCCAAGGTCACACGATGGGGATCCAACATTCCACCCCAGGGCTATCGTCTCCAGAGCCAATGTGCTCCCACCAGCACTGTGTCTCCTCCCAACTCTACCAAACTCCTTAAAGAAGTGCATATTGGCAGAGCGACATAAATCCAAGTAGAACTAGATGAAGCAAGGACGAGATGAATTGGGATGACTGGGAAGTGTGGGACGAGTGCCGACCTCCAAAGCTCCAGGAACTCAGGGATGTCCATAGTTGTCTCTGTCCTCCCTCTCCCTGGTTCTGATGTTTCTTCCCTCTCTGTGTGCTGACCTCCTTTTTCCCTGGACCAGGCTTCCTCCTTACAGGTGGGTCGGGGGTGGCCACAGACAGCTCTGGAATGACTTCCTTCCCAGCACTGCTCTCTCTGAATGAATCTATATAGAATTGCAGGGAAGGTATCTAATTGGCCTGCCTTGGGATATGTGCCCAGGAAGGGGTGGGCAGGGGTTGGCTGGTGTAACTGGCAGCACTTCCAGAGCCATATGGTGGTGGGCAGTCCTGTAAAGGAGCTGGCTGCTGACATGAGAAGAAAAGGGGAAGGGATGCTGGGCACACGGGACCGCAGGAGGCAGCCACAAGCCTCGGAGGTGGCGCTGGGGAGAGGGGAGGGGCAGTAGACTGGAGCCATGTTCTGCAGGGCATCGATTTCTGTACTGAGGGGTTTGTACTTCCTCTGGCGGGGAATGCACTTATTCATTCACTCATTTGTTCATTCATTCACTCAATGTCTGCTCTGAGCCCAGTCCTGGCCTGGGCGCTGGGGCTACAGAGGTGAGTAAATCCCGCCCCCCTGCCCCCCCCCCCGACCCCTTGGCCCTCAGTGATCTCCTAGCATAAGAGAAGACAGTCTTGTAGTGCCCAGCCCTAATCCACGTGAGAAGTGGTGGTGTCTGCCAGTCAGGGGAGGGGTGGGGCGGGGCTCGAGCTGGGCTTTAGGGCGAGCCCAGCCCCAGACCCTCCCCGCCCTCCCTTCTCCTCCTCGCAGGCGCCTTCCTTGTGCCCTACTTCCTCATGCTGGCCATCTGCGGCATCCCCCTCTTCTTCCTCGAGCTCTCTCTGGGCCAGTTCTCCAGCCTGGGACCCCTGGCTGTCTGGAAAATCAGCCCCCTCTTCAAAGGTGAGGCTTCAGTGGGGTGCTCTGAGCCTGAGGGAGGCGGGGAGGTTCCCGCCACAACCTGTAGGCAGAGAGGGAGGTGAAACCCAGAAAGGGGATGGCTTCCCTGGCCTGAAGGCCGCCCGCTCCCCCGCCCAGGTGCCGGCGCGGCCATGCTGCTCATCGTGGGCCTGGTGGCCATCTACTACAACATGATCATCGCCTACGTCCTCTTCTACCTCTTCGCCTCCCTCACCAGCAACCTGCCCTGGGAGCACTGTGGCAACTGGTGGAACACGGACCTCTGCCTCGAGCACAGAGGCTCCAAGGACGGCAACGGGGCCCTGCCCCTCAACCTCACCAGCACCGTCAGCCCCAGCGAGGAGTACTGGAGGTCAGGCCCCCGCCGGCCCAGCAACGGTCAGGGAGGGACAGAAGGCATCAGTGTGCCCGTGTCCCCAAGGGGCTCAGCATATGCACCTCAAAGGCCAAGCTCAGGTGCTCGTGTTAGGTGGACTCTGGGTTCTAATCCCAGCTCTTCACCTGGCCAGCTGTGTGACCGTGAACAATTTCTTTTGCTTTATCTTGGAAGTGGGTGTGCTAATAGTATTGGAAGGTTACTGTGAGGATTCAAGGAAAGAAAGCTTATAAATTGTGCTGCCCAGCCTGGTGGACTGTGAGTGCCCAGTAAGAGCTAGCTGATGGCAATGATGCCGATGGTAACAGTAATCGTCAGCTTTTGGAGCCTCAGTTTCCTCCTCTGCTCAAGGGGGTAATAAGAGTCCCTGCTTCATAGGATGGTATCCGTCAGTCACTCACTCATTCGTTCTTTCAGTCTGTATTTATTGAGTACCGACTGTACTAGTGGGTAAGGCACTTAGCAGAGGCCATGATCCTACAGGACCATCTCAGGTTAGTCTAACAGGAGAAAGAAGACTGTAGGAGAGAGTAAGGGGTTGCTATGCGAATTATGTAGGTAATGCAGGTAAAACCCTTAACACAGTGCCAGGCACATTGCAAGCCCCTGTGAATGGTGGGTATCAAAAGGGCATCGCTGCCCATTGGCCTGTCCCAAAGTCCCACTTTATAGCTGAGAAAACAAGGCCCAGAGGCTTGCTCAGTACTTACTGGCAGAGGCAGTACTGGAACCAAGGCCTCCTGATCCCTGATCTTGTTCTGGAACATTCCAGAGTAGCCTTGTTCCTAGGTAGGGACCATTGGTTAACCAGAGGACACAGACCAGATACCTCCAACCCTTTACCTAGCAGCAAAAGGCTACTCTTAGGAATCTTCCCCCAAATGAGCCGCATGTCTTGAAATGTTTTAATCTCCAACCCACACATATTACATGGTCCATCCGTTTATCCATTTAAAGTCCATCCAAAGTGTCTGCACCTGCTGAGGAGTATGTCTGACCAGTGGGGAAGGGCTTGGGTCTGCAGCTAAAAGCCAAAGAACATGACATGGTCACTGGCAGCGGCCAGGGGTCTCCATGGCAACACCATGGCCCACTGCATCAGTTGGGGGGAGCAGGCAGGAAGCCGATTGGCACTCTCACAGGGCTGAAGGGAGCTGAGTGAGTGGAGGGACTTTACAGAGGGGATCCACATGGAAAGGTGAGGCACCAGCAAGAGGGACAGCCATACCACTCCTGAGGCAAGGAGGCAGTGTTACCGGAACCAGGGAAAATTTGAAGCCTTGGAGGAAGGGCTGCCCAACAAAAGCTGTGCTATAGAAGAAGGCAGTCACAGCCAGATCCTCTGATGGTGTGTGTGCATGTATGCATGTACGTGTGTACACATGTGTGTGCAAATACCCCAACCCATCATCCAGTCTCCTGCTGTTGCCTCCCATTAGCCAGACCCAGATGGAAATTGAAGAGGAAAGCAGCCTGCGTGATGGGGTCGGTAGAGGCCCACCTCGTGGCTGCTGAGCTGGTCAGAGAAGGATGGAGAGGAATCAAATAGAAAAAAGCCAGGATAGTCTCGCAGGCCGGCCACAGCTTTACTCCGTGTCTGTGGAACGTGGCAGGGTCACCAGAGGACATTCAGACCTTGTCTCCCACAGCCGCTACGTCCTCCACATCCAAGGCAGCCGGGGCATCGGAAGTCCTGGGCAGATCCGCTGGAACCTCTGCCTTTGCCTGCTGCTTGCCTGGGTCATCGTGTTCCTCTGTATCCTCAAGGGTGTGAAGTCCTCGGGCAAGGTGAAGCTGGGAGGCCCCGGAGGCTTGAGAGCCTGGGAAGGGTGAGGTCTTCCTGAGGAGGCAGGGTGTGGACTGAGCCTGAGAGGATGGATGGACTTCAACTGGGAAGAGGGGGAGGGAGAGTGCATTGAGACTGGGGGAGGGAGGCACTGCCTGAAGAAAGATGTGGGGGTGAGCCTGGATGGTGGCTAGGCTGGCTCGCTAGACTAGAAACACGCCGAGAGCGGGACCTATCTGTTATTCAAGCTTCTTTCCTAACCTAGTGCTTGGCGCTTTGAAGAACCTCAGCAAGTGTTCATTGAGTGCTTGGAGGGTGGGTATGAGTGACGGCTCTTTGAAATGCAAGCACTAGAACACCCAGTTGTCACACTCAATTGGAAAGTCTAGAGGGTCTGCTTCAGGCATGGCTGGATCTAGAGGTTCAGTTGGAGTTATCAGGAATGTCATTCTCTTGGTGTCTCAGCAGTACTTTCCTCCAGATTGGCTTCCTTCTCAGGCTACGTTTTTCATGAGGTTGCCCCTAGCAGCTCTAGGCTTACATCTTACCTGCTTAGTATTCTCCCTTGTCCCAAGTTTCAAAAATCCTAGAATTGAGTCTCACTGGATACATAGGTCTGATACCCATCCCTGAACCAGTCACCGTGGGCAGGAGGGTGGAGTGCTCAGCTTGGCTGGGGCTGGGAATGGAGTCAGCGCCAGGTGGGAAAGTCAGGCGACTGTTATCTGAAGAAGGCCAGCTAGATGCTGGGAAGACAAAGCCACAGACCCCCGTTTTAGGTTATGAAGGGAAGGAAGGGCCATAAAGCTGTTGCAGAAGGACTTGGAAACCTTCTGAGTGGTTTAATCATTTATAAATTAGAACTTGTCCCTCTGCAAAGGGCTGGGAGACGTTGTCCATGAGGAAGAGAACCACTAAAAGAAAGATTAGAAAGACAGTGTAGAGACCATTAGAAAGCCAGGAGAGGTCATCGTGGCAGGAAAGGATGCAGATGGAGGGCAGAGAGCAGGGGCTGGCAGCGAGGGGCTTGAGACTTGATGGTGTTTGCTGAGGGCAGGGCTGGAGGTTTGGGAACAGGCACAGACCGGGCAGAGGGGAGTTTGGGCATGTCCAGCGTCTGAGGACCACGCAGGCTGGGTTTGCAGGGGGCCTGGACCAGGGTGCAGTGGAGCTAGAGAGAGTCGATGGTTGGGAACAGCCTTGGAAAGCAGTGATGTGTGGAGGGAGTGAGGGACTGCTCCCAGCTTAGGCTGCATAGGTGAGTTAGTAAGGTGGGGATTTCTTTTTTTTTTTTTTTGCGGTACACGGGCCTCTCACTGCTGTGGCCTCTCCCATTGCGGAGCACAGGCTCCGGATGCGCAGGCTCAGCGGCCATGGCTCACGGGCCCAGCCGCTCCGCGGCATGTGGGATCTTCCCGGACCGGGGCACGAACCCGTGTCCCCTGCCTCGGCAGGCGGACTCTCAACCACTGCGCCACCAGGGAAGCCCAGATGGGGATTTCTGAGAGGAGCAAAGGAGAGAGAAGGTCAACCCCCTTACTGTCTCTCAGGTGGTGTATTTCACGGCCACGTTCCCCTACCTCATCCTGCTCATGCTGCTGGTCCGTGGAGTCACCCTCCCAGGGGCCTGGAAGGGCATCCAGTTCTATCTCACCCCTCAGTTCCACCACCTGTTGTCTTCCAAGGTGAGGCCCTCAAAGCCTGCGTGCAGAGGGAAGAGTCAGGCTGGGGAGAGGAAAGAGGGCTCCCTGGGAAAAGAGGGGGTGGGGGGAAGAACCTTCCACATGGGGAGCCCCGTGTACCAGGCGCTGTGCTTGGCACTTTCCTTGATTATTATTCACAGTCCTATGCATTAGGCATTATTCTCTCATTTTACAGATGAAGAAGCTGAGGCGCAAAAGTGTTGGTGAAACGCTTAAGGTCACACGACTAGGGGGTGGCAGAGCTGGGAATTCCACCCTGATCTGACTCCAAACCCCAAGGAGGGCATTGTGATAATAATAGAAACAGCAATGGTCCTGACACCTAACGTTTCTCATTGTTGGTGGATGACTGTGCCTGGCCCTGCTCTAGCACTTTGCACGTAGGTAGTTACAGAGTCCTCACCACCACCCTACGAGGGAGGTCCTGTTCCTATCTCCTCAGTGCAGACGAGGGTCCTGAGGCCTGGAGAGGTGATGTGGCCTGGCCAGGTTACACAGATAAAAGATGGTAGAGCTGGGATTCCAATTCAGGTCCCTCCAACTCTAGGGAGGAAGTAAAGGGGTTCCAGGGGCTTATTGTCAGTAGGCATCTACTGAAAATTTACACGAGGCACTACTTCCTTCAAAACCGGACCAAGCTTAGAGAGTATCTCCTAAATCCTGGATGGGGAAACTGAGGCCCAGAGAGGGGAAGGGATTTGCCCAGGTCCTGCAGTGTAAGTGTTGGAGCAGGGCTCGCTTTCTGCCGGTGTCACTCGTGAGCCAGGCTCTTCACCACAGCATCCCTGGACCTGTCGACTGGCTCTTGCCCCGCCTCCTTCCTCCTCTGGACACCATGGTGTGCCAGCCCCTTCTCTCTGCCCTCCATCTGCATCCTTTCCTGCCACAGGTGTGGATCGAAGCTGCTCTTCAGATCTTCTACTCCCTGGGTGTGGGCTTCGGGGGGCTCCTCACCTTTGCGTCCTACAACACGTTTCACCAGAACATCTATAGGTCAGGGCTGCCTCCCAGATCCCAGGGGCTGGAGTGGGGAGGAGAGTGGCTGGCTGGGGAGGGCCTCGTGGGTGAAGGCGTGGCCCGCTCACCCTGGCCTGTGCCTGGACTTCTCCCGGCAGAGACACCTTCATCGTCACCCTGGGCAACGCCATCACCAGCATCCTGGCTGGCTTTGCCATATTCTCCGTGCTGGGCTACATGTCTCAGGAGCTGGGTGTGCCTGTGGACCAAGTAGCCAAAGCAGGTGAGCAGGCTGCCCAGCCCTGGTGGGTGGAGGGTGTGTCGGGGACAGCTGGGCTGGGCAAGTTAACATACATGTGGCCCAGCAAGGTTGTGGATGGGTATGTTGTGTGCGTGTGCGTGCACACGAATGAATGTGTCTTAGCTGCTCTCTGGGTGTCCTAGAGCAAAGGGATGAATGTACAAATGAGTATGTGTCAACCTGTGTCTGGAGATAAGTGACTTTCTGTAGGAGATTGTCTTGTTTTGCCGCATCTTAGGAACTTGCCTTGCTTGTCCAGATGAGTCACAACCTGTGTGCCGATGGCTGTGCAAGTTAATTGAGGGTTTGAATGATGTGAATCAGTGTCTTGTGCCAATGGGAGTGTCTGAGTATGTGTGTTCATGGAACTGTTTGTGCAAATGATTGTGTACACAAGTGTATTCAAATGAGGTTTTCTATTTGGTCTTGTGTTTTCTCGTGTACTCATTATTAATTCATTTATTTTATCAACCTGTGTTTATGGAGCACCGACAGTGTGCTGGCCTGTATCCTAAAAATTAAGAAAGTGTTGGAAGTGTGCAGTGAGTGTACGTCTCTGGGTCTGGCTGAACCGAGTGTGTCCAAGTGGGTGTGAGCGACCATGTGTGTCTGAGTACGTATGTGGGACCCCCGCGTTCCCCAGACTGCTGACGCCGTGTGCCCTTGGCCCAGGCCCTGGCCTGGCCTTTGTCGTCTATCCACAGGCCATGACCATGCTGCCTCTATCACCTTTCTGGTCCTTCCTCTTCTTCTTCATGCTGCTGACTCTTGGCTTGGACAGCCAGGTGAGCTGCTCCACGCCAGTGGGTGCACCTTGTGGTGTGTGTCTGTGTCTCTGTGCGTGTGTATGTGTGTGTGTATCTCTATGTGTGTCTGTGCGTGTGTGAGATGCATGACTGTGTATGTCTTCATGTATTGTGTCTGTGTGTATGGCATGTGTGTGACGTGGATCTGTGTGATGTGTCTGTGTATATCTATGTGTGTACCTGTGTGTGTATGTGTGGCGTGTGTGTATCTGTGCCTGTGAGATGTGTATCTGTGTGTGTTTGTATGTGTGTGGGGGGGGAAAGAACTCTGACCCCCCCCATTCTCCCCCCCCAGTTTGCCTTCCTGGAGACCATTGTGACAGCTGTTACAGATGAGTTCCCGTATTACCTGCGGCCCAAGAAGGCTGTGTTCTCAGGGCTCATCTGTGTGGCCATGTACCTGATGGGGCTGGTCCTCACCACGGATGTGAGTGGCGCTGCGGGGTGGGCGGGCAGCTGGTGGGCAAGGCTGGGGCAGACACCTGCGGCACTGTCTGCGGCCAGGCCAAGCACTCCCTGAACTACCTGCTTCTTCCTCCTTGGGAGGAACCTGGTCCACCCCAGGCCCTCTCTCCCAGGGGCAGCTTGGCCTGTGACCCAGAGTCCTGACTTTGGAGTCTGAAAGACCTGGGTTCAAGCCTCGCTCCTGCATTTGCTAAGCGACCTCAGGACAAGTGGTTTCACCCCCCTGAGGCTGTTTTCCCACTGATAAAATGGGGTCTACATCTAGGCTTGCTGTGAGACTCAAATCAGATGATGTGTATAAAGGGCTCGGGAGGCAGACAGCAATCACACTGTCATCGTCTTGCCCTCCCCGCCGGTCTGGCTGCTTCCTGCTCACTTCCTGCCTGAGGAAGGGGTGGCATCAGGGAGAGAGGCTGGGATAAGGGACCCCAGAGCTGCAACTTGTGTTCCAGGGGGGCATGTACTGGCTGGTCCTTCTGGACGACTACAGCGCCAGCTTCGGGCTAATGGTGGCGGTGATCACCACGTGCCTCGCTGTCACCCGGGTGTATGGTGAGAGGGGCCATGGGAGGTGGAGTCAGGCTCCCCACCGTGGGAGAGCGGGAGTCTACCCTGGAGCCCCCCTGCACTGGGTTCCTGGTCCCGAGGGCCAGGGTTTCCGGTGGGGGCAGCTGGAGTGGAGGAGGGGCTGCTGGCGCTTGTGGGGCTGCGGGTGGGACCATGCTCCTCCCTCCCCTGTGCAGGCATCCAGAGGTTCTGCCGGGATATCCACATGATGCTGGGCTTCAAGCCGGGCCTCTACTTCAGGGCCTGCTGGCTGTTCCTGTCCCCGGCCACGCTCCTGGTAACCGGGGGTGGGAGGGAGGGCTGCTGGCTGGGGACTCAGGGCTGAGAGCAGGGCCCCTCTGGGCGTTCAGTCTGGTAGGACTGCCCTGGCCCATAGTGGACCTCTGTCAGGGCTGAGAGGTGGGGCGGGCACCGGGATCCTGGTCTACTCCCCTCCCCCTTGATGCCCCCAGCTTTTGTAGCTGTGCTGAGGCTGGTCCTGCGTTTGGTTGGCAAAACGAGCGGGGCTTTCTCAGGCCTCGGAGCCTTAAGGCTGGGGTCAGAGCAGCTCAGGGGTAGGCCGTCTCAGGAATTAGGGCGCCTCAGAGCTGGGCTGTCTCAGGTCTTGGCGTTGGGTCAGCTTGGGGCAGGGCTGTCTGAGGACTTGCAAAGGCTCCAGAGATGGACCATCTAGGTTCTGGTACAGCTTAGGACTGGGCTGTCTCAGAAACTGGGTGGTTCTGGGCTGAGCTATCTCAGGCTTTAAGGTAGCTCAGACCTGGGCTATCCCAAGCCCTGGGCCATGCCCGAGGCCCACGTTGATGCTGGGAGCCCCCCGCCTGCAGGCCCTGCTGGTGTATAGCATCGCCAAGTACCAGCCCTCAGAATATGGTAGCTACCGCCTCCCAGCCTGGGCGGAGCTGCTGGGCATCCTGATGGGCCTGCTGTCCTGCCTCATGATCCCAGCCGGCATGCTGGTGGCTGTGCTTCGAGAGGAGGGCTCTCTCTGGGAGGTGAGTCTGCCCCACCCCTGCCTGCTCCCAGCCCCCTGACCTGTGGCCCTGCCCTGGGCCCAACCTCCAGAAGAGAAAACGTCTGCTCCAACACCTTTTCCAGAGCCTGCAGGATTCCTTTAACCGGGAAGAGCATTTTTTTCTAACCAGTAGCCTGGGCTATGAATCAGCTCAGATCTGCTTGGTCTGTGGCAGGCTCTGGGGCCAGAGTCCTATCCTGTGGCCCCTCCCACCACCTGGGGCCCCTGGCAAGGGAGGGGCACAGACCACGGATACTGGCCACTGCCCACGTGTCTTGGGGGAACCTGAAAGGACAAGGGTCTTATCCAAGGTCCATGGTGAGTTGGGCAGGGGTCAGGACTTGAACTCAGGTTGCTAGCTTCCCTGTGGAACTCAGAGTCAGAGGCAACATTGAAGGACCCCAGGGGTGGGCTGTCACCCTCCTCCGGTGACGGGGAGCCCTGCCCATGGCCAGGGCTTTGTGGAGAGACCCAGAAAGCATACAGAGTGCAAGCTGTTTGGTATGGGATTCTGCAGGCTCGGAAGAGGGGAATAGGGACCCTTTGTGGGCCAGTGGACATGCTGGGATGCTGTGCAGCTGCTGGAGATCCCACCCCTCTCTGAGCCTCAAGTGCCCTCTGCACACTGAGCCCTCCACTTCTTTTTTTTTAAATTTTTTAATCTAATTTTATTTATTTTTTATAGAGCAGGTTCTTATTAGTTATCTATTTTATACCTATTCGCGTATATACGTCAATCCCAATCTCCCAATTCATCCCACTACCACCACCCCCCGCCCCCCACTTTCCCTCGTGGTGCCCATACATTTGTTCTCTACATCCGTGTCTGAGCCCTCCGCTTCTGAGGCCGTGGGTGTGGAGTCCTCTGGTGGCAAGAGGCTGTCATAGTGAGTGGAGCTGAGTGAGCCTGCCAGGGCCCAGAGACGGCCTTGGGACACACACACACACCATCAGAGGTGTGCTGGAGCCACTAGTACTGCTTCATGAGAGCTAATTGTTAAATATTCAGGAATACGCTGACCCAGTTGTTAAACCATTGAGAGCTTGAAATTGACGAGTGTGGGGATAATTACAACAGTGAGATTGGCTACAAATCAGGGCTCCTGTGCCCCTCCACCCCTCCCCAGCCTGCTAACCAGCTCACTACTGCCCACCCCCCTACCTCATATACCTCCACTGTTCCTTGGCTGTCCCTTGCCCCATCTTCCAGCTTCTGGAGGGAGGCTCAGAGCCCTTCCCTGGCAGAAGTGGGCTGCGGTCACACTGCGCAGATCACAGGGGAGTCCTGGAGTCCAGCCACTGCTCTGCCTCCAACTGCTGTATGACTTTGAGGCAAACCCCTTTCCTTTTCTGAACGTCAGGAGCCCCACCTGTGCTGCTAAAGGAAAATTGTCTCCTTGTTGAGAGCCAGGGTGTCTGCGAAGGGAAGGAGGAGGGCTCCAGCTCCCAGGAAGCTCATGGTTCCCAAGCCTTGCTTTGCCTCCCTCCTGTCCTGCTGCCACCGCTGCCCACAGCCAGGCGGAGGGGACAGGTTGTTGGGGGATCGGAGAGCCCCACAGAAAAGTCATTGCCCCGCTCAGGGGTGCCACCTTCAGAGACCAAGCTTCCCAGCACTGACCCACTAGGATCGGAATCCTGGGTCTGCCCCTTGCCAGCTTTGTGACCCTAAGCAAGTGAACGCACCTCTCTGAACCTTGCTTTCTCAGTCCTTAAAATTAGGACAGTGATCCTTACCTGTCAGGGGAGATACCGTGATCACAAAGGTGGTTCTCCAGTGCACGGCTCATCCATTGCACTCCGGATGTGCTGATCCCTGCGATTTCCCCAAACGTGGGAAACTCGACTGCAGAATTTGTAGCAGTGGGGGACTGCGTTTGTGCTTTCCCCTAAAAAAAAAAAAAAAAAATGAGTATAGTGATAACTGCCCATACGGTTGCTGTGAGAAGAAAAAAAGCTCATCAATGAAGTCAGTACTGTGACAGGCAGAAAAGCAGGGTATTTTTAAAGTTCAGGTTGGGGTCAAGACTGCCTGGGTTCAAATGCCACACCACCGCTTCCCACCGGTGTGACCTTGGCCAACTTAACTAATGTCTCTGAACCGTACTTTCAGACAGTATCTGTGGGGGGGGGGGGGTGGAGGTAATAATAATACTCCTCTCATAGGGATAGTGTAAGGATTAAATAAGCCCATACTCAGTACAGAGCTGGGACCCGCTGAGTGCTCAGTTCTAAGCTGGGGGGTTCTCACCTCAAAATCAGGGGTGATTTTGCCCTCAGGGGACCCTTGGCAATGTCTGGAGACATTTTTGATTGTCCTGAGAGGGTGGGATTGGAGGGGGAATGCTACTGGCATCTAGAGGTCAGGGATCCTGCTACACAGGGTTCAATGTGCAGAACACCTCCTAGGCCACAATGTCAGTGGTGCTCTCAGGTGGAGAAACCTTGGTTTAGGCACTAGTGTGCAGCTGGAAACAAATCTAAGTCCTTAAACTCAGGGAGCTTGTATTTTAATGCGGGAGACGGACAATAAACAAACAAACACATGAAGGCAGTGGTAAGTGCAATACTTAAAAACAAAACCAAACCTAACAAAGCCAGAGTACAGGAATAGAGAGTGATGGAGGACGGTGTTCTGGCCAGGGTGACCAGGGGAGACCTCTCTGAGGAGGTGACAGAGACCTGACGAAATCGCCAAGGTGATTGGTTTAGATGTCTAAGGGGAGAGCATTCCAGGCAGAAGGACAGTCAGTGCAAAGGCCCTGAGGCAGGAGGGGCCGGCACGTTTGAAGTCAGCGAGACTGGATCAGAGGAGGTGGAGAGAGAGTGGCGGGAACCAAGATCACGAAGGTAGACAGGGGTCAGGACGTGGCGGCCATGAGAGCACTTTGGATTTCATTCCAAGTGAGATGACAAGCCTTTGGCAGGTTCCTGAGTGGTGGCGTAACATTACTGTCAATGCATTTTAATGGGCATCACTGTGCTTTGAGTATAGAGCTGTGCTAGGCCCCACGCTAAGGGCATGGCACACATTATCTCCCTTGGAATCTACACCCAGGAGGCTCCACTTAATGTTGGTTGTCTCCCTTCATTGAAGGGTCTGGGGCTCTTCTCCCCGGCAGGGCAGGCAGAGGGCTTTGGGAATTTGGTCTGAGGAAGACAGAACCCTAGAATGTCCAGGCTTAGTCATCACCTTAGCTCCCTCCTTCCATGGAAACTGGAGCTTGGAGAGGGAAAGGTCAGACATCTGAGTCAGACTGACCATGGCCACTCTGTCTCCATCTTCCCAGTGCATGGCTCTCTCCCCAAAGCTCCCAGCTCTTCAGGACTCAGCATTTAGGGGAGGGACCCAGAGTGGACTCCTGGACTGCCTGCCATGTAACCATAACAACAGCCACCATTTACTGGGCCTTACTCTGTTCCCAGCACCCTGCTCAGCAGTGCCTTCCTAACCACCCTTTGAAGGCATCACGATTCCCAAGTTACAGATGCTGGAAGCAGAGCTTAAATTCCATGCCCAAAGGACACCCAACTTGTGAGTGGCAGGGCAGAATTCTCCCCAGGCATGTGACTCACTCCCTTGGGGAAGTGACAGTGCCCCCGCCCTTTCCCCGGGTTGTTGCACAGACTAATCCAGGTGACGCGATAAGTGTTTTGCCGGTGACCCTGGAAGCAGTCCCTGAGCCCTGGTTCTCAGCCCTGTGGTTGCTCTGCTGCAGCGGCTCCAGCAGGCCAGCCGGCCAGCCCTAGATTGGGGCCCGTCACTGGAGGAGAACCGGACAGGCATGTACGTGGCCACGCTGGCCGGGAGCCAGTCCCCCAAGCCACTGATGGTGCACATGCGCAAGTACGGGGGCATCACCAGCTTCGAGAACACAGCCATCGAGGTGGACCGAGAGATTGCAGAGGAGGAGGAATCCATGATGTGAGATGGGAAGCAGGCAGACAGGAGGCCCTGCCGGCTCCCAAGGGTTGCCACACACCCTCTGGGGTTCTGAGAGGCCTGAGGCTGCGGGAGGTTGCCATGGTGATGCCGGTCCCCAGAGCAAGTCCCTTTTTGTGGCCTCTGCCTCTCCTAAAACCTCTGTCTACTCCCAACACACACGCACACGCAACCGCACACGCACACACTCAAAGCTGAAAATGAGCCAGCTCAGCCCTTACTTCACAGATGGACAGACTGAGGCCCAAGGTCACACGACAGAAGGGACTGGACCCCAGGCCTCCTGACCGGCCAGCTCCCTTTCTCATGTGGCAGCTGGGACCACCCTCTCATCTCTGTTCAGGGCCCAGTCCCTTCTCTTCTCTTGGGGAGCCTGCCCCATACACTTCAACGAATCAGAATCTTGAGCTGGGCAAGGACACTCAGGTTGTCTCGAGGCCCACGAGGCCCCGCGCATCAAGGGTTATCAAGTCAAGTGGGAGAAAGATCCCTGTGGGTTCACGTGTGCAGGCCAGGTTTCCTGAAGGAGGTGGGACCTGAGGGCCCTGGAGGATGGGCAAGTTTGGAGAGAGAGAGAGGAAGAGGACGGCAGGGTGGGGAGGGCCTCTGGCCAAGGCGTTGATCCAGCCAAGGTGTGGGGGTCAGAATATAGCCCCCTTCTCCTCCCCTGGGGCCAGGAGGTAGCCTAGGGAGAGACCAAGGGTGAGTGAGTGAGGAGAGCGGGAGAGTGGTGGGAGGAGTTACCAGCTTACAACAGGATTCAAGTGGGAATGCAGATCGTTGGAGAGGGTGAGCCAGGGACGCGGGCGGGCAGGGGATTTGCAGGATCATGTGCTTTAGATAGAATATCCTTCTGGCTCAGCGTGCAAGGTGGAATAGAGGGGATGGGGTAGAGGCGGGAAGCCTGCGGAGGAGAGACCAGAGGGGCTAGTGCCTGAGCTTGGGTATTAGGAGGGTGGAGGGAGGGAAAGAAGGAGGACCCCAGAGCTTCCCTCTCTGGACCCTATGCCCTCTAGTGTGGGGAGCCCTGGGCATGATTAGAACTGGGGAAGGGAGGGAGGTGCCCGACCTGCACTGTGGAGGTGGGAACGAGGGGTCCCTCTCTTCCCTTCTCCCTTGTCCTGGCGGCCCTCACTGTTTCCTCTAGCTCCAGGCACTGCTGGGGAATGGGCCTTGGCTGTGGACGACCAGGCCACTAAGAGCCTTGGGAGGTGGTCCACACATATGGCTGTCTGGTCCCAGTGCTGCCGACTCTGCCTCAGCACACGGGTCCCTGGGCACGGACACCCGAGTGGAGGCAGAGAGCAGAGGGCGGGCGGCACCCCAGGCCTGTAGCCAGAGACCTTGGCATCTTCAATCCCCAGGCTTGGGAGGGGCTGCCCTGGGGTCCCTCCTTCCCCGAGAGATGAGGGTGGGGTGAGAAAACGCCTGATCAGGTCCCTTGCACATGGCATCCTCCAGTGGGGCAGGGTGGCCTGGTGCATCTGTGCCAACCCCTGTGCCCTCTCTGCTGGTGTTTCCCCAACCCATCTGTGTTCTGTTAATAAACACCAATGAAGTCATCTTCCTTACCCTGTCTCCTTACTGCTGAGAGCCACGAGGGGGACAGCACAGAACTTTCTGGTTCCCATCAGACAGATAAAGGGAACTGAGGCTCAGCTGCCTCCTTTCCTGGCCCACCTGGCTTCTGACCCTAGCTTTGCCATTTCTCCTTGGCAGTGGTCGGTGGGTGGGGCTTAGGAAGGATGATGAAGATGAGGAAGGCCCTTAAAGACCACCTAGTCTCCCATTATACATACGGACAAACCGAGGTCCACAGAGGGGAAGAGATCTGCTCAAGGTTACCCAGCAGAGACAGGCAGAGCTGGGGACAAACCAGGGCCTGTCAGCCATCTCCTTTCCCTGGCCAGCTGCCCTCCTTCCCTCCCCAGCTCTTTCCCAGCCTTACCTGCAGTTGCAGCTGGAGCTCCAAGAGTAGAATTGGGAGGAGCCATGACTTTCCCAGGCCGGAAGAATTTCCTGGTTCTACCCACCCCCACCTGGCAGGACCTTGCCAATATAAAAGGGCCCCAGTGCCTTTCAAATGCGAGGCCCAGGTGTTTGCAAAGGCTTTGAATGCGGGTGGAGAGGAAGGGCTGCTGCATACTTCGGATATTAATAAATTTCCCCTAACAAAGGGCCAGGGCCCCCTCCTGCCCCCTCTTTGTTTGGGGCTCTGGGTGGGGGAAGAGAGATGGGTTTGCTAATTTGCAGAGGATGCAGGAATGGCCTTCACAGTTCACAATGCTTCTTCCCACACCCTGGGGGCGGGCTCCAGCCTTGCTCACAAAGCCCCTGGCGCCCGGCCCTCTCAGCACCCCCACAGCCACCTCTGGCCCGGAAGGAGGCGCTCTCCGGGCTTGCTCCAGGATGGAGCCTGAGCTCTAGGACTGAGCATGGCTCGTGAGTACTCCTCACGCAACGCAGCCCCTTGGCTGTAGCCCTGCATCTTGGAAGTCAGGAGCGGAGGATCCTAGGAGTCTAGGCTTTTCTTTTCCCAGATTCCCGAGTCTGCAGTTGGAGGATTCGAGGCATCTACGAACTCCACCAGCCTCAGCTCCTCCAGCCTCACCTCCCTTGCCCTGCTTTCCTCCTGCCTCCGCTCTTCCTGGCCACCGCCCTGCCGCTGCGGTTCCTGGACTGTCCTCCCTGGCCCAGTCTTCCAGTCTGTCCTGTTTTTCCCATTTCCGCTGCTCCGACAGCCTTTCCAGCTGCCCCAGGCTTCTGCTTCCTCTGCTGCCCATGCCATCTCCTTACTGCTCCCGTCCTGATCTCCATATTGACTTCAGATCTCCCTGCCTCATACCAGATGCCAGCCAGGCCCCGATCGCAGTGGGAGCTGATTAAGGACCAGGGACCCACAGCTGGAGGCATCCCTGACAGCACAGTACGCATCGGACAGGAGACATCAGCCCTGTCTGGAGTAGAAGCCCAGCCTGGAATCCTAGAATGTCCCAGCAGGTGCCAAACCCAAGTGCCTACAGGGCCAGGCAGGGAACCCCGGCGAGCAGAGCTGTGGGTGTAAGTGGGAGAGTAAGTGGCATCTGACCCTTAGTGACTATTGGAGAGACAAGAGGGCCTGGTGGGGACTGTGATGAACTGGAGAAGAAGGTATGATGCCTCTCTTAAGGGGGAGCTACCTCAGAAGTGTGGGCCCAGGTCTCCAGATAGCCTGGCTTTTTAAGAGAAGAGGGAAATCTGGATTTTCACGAGACATTTCCCATTTTTAAATGTGGGAAACTGATTCAGAACGTGTAAAAGAGCATGGCTCAGTTAGGGCCTCCTGTCAGCCTCTCAGTGCACGCCGACAGCTCAGCAGAATTAGGGCCTTAGCAGTCGGAGAGGCAGGGCTTGCCTGGGGATCCATGGTGAGAGTGGCCTAGAGCTGAAGCCAGGCCCAGGGCTCCCCACCCCTGCTCAGTGCTCTGCTTCCTGTCTTCGCTAATCTCTGTGTCCATGGACCCCTGACCCTGGGAGGCTGATGGGGGGCCCTGGGAGGCAGTGGATGTGCCTGGCTGGGGTGTGGTGGAGGGGTGACCTGGGGCCCTCCATTCCTGTTCTGGGAGTCATCAGAGACCGAGAGGCACTGAGATGGGGCCGTGGACCATCTGCCGTGACTTCCAGCCTATGATCTGTGAGAGCAAATGAGGGTGGGGGTGGGGCAGAGGAGAGAGAGGCCACACCATTGGGGCAGCCATATTCTCAAGGTTAAGTTAGGGTCAACAGATAACACCGTGGGTCCGCGGGTTATCTTGCTGTTTGGTCCTCAGTAGGCCCTGCCCCCTCCACCACCCCCGCCAAGTTCATCTCTGCATGGTTCCCTGAATAGGCCCAGGTTCCCTGACCCAGTGCCTTCTCCATCTACCCATTGGAATCCTGTCCATCCTCTCAGGTCCCACCTCCATACAGTCTTTATCACCCCCAGGTATGGACTCCTGGGGTCTTCAGGGGGGCTGGCTCAGCCCTACATCTGGTGAGCCCTGCCCAGCCTAGCCTGCACAGAGAGCACTCACGGTGTTCTGAGACAGCCCATTAATTTCCGTGCAGTTAAGACCCTTACATCACGCTCTTTGGACCCCAGAGTACTTGGGGCAGCAGTAGGGCACCATCGGGGGGGCGGGTGTGCTACTTAGCCACACAGACCTGGGGTCGTTCCCTGCTCTGCCCCTCCTGGCTGTGTGGCCTTGGGGACCCACAGTGCCAGTGCACAGCTTTGCACGATGGATGCAGCATCAATCTAAAAGCAGTTTCTTGGTGGCTCTGGGGACAGCGAGCGAAGAGTTAAGACAGTCCCAGCCCCTCCGAATTCCACGTGACCCGGGGTTGCAGAGCCTCCGGGTCTGCGGTGGACACCGTTCTCCAGACTCATTTTTTGCTAATGGCTCATGGAAAGTTTGGCTCCTTGAGCTCCAGACCACTCCCTCTGGGGCCTGAGGCCTCGCTGACGCTGGTCTTGCCCTGGAAGGGCATCCAGAGCCGCCTCCCACCCGCGGAGCCTTGGTCAGCACCCCTACAGCACGTCTGCCTGACTTCCTGCTGCCTGACCTTCTCCCCCAGGACTGAGCAGCAGCCCGCCCCCTCTGGCCACATGGAGGCCTCCTCCCGGCACCCCCATCCAGGATCACTTTTCATTTGGGGGAATTTTCCCACTAAAGCCCACAGCATCTGTGAGCTGTGTCCCTTCGAGTATTGGAGTGGGTAGCAGCCCAGGAGGACTCGGACATCCGCTGGTCAGAGCCCAATCTCGACTCCATTGCTCACCGGCTGTGTGACCAGCTGAATCTACTGCCCTTCTCTGAACCCAGGTGTCCTCAGATGTCAAATGGGGAGAATAACTTTCCCCTGGCAGGGGATTAAATGAGGTAATATAGCTGCTTGATGCCTATTAAAAAAAAAAAAAGATCAGAATGCTTAACCTAAAACGTGGCATGTAGAAATTCTCTCCAGGTGTCATGGTTCTCAAGAGCCTGCTCTCCCTTGCACAAATAAAGGAACAGGCCTAGCTCGCTCCTTCAACCAACCAACCTGGGGGAAGGAGGGCGGGGGTGGTGTGCTTGGAGCCAGAGACAGGCCAAGACGGAGCCCATGGCTTGCACCTTCCAGCTCCATGGCAAGTGCCTTGGAGGCTAGACCAGCGTCCCCATCAGTAAGATGAATGGGTTGGACAGGAACCGTGTTGTGCCCCACAGAGGTGGCTGGAGGGAGAGCTGTGGGCAGAGGGGAGCTCAGTGCCCCTGCCTGCCCAATTCAGGCTTTTGCCAGTGACCATGCCGTGGAGAGCTACAGGGGGAGCACCACCTCTCTGGAGCCAGATTCAGGGCTTGTCCCCTCTTGCAGGATGGAGTTGTGAGTAGGAGCCCTGATGGTTTCTGCAGTGAGCTAGGATGCCCTGCCTGCCAACCCAGTCAGAGGTGGAGGATGTGGTGTGGGGCTGGGGGCAGTGGGACAGGAATAAAATCCTCCGGGCCAAAAGCCTTGCTTGGACCTTGATTCTGCTGAGTGGGTTCAGGGTCTCAGAGAGTTTGGGGGCTTGGGGTGACGGGAGTCAGAGCCAGGGGAGGGACCGACGGTCAATATTGATCTAGCTGAGTCAGGGGAGCAGGATGGGGAAGCGGGAAGGCTGGGGTGGGGCCTGCCGATAACTGGATCTTCCAGCTGCCAGTGTGACTGTGGGAACCGGGGAAGGGGGTGCTCAACACAGAATTCCCAAACTGGGTTCTTGCTAAGACTACAGCCGCCTGGAGCCCTGCCCAGTCCAGCGTTTCCTAATCCCTGCGGGTGGAGCCTGTATTTTTAGCAAACTTCCCGGGTGATTCTGAGCAGCCAGCCGAGTTCCCATATATATCTGGGGCCCACGGGTTCACCTCTGTTGCTGTAATGATGAGGAAACTGAGGTCCAGAGAGGGAAAGTAACACGCCCAAGGTCACACCAGGAGAGAATGATGATAATCCCCTCCTTTTTCTTGCGGGACGAGATAGTCCACTTCTAGATAACTCCATTCACCATCTGCTGTGGCCCAAGGCCCTGGAAGGGATGGCCGCCCAGAGGGAAGTGGCCTCTGAGACCTTTGCGGGCCCAGGTGGAGAAGGGAGGGTGGGGCTTATCCCAGGAGGAAGGACAAGGAGGGCGTCCATTTCCACAGGACTGGACCTGCCCCACCTTGCCCTCTGCAAACACTCCCAGCACCTGCTGGGAGATGTTCCCTAGAAGGTATACTATGGCCCTGGTCTGGGAAAGGCCATTTCCATTGCTGGGGACCCACCCATGCCCTGGAAAGGCACACCTCCAGCACGGTAGGTTCGGGGCCCTCTCGGCCTTCTGACACCTCTGACCCCCTTCTCCCCGCTACGTGACCCACTGTTCTGGGCTCTCAGCCTGGCTCTTGCCTGCATTCTTCCGCCACATCTCAATCTGCCGATCATCCCCTCAAATCCCCTCCAGAACCCCCAGTCACTGCCACGCCCCTCCTACTCTTTCTTCTAGAGCTCCCACAACCTTCACACCAGGGCCAGCCCTCATCCCAGCCCACCCTGAATGCCGGTTCTCGCTTTCTGGGGTGGCATCAGGGATTCCTGGGGACAGGAGACAAGCTAGCTCATCTCTGGGTCCCCCTCAGAGCCCAGCCCGTCTGCCGCATGCCCTAGCAGTTGTTCGGAGTGGTTCCTATTCCGAGTCTCACCTCCCTCCCTCCCTGGGCCATTTTGGGCAAGTGCTGCCTTCACTTTCTGCACCACCGCGTCCCCTTGTTCGTGGAATGAAGAGAATAGTAGTGCCCAGCAGGGGGGTGAACTGAGGGTTGTGAGAGCACACATAAAGGAGGTCAGGTGTGCACACATTCCAGCAGCACACATTTGTCAGGGGTCTACCCCGGGGCAAGGATGATGATACCTGCTGCGTGCATCCTGAGCGTGGACCAAGCGCTGACCGCCTTCAAGGAGCACACGTTATGTAGACACTTGCTCAGGTGACTTCAAACCAGCACGCTCTGGCGAGGTGGGTAGAGGACGTCGCGGAGCTCATGGAGGGACCTAACACAGTGCATGCTGGGAAGGAGGCGGGGCCTTCCCGGAGAAGGTACCGCAGCTGTGTCCTGAAGGGTGCGGAGGCATTGCTATGCACCGAGCAAGGAGAAAGAGGGAAACCAGCCCTCTGCAGTGAGTTCTGGCGTAAATGGGCAGTGAACAGGTGGAGACTACAGGTGTAGACCACTAAGAGATGAGGCAGCAGGTGGAAGGGATAGGGGTCAAAGAGATGGGGTTCCTGAGAATCCCAGCCACCGTTTGCTGGCCATCCACAGATGGAGAAACACAGACCAGGGGCCTGGAGAGAACAGAGCTCTGCGTGTTTGAGTCCCGGCTCTCTGTCTTGCAAGAAGCCTCTTTGCCTCTGAGCCTCATTTTCTTCATCTTCAAAATAGGGCTGTTGTAACTGGGACAAGAGGTGTGAAATCACTTTGTGAACTGTAAAGGATCATGCCTCTGTAGATAATAATAGTGCTTTAAGTGGAGCTGGTACTTTGCGAGGTAAAGGATACTTCCTGAGGTCTACCGGAAGCTCCCAGAGCTTCGCAGGCACACAGAACCCCGGACCTCCTGTAACCTGCTCCTAGGCTGCCACCTGCCAGCAAGTGCCTGCAATGGCAGCCCAAGCTCTCAAGTCCTTCCTGCTGCCCAGGCGGGAGATCCAAGGCGCCTGAAGGCTCAGGTCCAAGCAGTCCTGGCGCTGCCGTGCCAGGCTCCAGGGCAAGGGTGCAAATGAAAGCCTTAGGCCCCCCTGCGGCCCGCTTCCTTGTGCTTTTCAGCCTTACTGCCAAGGTCCTCACGTGTGTGAGGGGCACATGCCCCATAGACACGCCCCCCTGGCCGCCTCACAGGCCAGCAGGCAGGACAGACCCAGAAAGCAGCTGGCGTGGGTATTCTGGAGCCCAGACACCCGTAGCGTGGTCTGGAGAGGACCATAGGCTCCAAAAGTCACAACCCCCCAATCTTGTGGAATCAGGCCTCTTAGGTAGGGGGGGCATGGCTTACAGTGAGCAACTCATCTGTTTTGCCTGGGACTTCGGGTTTCGCACTGAAAATTCCATGTCAGCAAACGGGATGGTTGGTCACCCTCTCATGGCCTGAGGGGGCCAAAGCCTCTGCATCACCACCCTGGCCCAGCCTGAGCAGCTTGGGCTCAGGGAACCACACTGGCCTCTAATGCAGCAGTGGCCTCCCTTCTTCCAGTAAAGCCAGCCCACCACCCCTCGCAACAGCCCCAGCACAGGTGAAACTGCCCCCGACACTAGTTTCACAGATAGTTTGTGGGTAAAGAGACCCTTCCTCCCCCTCTGACATTCTCCAAACCCCTCTCCAGGGGCTCTGAGGCCTGGGGGCTTGCCTGTGAGGTTGGGCGGGAGGAAAAGGAATGGGTGGGGAGGGACTTCTTCTGGAACAACCTCCTCATTATACAAGGAAACCAAGGCCCAGAGGAGAAGAACCTGGCCCCAGGCTCCCCGAGGGAGACTCTGCTGTTGGCCACTGGAGGCAACTCACGCCTACCCATTGCTCTTGTTAAGGGCACTCCACGTGCCTGAGACGGAGCCAACCCCATCCCAGCCTCTAAGGCTGGGGCACGTGGTCCAGGCATAATCCCACAGTGATTGGCTCAGACTTAAGCACGTGACCACGTTAGTCCAATCAGAATGAAGACCTGGGCCTTCATTGTGCAAATGCCAAGAACTAGAACAGGAAACTGACAAACTCTCCCAGTGCCCTGCTTGACCAAGACAGAGAGACAGCCAGTGCACAGAAGTTTGTAGCTATTTATTGCACTGAAAACACCAAGAATAAAACAGACACCCCTTCTTCCCCCCAACCCCACAATAGCAGAAAGTTTGAGCAGTGGTCATTCAAGTTCACAGCCACATATTTTAAAAAAGGAAGAACGGAAACAAAACCCCAAACAAATAGTAACAAAGAAACCAGCACAGGGAGTCTGGCAAATACATCCCCAAAAGGGTCTCCCTTTGACGGGAGACAGGAGGCCAGGGGTCAGGATCAGCGCTTGCTGGGCGCACGCCCGGGAGAATGCTTTCCCGTTAACGTGTTTGCATGCTGGAGCCTAGGACTTGTCTTCGGTGTGGATTTTTTGCATCTGCAGGACGTTTGACTGTCCGGTGGGGTTGGGCTCTGGGCCGCGCTTTGTCTGCCAGTCTCCCCTGCCTGCTGCTTTGGGATCACACCGGTGCCCTGTGGTCCACACCGGCTGGCTGCGCACCCACAGGCTTGGCCTTCGCAGTGGGGCCATCTTGGCCTGGGGTAGGGACCGGCCTCCACTTCTCTGGCACCCAGAGAGGGGCACAGTGGACAGGAGGTGCGTCAGCAGATGAAAGGCAGGACGTTGGTGTCCTCCAGCTCAGCTCCCTCTGGTGGGGAACCGAGGGCAGAGCGGGGAAAAGACTTTCCCAAGGTCACACAGCAAGTCTGGTCAGAGCTGGGAATGGAATTCTAATCACCCCCAAACTGTGGCTCTTTCCCCCGCAGTCCCCTGCTGATTAGTAGAGGACAGGCACCAAAGAGGGGGATGAGGGGCAGGCGGGGGAGGGAGGGGGGACTGGTCAGGCCCAGAAAAGAACAGGAGTCCAGCCAGTGACTCACACTGTCAATTCTCATGGGCGTATTGGGCTTCACCTCACCATCCTGTTTGATCCCGCATCAGCCCTGCCACATAGGCTGGGCGGGAATATTTAACCCCTTTAACAGAGGGGGAAACTGAGGCTGAAGGAAGGACCAGACTTTGCCTTGGTAATGGCAGCAACCGCTCACCTTTGGCTTGGGGATGGCTGTGGGAGCTGGCAGACAGCAAGGGAGGCAGGCGGTTTGGCTGCTGGAGCGCTGGGCTCATTGGGCCTTACTGGGAAGCCTTCTGGACCTGGGGCAGGCCAAATGCCCGTCCGGGCCTTGGCAGCAGGGTCTCTGCCAAGGATAGAGTCCAGTGATCGACCAGTTTGGAGACCAGGAGGGCTGGGCAGCCTCTCTCCTGGCCTACGGCCCCCACCCAGCCTGCCTCACCTGTCCCGCGGGCAGGAACTCTTGAGAATGGGCCCAGCAGACAGCTCATGATAGGGGAAAACTCAGAAAGTCCTGGGTCACATCCCCACCAGTCCGGCTCCACTCAACACCCAGGATTCCCCAGAGGTTTGGGGGAATCAGAGACTCCTCCAAATCTTTGGGGATGTGGCTCTTCCTCCCCTAAAATCCTCCAGAGGGGAAAGTATCTCATCCTGGCAAAACACGGCCACACAGAGGCCAAAAGCACAGAGAGGCAGCAACATAATTCCGAGTCGGACACTGAGAATACAACCTCTATTTTTTTTTTTGTCCAAAACATGTAGGTTGGTTTTGCTGAGTGTTTTTTCTTCTTTTCTTTTTTTTTTTCAACATACTTACTGCATATAAAGTCATGCAAAGAAAAACAGTGCAGACAGTAGATCCTGGTGGAGGTACCAAGGCATTCCACATCAGAGTCAATCCCAAGGGAAGAGGGAAAGAGAAAGGAAGAAAGAGATGCAAACCCACAGCTGCAGGAGGAGGTGCGAAGAGGAGAAATCCCAGCGCTCTTTTTGGACCCGCATGAAGACACATGCTCGTGAACCCCCCAGAGCTGGGTGGGGGGCGCTGAGGGGGGGTGTGCAGATGTGGGGGATGAAATCCTGGGAAGCACGGTAGTAAGGACCCCAGTTTGGGAGGCAAGCAAGGTAAAGTCCAGGTACTGCCACCCTGACAGCTTCCCCCACTCTCTCTGCCCTGATTTGCTGTTTCTAACACCTGATGCTTCTCCAGTCCGCAAGGGAAGCTGGGGACTGAAATGTCAGAGAGATCCTTCCCCCGGGGGCTGAGTCCATCTCAGCCCCAGATAACCACAAGTGACAAAGTCCATCTCAGCGATGACCAAAAAAAAAAAAAAAAAAGACCAAGAACAGAAAAAAATACCCCTCAGCCCTCTTCCCACCTCCCTTCCCAACCCAGACCTTCTCACCAATTTGAGAGGTCTAGTTATTACATAAATATCCATTAACGCAAAATCCATTTACGAAACACAGAAGTTTGGCTATAAAAAGGCATGCGGTCCAAGTAGAAGTGATACCTAAACGCTGTTTTCTTTCGCCCCCCAAAAGCAATCAGATTCTCTCCCTTGGATGTGATGAAGCTGGAATTCTCCGGGCCTGATGGAAGGGTGGAATGCGCCGTTAGTGTTGGAAGTAAATGTCAGCAGGAGGAGAAAGGAAAGAAGGGGGGGCACCCTGAGAGGATTGCGCTCCCCACACTGAGGGAGGAGGGTCGGCTGGAGAGCAGGAGAGCAGGACAGGATGGGAGAAGAGTTAGGAAGGCAGTTTGAGGCGGGAGGCTCCTGGCATCTGCTCCTCTCTCCCCCTCTCCCCCGGGGGAGGTTGGCTCGGGGGACTGGGCGTTCTTCTGCCCTTCCCTAGAGGAGCCCGGGAGAGGCGAGATCAGGGAGAGGATCTGGAAGTTGCCACACTCCTCCCAGCTCCGCCCATCCTCCCCAGCCCCTGGATGAATACACAGCTGGGCACTGTGGCTTCCGGCCAAGGCAAGACCAGGCCAATGACAGCTGAGGGGAGGGGGGTGGGTCCTCAGGTCCAGCACCCAGGGCACGTGGGCCTGAGGAAGCCCTGCCCTGGCAGGGGACGGGTGGTGACGGGGAGATGTCGCCATTTGCTCTGAAGTCATGATGGCTTTTGCGAACAGGCAGGTTTTCTTGACACAGGTATGAAGGTGATGGTGATGGTGGTGGTGATGGGATGATGTGATTGGGGGAATTCCAGCTAAATCCAAGTGGGAGAACCAGCAGCCACATTCCACGGACGAACGGTGGATCTCTGCGGTACAGTGCCCCCAGCCTGGTCCTTCAGCTGTAAGACATAGTATGTGTGGTGCGTAACGTGGGTGCTTCCGAGGGCACCCAGCCTGCCCACCTCCTTGGATGGAGTTCAAGCTGCCTCCTGTGGGTCCCCCCAGCTCTTCCCCCTCACCCCCTGGGGCCTCCAGGCCTGATCTCCTCCCTGTGGTCTTCCCAGCCGCCGGGTTCCCCAACGTGTACCGTCTCCAGACAGGCACCACCCCGTTCCTTTAGATTATCCTGAATAACAGATGGCAGGAAGGAGGGGCTCTTACTGGGGCAGGACGGAGGGCGCCCCAGATCTGTGGAAGTGGATGATCTGCCATTTGCCATCCCGGCGGTGCCAGACGCGGGTCTCTTCCGACTGGGCCGTGCGGGGGATGCCGCCGGCATCCAGGTACTGCGTGATGCGGATGTAGGCGATGCAGGCCGCCTCGTCACCCATCAGGTGAATGTGGGGATTCAGGATGGTGGTGTGCACAGGCTTGCTGTTCCGGGACCACACTGCAGGCGGGGATGGGAGGGGGCAGAGGGGTCGCACCTGGGGGCCTCCTGCCTGGCTTCCTTCACTTCCCCAATTCTCAGCAACCCTCTCGGCAAGAGGCACCTCTGCCTGCCTCGCTTCCCGAAGAGTGGGGCTCTGTGACAGGGCTCAGCTCCCTGGGAGTCAAGCTCATATCCCAGCTGAGATACAGTGGACTTCAAAACAAGCTGAATTCTTCAAATGCAGGGGAATGGAATTTTCAAATCATAGTGTCTCAGACACGCAGGTGAATGGGGAACCAGGTGAGCTTACACCAGAGCCTCAACCCAGATCCCTGTAGAGGCCAGGAGAGTACATTAACAAGGAGGCTGAACTGGATATAAGATGCTAAATGACAACGGACCCTTCGTCTCTGGGCCAGGGGGACAATAGGGAGTGGTGGTGAATAGGACACCGTGTCCCTTCTATGGAGGTGCCCTGCACACAGCTTCCCTGGTGTTTGCTATGTAAGTGGGACCCGTGTTGCCACACCTGATTTTTCAAGAGAATCTAGAAATCTGGATTTTTATGTCGAATGCCTCATTTTTAATTATTGGCATCAAATTCAAATTTAAAACATCATACAGACCCCATGAAACATGTGTAGTCCAGCTATGGCTTGTGGGTCCCTCATTTGCCACCTCTATTCTCAACATGTAGAATGATGGAAACTTGAAGAATATTAAAATTGTATAATCTTAGAATCTTGGAATTATAAGGATGGTGTTGGTGGTGATGGGGTGAAGTCGTGGAACTTTTCAGCGTTAGAGGGCAATGCATAGCTCTTGTAATCATGGCAGAACTGACAAAAGTACCAGAAACCGGCTCTCTCTATGTGAAATATTACTATTATTATTATCATCATCACCACTATCATCATCATCTTGGTTCTAGGAACTCTCAATGTTTTCAGCAAGATAGAAAACAAAAGCACAGAAAGACGATGACCTAGGGAGGGGCTGGACAGGGATCACCAGGATCTTGGCTTCAGAGGAACCCTCATGCCTTTTCTTAGTGCAGCCCAAACATATCCGAATCCATGGAGAGCTGATTTAAAATATAGACTACCCAGCCCCACCCTTCAAGATGCCAGTTCAGGAATCTATAATATTAAAATGCTCCCTCTCCCCGCTCCCTCCCCCATCCTCTGATTCTGATGCCCAGACAGGTTTGTGAGCCACTGATTTCCTGAAAAATGTTAAAAAAAATTTTTTTTTTCCAGGACTTCAGAAAGCATCCAATAGTATCCACCCCTAAATATTCCAATCACACTATACCCAGGCTTTGGATAAATGACTCAAAATCACTAAGTCTTACATATGTAGACTAAGAGACTTTTACAGTTCTGGGACCTTGGACAGAGAGAGTGCAGAGCTTTTGTGTTATATAGGCTTGGGGGTGACCTCAAGGTCAGAGGTCAGAGGTCACCCCATGGCCCTCCCACAAAATGCAAGGAGGCCTCCATAAGCAGCCTTGACAGCATCTGGGGCTGGAGGCACTCAACACCGTCTAGTTCAATGCATCCATTTAGCAGACCTGGAAACTGAGGTCCAGAGAAGCAATCGGACTTGTCCAAAGCTAGGCCAGTTTCTGAAAGAAATGCAGTAGAACCTAAAAGAAGTCGGTCTCGAGGTGGGTCTAAATTAGGACAATCCAGAACAATCTCCAAAGGGACAAACAGAGCTTAGTATTGTTGAGGGCGCTGGGCCTTACTGTTGTCTGCCAGGGCGAGGGTCCTGAGGGTCATTTGTAGAGCAGTGGCCACCCTCATGTGGTATCTTCTGAACAGACTCTAGGCTTGCATTTTCTATCCTCATGGATAGAATGGGAGAAAGGGCCAGGTCCTCCCGCAGGATAAAGCAGGCAGGAGGGTGGGACTTGCCCCAGGGCAGGCAGTTACTCTGGGTCTTGGTCTTGTGGGTCCTTTGATGTGACCAGGTGTCCAAGCCCAGAGTCCAGCGGGCTGGTGCTGTGATGGGGCTCGCTGCCAGGATGCAGATCAAGGGCTAGCACAGCCGTCTGTGTTTTTTTTCCCTTTTGCCATCCCTCAGTCTTCAGAGCCGGTTCAGCCTGGTCTCTGCTCTGCTCTGTGGGGATTGTGGAATTCTCTGGGGAACCAGTGCCCCCCACCCCCCAGGACAGACGAGTATAGAGGTGACCATGGTGATCAGCTAGGGAACTCCAGGGTGACGGGGACGGTGGGGTCCAGCCACCTCTCCTCACATTCTATCTCCATTGCTAGCCTTAGAAAATCAGAGTTTGATGTGTCAAAGGAAAATGCAACTTCCTTCTTCACGGCTTTTTGGGGATGCCCTTAAGCCCTCATACTCTACAAGATTCCATCAGACTGCGTGCAGGCAGGAGAGGAGTGTCCGTCTAGGGACACTAATGCCCAGGTGAGGGGGGAGCACAGGGAAGGAAGGAGGCGCTGGAGAGAATCAGGACCGGGTTCTGCTGCCAACTTTCTGGGTTCCTTTGGACAAGTCATTCCCTTCTCTGGACCTCTGTACAATGAAGAGTTGGACTAGATCCAACTTCAGTTGCTTAGGTATCACCTTTATTTTTACCATCTACCTGTACTTACTTTATGAAAATATTTCCTTAAACTGATTCACTTTATTAATTTATATGAATTTATTTTAAAAGAAAACTTTCTAGTACAATCATTAATGAATAACCAGTCTCATAGAATACAATTTTAATAATAAGTCCAGTTAAAATAAAACCAAGTTATGTAATCCTAGCTCCATGCTCTTGCCTGCAAGGGACCTGAGCCTGAGACCACTCTCTTTCTGATAATGAGGTGAGTTAGAAAGCATTAGGTGCTTGGGACAGACTAGCGTTAAACTGACCCTTTCCTCTTGGCGGAGCCGGATGTACTGAAAGAGAATTTAGATAGGGACAAACTTTCTCACTGTGTGAACCAATGCTGTTTCAACTGGTGTCCACATGCACCGGAAATCACCCAGCATAGCCTTGGTGGTACGTGCCTTCCCTCTGGGGGACCCTGGATGTGCCACTTCTCAGGGCCTCCCTCCGGGTCCTGAGCTGCAGGAGTCTAACCTGCGTGTGCTTTGGTTCGTCCCCGTCTGACCCCTGGCCAAGGTGAGACACAGACACAGGCAGAAAGCGCCCTAGGTCAGGCCCAGCCTCAGCCCCCTGACAGCCCCGGGTTGCAAAGCTGCCAGGGTCTCTCCTGCAAAGGAGAGGCCCGGGAAGGACAGACATGCGGACAGAGACCTAGACAAATAGGCAGGGCACAGCAGTGTGAGCTTTGTCCTCTCCTTCCCCAGACTGCCCACCCACGGGGGCACCTGCACAACAACAGCCCATGTGCCAGCTTGCGACCAGCTGGGCAGCTGGGGTGGCTGCAGGCATTCAGGTGACTGTAACTTGGGGGTGTGCCCTGGTGGGAAGGCTCCCTTATCTGTAGAAAGGGAAGAAAGGTCTTCCCCAGGCCCTACCAGGGTCATGGGCAGGCGAGGGCTGGGAGGGCTTGTCACGCTCGTCCCAAGTCCCCATCCGCAGCCACTGGCGTCGGACGGTCCAGGGTTCGGGGAGGGAGCCAAGATGGTACCAACCCCTGTCCACACAGGACCTTCCTCTTCGCTGCCTCCTGAGCTGCCCCGGGGGCCCTGCCCGTCACCCTGCTGTGCCATCTGGCAGGACACGGAAAAGAGCAGACAACAGGCAGCCCAGAGGGAAGGGATTGCTCACGGTTTTCAAAATAGAATCGATGGAAGTCCAGGCCCTCGACCAGGTTCCCTAGGGCCTCGGGTTCGAAGGCTGTCATCCCGGGGTCACACATCTTCCTGGGGGGAGGAAGTCAGAGGAAAGATGGGCTAGGGTGGCCTCTCGGGTGCCCCCCTCTAAATTCCAGGGGCCTGGACCCTGGGAAGGCAAGCCTGTGAAATAAAAGTGACTGCACCCACCTCACAGGATCAGTGAGGTTGGCGGATGGGACAGGGCTGGTCCAGTTACGGTGTGGGGCAACGCTGACTGGCTAGTGCCACTGAGAACTGGGAAGCCTGGGTCCAGGTCGTGGCTCTGCCACTTACAGGTTATGAGACCCCCAGCAAGGGGCTTAACCTCTCTAAGCAAGAGCACCATGAATGTCGTGCATGGTACGCTGCCCCAAGGCTCCGGCGGGGATAATTCAGCCTGTACACTCCTCTCCAAATTACATCCCCCGCCCAGGGCAGCAGATCCATCCAGAGAGGGCTTTTCCTAAATGGTCTTCCTTGGGTGGAGAGACATTTTCCTTCACTAAAGTGAAGCAACTTCTGTTCACCAAGCAGGTGTGTCCCTGGAGGGAGTGCGTTCTGCTACTTTAAACAAAGTTGCCCTATTGTTGGCAGCAGCCCTCCTGGTGAGCCACACTTTCCTCTTCTGTAAGATGAGGAAAACAGCATTCCAAGAAATGATGCCTGGGAGGAAGGAGCGCAGGGCATGGCCGAGGAGGCCCACTGCTCTGCATTTTTGGCTCGGTGCTCCCACCCAGGTCTGTTTTCTGGGAGACCCTGACAGCCAGACGGAGGAAGGAAAAACCTGTCTCCCCCACCCCTAGGTCTCTGGGATCTTCTGTAACACAACATGGACCCCTGTGATGATGACAATGAAGCCAGGGACAGGAAGCACCCCAGGCCAGTCAAAGATCCTGACACAGGGAGGGACTGAAAACAGTGGAGGAGGGCACTGGGCCAGCATCGTCTGAGCTGGACGCCGTGGGGAGAGCAGGGCACTCTGCCCTTGCTCTGCCCTGACTGCCCTGTCTCTGTGACTCCAGACAACTCGCTTCTCCACTCAGGACCTCACATTCTCCAGATGGAGCTGGAGGTTGTGCTCAGACCATATGGGACGCTCAGGACCCTTCCAGATCCAGAATCCTCTAAGGCTGGGGGTCTGAGCCCTGACCGTCCGGAAGACTAAGCAGCCCCTGGCCAAGAGGAGCCCTTCTCCAGAGGGTCTCTGGGTGTCCCTGCCTCTGAAGGACCCTCTGCTCCAATTCCATTGTACGTGTAGGGAAACTGAGGCTCAGTGAGACAAAGGAGCTTATCCAGGGTGACACAGGGCCAGACTCGGCACCATAGGCCCCAGAGGTCATGGCAAGTGGTCAGAACCTAGACTGGGCTGCAGATGCCAGAGGAAGTGACATCACAGAGGTGGGAGGCTTGGGGTCCATAGGGGCCACCTCTCTTTCCCTTTCTCCCTGGCTGTGCCCTTCCAGAGCCACTCTCGGGCTCTCCCATCGCTGACTTAATTCTTTCTAGGACCGGATGCAAAACCCGTTCAACAGCGCATTTCCATGCTTTTATGCAACCCGCAGGGGCACATGTGCACACACACCCGTGCACACCCCTTGTGCACGCAGTCACAAACGTGCATGTGTGGGCAACTGCATCACACTCACATGTACAAGCGGCCTCCGTCTCACACCTGCACCTTCCAAGATCCTTGTTCCTCCAGAGACAATCAGTAGATGGCTGGGGCTTTGCCACCCGCTGCTGCTGAAACCCTCCCACAGTTAGGATGTGCCTGGACTGCCAAGCCTTTGAGAGACAAACTTCAGCTCCTGGACATAGTGGTAACCAAGATCAGGCTGCCCGAGGAGCAAAGCCCAGCCCAGTTATTCCCATCTCACCTGAACCCAATAAGCAAAGGTCATTCTGCCCTTAGTTGGCAGCTTTCGTCCACCAAAAAGCATATGTGGGGTCTTCAGGCCCAGGCCTCGTTAGCTCTGGCCAAGATGTTGAGGCCTCAGCCCAGAATCCTGGCTCTCCTGGGGGCCAGCGGAAGGCCTGCTTCCAGGCCAGACCAGCAAGGCTGAGGGTGGCCACCAGGGGGCGCTCCAGCCCAGCCTTTGCACAGAGCTGCCCCTCCAACAGCTGATCAGGTGTGTAGAGGATGTCTCATACCACCTGTTTCATATCATGCTATTTTTGTGCACTCTGCCTTATCCCCAGAGGATGTAAGATTCCTTCTGGAGGTTCTTTTGCTCACCCCTACTCACTGGATGTACAAACGCTATGGGTTCCTGCCTGCTTCTTCTCATCTGAGGTCATAGGAGGTCCAGGGTGAGGCCCCAGGCCCATGTGGCAGGACCCAGCTCATCTCCTGAGGAGGTCCATGTTGTGGTGGAGACCCACCCACTCTGTCCTTGGGGAAGCAAAAGAGTTTTGTTGGAGTTCCTCCTGGGGAACAAGATAGGAGCAGGACTGAGATATAGACAAGTATTGTGAACAGAAAGCTTAATGAAAGCGTGAAGTCTGAAGGCAAACCAGAAATATGAGTTCAGCCTGATTCACAGCACATGCAGAGTGAGTAAATGAGGGTCAGAGACAAGGACCCCCAAAGGTAGCCATCAGCACCCCCTGATCAACAATCCAGGCGGGACATGCAGAATGGACCCAGCCGACTCACGTGTAGGACTCAAAATCTCCATTGCTTATGGCTTCAATCAGCTGTTCTGTCACTTTTATAATTTCTTGTTTCCGCACTGTAAGGCAGGAGGGAACACAGAGAAATAATAGCGATAGTGATTGGGATGCAGCGCCAACCACAGCTTCCTGAGCCCCTAACATGCGCCAGACCCTGTCCTGGCACCTGAGGGCCTCAGAGAGATTGTCTCGTTTATCCTCACACTGTCCCTGGGTATCATTACTCCCATTTCATGGAAGAAGAAACTGAGGCCCAGAAAGGTGAAGAAAAAAGTGTGAAATTTCCCTCAAATACAATGGGCAGAGCCAGTGTCTTAGTTGGCAGCCTCTGCCTCGAAACAGCATGCATGATTCTGGCTCTAGGCCTGATTTGAACCCAGGTCTCGAGTCCAAAATATGCTTCTCCATTACCTTGTTTTGCCACCTGAATCCAAGCAAGGTCACCTGTGGAGGTTGTCACCAGCAACCATAAACCAGGGGCTCCCCCATGGTCCAAACTGGGGCCACTAAGGGCGGGCTTAGGGCTTACTCATCCCTTAGGTCTGAGTCAGTTTTTGTTCCATTTGGGTGCCTATAGGAATCAGGCACTGAGCCTTCCAGAACTTTCTAGGCAGAATGAATCCCAGTTGCTTACACCTGGCCTCCCCTGTCCACCACTGAAACACCACGAACAGCTGCTGTCTTCCTGGTAGAGGATTAGACATCAGTTTTCTTATCAGGTGTGTGATGTTCTGAGCCCCAGTTTTCCCATCTGTAAAATGGGGACACCATCACCTCTCATACGTTCAGTGCTGAACAAGTTGTGTAAAGAACCCAGGCTTCAGCACCAGACAGGCTTCTTCTAAATCCCACCCCAG
The DNA here is from genome assembly GCF_039906515.1 of Pseudorca crassidens. Classification (NCBI taxonomy): domain Eukaryota; kingdom Metazoa; phylum Chordata; class Mammalia; order Artiodactyla; family Delphinidae; genus Pseudorca; species Pseudorca crassidens. The sequence continues at coordinate 126,368,485 of NC_090298.1, forward strand.
GTCTTTACAAGCTGTGCAGCCGTGGGGCACGAAGTTGTTTTCTGGTCCCTCGTATGGAGATGACAATGCCCTCGTCCCGGAGTTGTTATGAGCATGGGATGAGATGATGTGCCTGAGGCACTTGGACCAGAGCCTGGCACACAGTAGGTATACACTGCAAGTGCTGCCTCCTGCATCTGCTCATTACTGCATCTGCTCCTCACAGCCTGGGGGGTAGGGGGAGGCGAGGCCAGTTTCCCCCCATCTGACACATGAGGAGACCGAGCCTCAGCAATGAAGGAATTTGAAGCCAAGTGTTCTGGCTCCCAGCAGGGCTATGCACCCAGAAGCCTCAGGCGTGTTTCCCAGGGCCAGGCCTGCTTCCCTTCCTCCCACAGGCTCAAGCTTAACCTCCAAGCCGGTCAGTGAGCTGGCCTGCTAGAGCAGTCTCAGGTGAGATGGGTGGACATGTTGCCCATTTCTCAGGCTGGGAGCATGGGAGCGAGACGGCTCCTGGAGGAGGCCTTGCCCCTGCCCCTTTCCTCACCAATTGCTGGTGCCATCCCATCCCTCCTCACACTGAGGAGCTCACCTCAGGCCCAGAGGATAAAGAATCGCAGGACACCCAGGCCGCAAGAACGCTTGGGGACCAGGGACTCAGCCTGCTCATCCAACATTGGGGAAACAGAAGCTTGGTAAGGGGTGGGACTTGCCCAAGGACATAGAACATTTTGGGTGCAGAGTTTGGCTCCCAGCCCAGGGCCTTTTCCACAGGACCCAGGAGCTCCAATGCGTTCCGTGATGTGTTGGGCCCACATGCTTGTCTCTTCCCCAGCTCAAATATGAGCTCCATGGAGGCTCGCTGATCCCTGGAGCCTGGAGCAGGCCTGGCCAGGCATTCCTTATGGAGTGAGTGACTGCGCCAGTGCTTAAGCCGCGAATCTTTGAAGGCTCCCAGCACAATTTCATGCGGTTCTCTCCTCCCGGTCAGAGACAAGCTCCCGTCACCGTGGAGGCAAAAGGTGAAATAGTCTGCTCCAGTGGACCAACCGCCCCGAGCAGACTGTGCAGCTCCAAAGCCCATCTCCCTCTCCCCCCGCACCTGCCCCCTCAGGGCAGGGCCCGGTGCCCAGCGCAGCTCTTAGCACGTGGTGGGCGCTCAGTAGACGTAACATCACTGAAGTTACTATCTCCAATGTCAGTCACCACAGTGAGCCGCTAATTCTTTATCTCCTGGCTCTGTAAAGAATCGCCAGGGCTGGGAACGGGTCTGTCTTAGACCATGAGGTCAGCCGGGTGACTCTGGGGTCTTGCCTCGGGCTCAGGCGGAGGCAGCTTGAATGAATGAACGAGCAGATGGACCAAATCAGGGTCTGGGGCTGCTGGCCATGCCCTGTTCCCTGGAATTGCCCAAGTTGCCGTGTGGCCTCTGTCCCTAGGAGCCCAACAGCCCGGCCTCCTGGTCAACTCTGACCTCCTTCGTGGAACCTGGGGGATTGAGGATGGGGAGAAACCCACCTCCACCAGGAGACACCTCGTTCCAGCTGCTCCCACATGAAATCAGGGTGATGATGCAGAGCGACTCCACATGCTTTAAGAACCCTTCCCACTTGACATTCCACGAGCCCGTGCTTAATGCCCTGTCTCCCGTGGGCCGCTTCTCACCACCATCTCAGACAGGCTACTCAAGCGGTCAAGGGCATGGATTCTGGAGCCAGACCCCCTGAGTTTGGATCCTGGCTCTGCTACTTAGTAACTGTGTTCCCTTGGGCAAGATACTTCCTCCTACCTCAGTTTCCCATATGTATAATGGAGCTACTAATAGTACTTACCTCATAGGGTGGTTCTGAGGATTGAGTTAAGAATATATCAATAAAAATAACTAACACACATATGGTCCTCACTCAGAACCAGCTACTGTTCCAAGCCCTTTATATCGACTCACTTATGTAAATATGATGCATTATGTAAAGCACTGAGAGAACTGCCTGGCCCTCCATAAGCAAGCGCTGTGATCACCATCACTGGAAAGCTCTGACTTGGAAGTTCTCCCTGAGGACAGTCTCTAGCCTCTAACCCGGGCAGGGACACTTCCCAGCAGCCTGATATATGATGGTTCAGTTTCGGTTGGAACTTTGGGGCTTGCAGCCTGCCGGGCAGGCCACCGCACTGCTGAACGGCTTTTGCCATTTGCATCCACCTCCTTCTTTCAAGTTGCAGTCTCCCCCTAAAAGCCCCCAGTTATAGTTCTGGTCTGCCTTCTGGGATCCTTCAGTGTGTACCTGCTTCTCCAGGTGCCTTCCCCCACCAGTCTTTTCTTCTCAGGGCTGAAGGCCTCCCGCATGTGGTTCGCAGGATCTGGCTCCAGCTGGCCATCTATTTTCGAGGGTACTTAAGCTGCTTAGTTGCCTCTCTGAGTGTGAGCACACTATCCCTGATGTGGCTTGAATGTTGCAGAATATCAGGTCTAGGGTAGCACTCTCTACCCCCTCCCCAATTCTGGACACTACACCTCTATGAATGCAGCCTGAGACAGTGCCTAACTTGGCCTCCAGCCACTCAGGACACCAAGTTTGCCGACAATTGAAGCCTAGCAGGCAGGACTCTCCCTAGCTTCATTCTCTGGGACCAAAGATCTGGGGGTCTGGTGCTCCTTAAATCTGGAGGAATTCACTCTGGTTCTGAGCCCCTCCCATGCCCTTGGCAGACCTATTGCTCTACGAAAGATTCATCCAGCAGCTGCTCAGTGGCACCCTCTGGCATTTCTCATCTGCCAGGTGTTCACCCAGACAACCAGGAGGGCTCCGCTCTAGATGGGAAAGCTGAAGCTCCAGAGAGGTTAAGGCACTCTCTCAAGGCCACACAGGATGAGGAGGCTGAGACGGGATCAGCATTCCTGACTGATAGTTCCTAGAATGTCTCTGCCCAGATTCTAAGGCAGCTCTTTGGGTTGGAGAGGAAATTGAATTTTCAAGGAGCTGACCAGGAGGAGATAGGGCGGTGGGGAGGATGTCTGGCAGAACCCCGTGCAGCTCAGAGGGTGAGAGGCCTGTGTATGAAGCCTGAGGGGCTCTGAAATATTAATGTCCCTTTCTTTGCTGAGGGGAGAATGTTCCCTGGAGGATGACATTTCTAATTAACTTTAATGTTAGGTCAGAATCCACCCCACCAGCTGCTATTCTCACTTAGTAAGAAGACTTAACAAATTAACACCAGAAAATGGTTCTCTGGAAACTTTCTCTGAGGCCTGGAGAAGCTGGGGGAGGCACAGAGTTCCTCTCTCCTGCCAAACAGGGGGAGGAGCTCCTGGCTGAGCCAGCAACTCTTCCATCAGACATGGCCTTTTACATGTGTGGAAACTGAGGCAGGGAACGGGGTCCCAGTTTTACCATTAGTAACATTGACATGCCCTTTCTCTTCACTAGGCCTCAGCCTCCCCTCTTTATTTTATTTTTAAATTAAATTTTATTTTTTTTGGCTATGCTGCACAGCATGTGGGATCTTAGTTCCCCGACCAGGGATCAAACCCGTGCCCCCTACAGTGGAAGCGCAGAGTCTTAACCACTGGACCGCCATGGAAGTCCCATCCTCCCCTCTTTAAAGGGGGCATAAGTGAACTAAAATTCAAGACTTCGCAAATGTGCCCATCCTGATATCTCTAAAGCAGAGGATAATGATTGTAAATGTCGGGCCTCAGGGATGTAACCCAGAGCCGTTACCCCAGGTGGGAAATGTCTTTAACGGGTCACATTTTACATTAACAGCGCACACAAATTTTACATTCTATTCCAAACATTTCTCTGTCTGTTGAACGTATAAATATTTGTCTTAAAATAATCTTTGAGTAAAACTGACGCTCCAAGAAAACGTCACATGGCTTCCTGTCATTCAACCATAAGCTCCAGTTTGAAAGAAGAGAAATTAAGACTTATTAAACAGTGGCCATATGCCAAACACTGTGTGGGCACTTTAGACACAGCCTGTCATCTCATCCGCACAGCAATCCTCTGAGCTTGATACTATTATCATCTCTTTACTGTTAAGGAAACTGAGGCTCAGAGAGGTTCAGTAAGTTGTCTAAGGTCACCCAGCAGATGGACTCCAATGAAGAATCACAGAGCCAGTTTGCCTCCACAGACCCTGTCTGCTCTGAGACCAGGATTATGAGGCCACAACAAGTCTCCTCAAAACTCCCAGCACCTTACAATGAGCCTCAGATATGGTGAATGTCTCAGAAACAACCTATCTCGGCCCACCATAAACCTATGGAATCAGATTCCACTGGAGCAGGGCCAGGAATATGGTTAAAAATCATACTTGAGGGACTTAGAATGCTGACCTGATCCCAAGGGAATTCTTCGAGATAATGCATTTTGAAGGTTGTCCCTGGTGCTTTCATAGACGCTTGATTTGCTCTAGCACCAGGCTATGGTGATGGAGTGACCATCTCCTGCCCCTGCTTTGCCCCAGCTGGGAATGACCGGAGAGGGACACACATAGGGTGGGGCTGGTCTTCCAAACATCGTGGCAGAGTCAGGAGGCAGTCAACAGCGTTTAGTGTGTCAAATCTGCCTTAAATAAGCCTGCACGGCAACTGTGCAAAAATATTTATTACATAACAAAATGCTCTTGTCCCCATCATTGTATATTCTTTTAGAAGCAAATCATCTAAACTCCTGAAAATATCTCAACTGGCACAGCTGTGATCTCTCCAGGTCAATGCTGCTTTTCTAGATTTCAGAGACTCCCCAGGCATCTCTGACACACACTGGAGTGTGAGAACCCCCTCCCTTGCCGATCTCCCTGTCCTGGGGAAAGAAGAAGGGCTGGGTACAGGCAGAACAGCAGGATGTCACTAACTCGTCCAAGGATCTGGTGTCCCCTGGGCGGAAGCCAGCGCTCCATCCTCCCTCCTCCAAGCTCCAAGCATCTTTCCACATGCCAAGGCCTCCTCAGCTGAGCCAGGCCCTGGAGCCACACTGCCTGGGTTCATATCCTAACTGTCCCCTTTACGAGGTCTGGGAGCTTAGGCCAATTGACTCAACCCCTGAGTTTCTGGGCTGTCGGATGGGGTTAATCACAGTACCTACTTCTTAGCTTGTTGTAAAGCTCAGGTGAGTACCAAGCACTTGGAACAGGTCTAGCATGCAGCAAGTACCCCATAAAAGGCAGCCATTATTCCTATTCCCATCCTATTATTTCCTCTCTTACTATCAGATCACCGTTATCTGGGATCTTGCTCCCCCTTTCATCCGAGGGCTTGTGAAGACTATTAGCCACTGGCTACAGTAGCCCCTGCAGTTTGGGTCGGTCTTAGGCAGTGTTTCCCATATTCCAGTTTGTTGAATTTCCTATTGATACATTTTTGCTTTCCCTTCCCTTACTATAATTACTTCAAGTTTTTAAAATCAGCTTGTGTTTTTTTTTAAATCCAAAGACACTGCCAAAGGAAAACGTATACCACTACGATACATTTATGACTTGACTATGTTAATTTTTTCTAATACGTGTTAAAGTCAACACATAACTGCTACCATGAGGAAAGTCCATCCAGGCACCTCACACAGGGAAATGGCACCCCGCTGTGTACCCAGCCTATAAGGAGCCAAAGCGAGGCTCTCTGTAGATGAACAGGACACAAAGCTGGCCTTGCGGTCCCTTCAGGCCAGAGGCTGTCGGTGAAGGGGGCCTGCCAGGAGGCCCGGGGGCCCAGATGCTGAAGGCAAGACCCCTCCTACCTTTGGTGTCTTCATCCTCAATGGTGGTGTTGGTGCTCTCTGAAGATTCCTGCCAAAGAGAACACGGGAGGTGGTGAGGCCCGCTTGCCAAGCGGGAAGAGGTGTGGTCTGCCTGATGCTGCGGCCCCGTTGCCGTAAGCCTCATGGGCTCTGCCATCCAGATGCTGCACTGAAAACCCTGTCAGACTTCCAAGCCTAAGGAGGGGACGGGCCCAACTAATCAGGTGGCTGGTGGCTGGTGGCGGGGACGGGGCTGTAAATGAAGGGGTGGATGTGTGGAGAGCCCTGGCCTTTCTGGAAGGGGGTCCTGAGCCCTGTCTGCTTGAGGGAGCAGAGAGGGGGTGTGGAGGGCAGAGAGGCACATGGTGGCCACAGGACGGGGAAGGAGTACACACACTGGCAGGAGAGGAAGAGAGAGACGGGAGGAGGCCCAGTGTGACAGAGGCTGGGCTTTCCAGGGGGAGAAAAACCACACAACTGAGGGAGACAGCAATGGAATCAGAAGAAGAGGGACGTGGGCCACCATGCCACCGCAGGAACCCCTAGACGGTGGCAGGGGCTGGTGGCTCCTCTGCCACCGGCAGGCCCTGGGTAGCCTCACAGAAGCTCAAGAAGGGCCTCTACGGCGCCCGCTACTTCGGCCAAACCAAGCCCCCCAGTGGCCACAACTGACACAAACCAAGTCCTGAGCTGAGCTCCAGAGCAGAGGGCAAGGCGAAGCGAGAAGCCACGGGCTGGATGTGGGATGGGCTTCAAGTCAACCTTCACAGCTGAGGGAGTTCTCAGGTCTACCAGCAGGCTGCTGGCCTGGGTCATGGAGTTGGAGGTGTCAACAGAAACACGCCAACAACACGCACACACAACACACATATTGTCACACGAGGCACACGTACCAAGCACACCCTGAGCACCCTCTCCCCGCCCGGGTTCCCAGTGTAGCCTGCAGGAGCGAGGCAGGAGCGAGGGTTCGAGGCCCAGGATTTACCGGCGTTTGGGAGACGGCAGACACTCACCATTAACTGAACGCTGGAACTGGACTTTCTTTTCTGGAAAAACAAGGAGAAGAGATGGGACAGGAAAAGACACAGCGTGAAAACGGCAGGGAGCAGAGGAACGAACGACAGGGGAGGGGTGGAAGGAGGATGGGCCTCGGGGTCATCCTCTGTGGTCCCTTGCCGGCAATGGCATTGGGACAAGGAGTCAGGGCCACCAGCAGCAGCTGACCTGGCAGGGCCAGGCCTCTCTCAGCCTAGCGTTCTGGGGCCTCGTGCACAGCTGCCTGGGTCTCAACAATCCAACCATCGAGCTGCGGGCTAAGCCTCTCTTGGATCAGGGCTCGCCCTATGCCAAGTTCAGATGGAGGAGGCAAATCCTGGGTCTCAGATACCCGGCGCCTAAGGCCTCCAGAATCCTAAGCTCTTGAAGGACAACAAGGTGCTCGGGTCTGGAGATGAGGCCCAATGTCTCCTCCTAGACTCCTCCTGTGTCTCTGCTGGAAAGACCCCACTCCTAGTTTGGTTGAGTGTCACAGTCACTCAGGAAACTTGTCCAAAATATACATAACCAGACCCCCTGTAAGGAGTCTGATAACTAGGTCTGGGCTGGGGCCTGGGCGTCTTTATTTTAAACACTATCCCCAGGTGATTCCAAAGCAGAGACAGGTGTGGGAACCACTCCTCTAAGTGGCCTCAGAAGTCCTGGTTGTGCCCACAGCTTCCCAGTGACTGGCCTATTCGGCTCCTTTATGCTGATAGAGAGACTGCGGCAAAGGCAGACGCACAGCTGAGCCCAGAATTCGAGTCTTTGGGCCTTGCCATTCAGCCTATTCTAGCTTTGGGGGGATTTGTCATTTCCCCTGTATAATCAACTGTGGAACCAAGGGAAGGAGAGAGGAACATGTAGACTGTCTTCTCCTTCTTTCAGCTCTAAGCCTGGAGTCTTAAAGACTCACACTCATAGAAGGTTACAGGCCAAGACCAACACCTGCATTGAGCAGACAAGAACCTGGGGTCCAGAGATGGGCAGCGATCCACCCAAGGTCGCTCAGCTAGCTACTAGCAAAGAAGAGGCTGGAACCCCCAGTGCAGGCCCTCTCCTCTGTCCAGGTACCCACAGCCTGACGGCTCTTCAAAGGCTTATCCTGGAAGCACTTACATCTGAGAGGCCAGGAGGCTCTCCCCTTGCTGCTCTGTGTGGGGAGCAGAGGGGAGACCTGAGATGCCTCCAGGCAGGCCTTTGCCAGTGGGAGGCACTGGATATTCTCCAAGTGTCCTCAGGTCTAAGTCTGGGCTTTCTGACTCCAAGATCCAGGAGCCTCTGAGCGCCAGGAGCCTTAGATCCTATCCTGTCCTCTCCATCCAGGGCCTCTGCATGGAGGTGGCTCACTGGGCATTTCCAGTGTAAGTGCTCACAGCCCCTGCCTCTGCCCCAGCTGGCCCGGGCAGTGTGACTCCGGCAAAGCAGCAGCCTGCAGCCAGCCCCTCCTTCCCTGCCCTGTCCTCCTAGCGTTGGCCTCACTCCTGGCTGGAGCCGGGCCAGGCACAGTGTGTGTTGGAGGGGACAGGCCCACACAGCTCGGCTGTCAGCGGAAACCTGAGGAGCAGCGTGAGGGCCAGGAGTTTCCAGGCGGGACACGAGGAGGCAACACAGAGCAGAGACTGCATCAAATTCGGACGCACAGTGACAGGATGGGACATGGGGGAGAGGGGTCAGGACGCACGGATGGGACACCAACAGGGGGCAGTGAGTGGGGTTGAGGGGTGGGAGCGGTCAGCCCCTCTTCATGAAAGTAGAGGCCTAGGAGTGGCTGGGACCGGGGGCATCGCTTCTTGGTAATAGAAAGACTCGATTTTCCTGAATCACAAAATGATGATGATACTAATAAGAACCCTACACCGACCAGCGTGTTAGTTTCATTTAGAAAGTGAACTGTCACCAAAAGGAGAGTCACATCTCTTAGAACCACGTGAAGAGCATGGTTCTAAGGTGGGCAGGGACGGTAGAAACAGAGGATGGTCAAAGTTAGCCTTGAAAAGCCCTTAAAAGCCCATACGGTACAGTATTGTGTCATATCTTGAACTCCAACCCGCCAGTTTTTCCTCCAGCGTTGGAACCGATCACTGCTTCTTCAGTCAAGCCCCAGGTGGAATCAGTGGTCTGTCTCTAGGGACCAAGTTGTAGTTCCTGCTTTGGCCGAGCACATGTTGGCTACGGGAGCATCACGGTGCGACTCCACCAGGCCCACCCAGGCGGGAGCCTCTCACCAGCCTCCCTGAACACAGCGCTTCTCCTCTTGCACAGATGACGGAACTGATGGCCCAGGTCCCCAAGGGAGGGAACAGTGGGGCCCAGGCTCAAACCCCTGGCTTCTTGACTTGAGGTCTAGTTTCAGTCATAGTAAAAACATGAATGGACCTCCCTCCTCTTGCAGGCCGGGCTCCCCAAATCCTGGGCAAATCCCCCTGGGTTACTCCCGTCTTCCGGCTGGATGTCCCCGCTCCTCCATCCCAAGGAAGGGGAGGAGGTTGAGCTGCAGAGAAAGGGTCGGGCCAGGAATAGCCTTTGAGTGTCTCTTCCTCCACACCCAGGCCACTCTGAGAAGTCACTCAGGGTCTGTCCTGTCCTACAGGAAGCAGCAGCAGTTTCTTCAGCTGTGCCCACTGGAAGGCCCTGCAGTGACCAGCCAGAGCCCCGCCACGCTACGAGATGCCCTTGCCCTAAGACAGCCTCCGCCTCCTGGCCTTGCCCAGAGAGGAGCCAGACAAGAGCTTCGTCCCACGACCCAGCCTGAGGGCGGCCCTGACCAGGGCTTTGCCAGGGCTACACCCGAGCGCCAAGCAGACGGCGGCAGCCCTCCCGCAGCCCCTCCTCCTCCACCTACCTGGGCCCCAGCCCACTAGCGCCTGTGACCTCTGCCCCATATCCCCCAAATATGATTCTCCCCAGGGGACCCAGTACCCCCAGTGTCTACACACTAGGGCCAGATTGAGCCCCAGCTGCTCCAAGCCTACCCCCCTCCCCCGCAAGTTGCACATCCCTCCATCACCCTTACAAATTGGGAGGGGAGGGGGGGTGACTCATGGGTAACCCAAAACAGCAGGTAAGCCAAAACTCAATTCTGGATTCCATTACAGCACTGGGGATGGATGTGTGTCAACTGCATAAACTGGGCTGGCTTTAGATCTGTGTTTTCCAAGTATTTTCTCGAGCAAACTTCAAGAGAAATCTTACCCGAAAGTCCAACACATAAAGCAGAAAAGATACTACTACTGACTAGCATCTCATAAGCATGTATCGCACGCCAGCACCATGCTAAGTCCTCAATGCACAGTATCTTAGTTCATCCTCACAGACAGCCCTGGGGAAACCCGGCTCACCCGTTGCTTGAATGAGGAAACACAGGCTCAGGAGATTCAAATAATGGGCTGAAAGCTCACCCAGGCTCTCTCAACCACTGCGATGGCTGGTCCATGGAGCTGTTCAGGCTGAAGTGGGTGTGAGAAGCCCCCAATCCTCTCTGCTTGGCCTCCCCCTTCCAATCCCTCCCCATCTGCTGCCAGAGGTACCTCCCCAGAACCTTTGGGCTCCAAGGAGTTCCATTTGTAAACCACTGGCTTTGACTGATAACCAAATAATTACATATTCCTCAAGCACCCAAGATGAGAAGGGAAAATGATTTTTTCTTGTTTGTTTGTTTTTAAAGTGGAAATCATGGAGTTCACAGCCCTCCCCCCTCCCACTGTACCTATGGGGAAACTCAAGCCCCCAGAGGGCCAAGGGCAGAGAGGAGGGCCATATCCTGGCCTCAGGCAGACAGCCCAGATCCCCTCCCATACCACCCCCCCACCGGCAGACCAAAGCCAGGGGCCTGAGACCCTAAATGCCACTACAAACCAAGCCGTGAAGCCACCAGCCCACCTGGGTGGCTGTGTTTGGAAAGCATCCCACACCTTCCAGCGTCCTGGGCACAGCCCAGCCCTGGGGCCCTGGCCAGGCAGGGCTCTGAGCCCAGAAAAAGGCAGGGTCTCGAGAGAGGAGAGTCCGCAAGGCGAGCCAGTGGCAGGGGAGGAGGGAGCTGCAGAGAGTAGGGGACCAGGCAGAAAGTAGGGGACGAGGCCCCAGAGAGCAGAGGGAGAAGAGAGAGGAGGGAGGGAGGGGTCGGTGGGGTGTGGAGGAAAGCAGCTCGGGCGTCAGGGGTGGGGACAGGGCAGGCCTGGGCCGGGCAGAGGAGGGGATTCTTAGCACTGAACCGCAGGCCTTGATGGGGCTGGGTACCTCTGGGTGTCAAAGCCGAGAGGATTGGCTGTCCATCCCCTGCAGGCTTTGTAGGCTGGACTGGGGCGTGCACTGGGTCAGGGGCCCATTCCAGCCAGCCTACACTCGGGAAGGAGGAGGTCACCCCTCATGACATCTCTGTCCCTTCTTTGCACCCACTCACTCACCAGTCCTCCAGAACCGCAGAAATCTCCTTTGACCGGCCCTCATGCCCACCCCAACTCCAGGCCACCTGCCTCTCCCACCCTCTTTCAACCCTCCCCTCCCCCGCCTGCCCCCCGCCAATCCTGGTGGGAGGGTGGGCACCGTAGCCCAGGTCCGGGTCTGGGGATGCCAGGCTGCACGGGTGAGCACATCTGCCCAGAACACCATCGGCAAGGCCTGGCCTCTTGTCCCAGCCCTGCAAGCCGGGCCCTGTGGGCGGAAACGCTGTCAGAGGCAGACCCTGCCGTGCTGGCCGGGACTTACCTTCACACCATCGTTCTTCTTGTTTCCTCCACTCTTCCCGCCTGCAGAGGAGAAAAAGTAGAGGGTTACCAACACCAGGCAGGGCACCAGGGCCCACAGGGCGAGGAAGAGCAACATCCACGGGCAGCGGAGGGCACAGAGCCGGAGCAGCGACGTGGGGAGACCTCCTCCCCTCCCTCCTCTTCCTTCCTGGGCGGCCCTGGGTCTGCCGGTGGCCCGCTGGGTGGGAGTGGGCCTGGGTTCTCAGCAGTCTCAAGTGTGACCCTCTGGCTCCATGGGTTGAGGGAGGTGCCCGATGTGTCCCAGGACCGTGGGATTGCTGTTTCAGTCTGGGGATTCCCTCCAGATCCTGGTCACCACCCGTGCTAGTAGTGGCCAACCTGGAGGCCCGGCTGCACAGACCGGGGCTGGACGCTCCCTCCCCGCCCCGGCCGGCTCTAATTTTAGCCCCATGCTGCCGCGGAGGTCATGTGTCAGCCCTGCCTACTCACTCTGGACAGCTGCGAAGCTGCATTTTGCTGGTGATAAGAAGCAGATGCCCCCGCTCTGGGGCCCACCCCTACCAGAGCACCCATCCCCTGCAGAGGCCTCCCTACCCTCAAACACCAGAGCCCCACACTGGGGCTGGCTGTGTCCCTGGTGGCTGGGAAAAGCAGAGCAACAGCTCTCAGAGAGGCCCCACCTGTCATTTCCCATTCCCTTCCTTCTCACCTCTTGGTCAGAGCCCTTGGAGAGGGCATCAGTCAGGAAGTGGGATCGATGACCAGCCCTGCGCAGCCTGACACCTGGCTGCTTCAAACCTCAAGCAAATGGCCTTAAGTTAAAGCAGACAGTATCTATAAAGTGCTTAGCACAGCACTTGACGGGTATGCAGTAGATGCTCAGTAAACGGTAGCCACTGTAAGTCCTTTTCCTGGTGGCCTGGAGAGAGCGAGCTGGGGAGGAGGGGTGGTACTGGACATTGATGCCCCAGAGGCTTGGAGGGTTGGGGCTTACGGCTGCTCCAGCTCCCCAGTCATCCTCACATTTCCACCCATGACCCCTCTCAGGCTCTCATGCAACTTTTCCCTCTTGCAAAATTTCCCTCTTGCAAAGCCAGGCAGGGGTGGGGTTGGGGGAGTACCTCTGGATCCCAAAGCCGAGACGAACGGCCAGCCATCATCGTGGGCTTTGTGAGCTAGACCAGGATGCACAGCAGCAGGGAGAGGACTTGCCCCCCAAGCCTCCAAGGAGGCCCCTCTCAGCTCCAGCCCACTATTACGGGACTGTGGGTCCCGTGAAGCCACATATTCTGATTTTCAAGAGAAGTCAGTAATCTGGGATTTGCTATGAAATCTCCTGGTTTTTAAGTGCTGGAAACTCTTGCCAGAAAAAATTTGTTAAACACCACTGGTGCCCCCAAGCACATCGAGAGAGAGAGAGAGAGAGAGAGAGAGAGAGAGAGAGAGAGAGAGAGAGAGAGAGAGAGAGACTAAGCCATGGGCTCCGTTTTGTGAGCTCTAGAGTGCCCTAGGGGCACTTCAGTTGTTAAAAAAAGACTCTGACTGCCTGGGTGGCTCAGCTTTCAGTTTAAGGAACTGCAGGATCCTTGTCTGGGGAGAGCGTGGGAAGGCAGTCCGGTGTGGTAGGGAAAGCCCGAATCTGAAGTTGCAGGGTCTTCCCAGCCCTGGGTCTCATTCTCCCAGCTGGTTAAATGTGCAGGTGGACCCTCTCAGCAATGCCAGGGCTGTAGCTTCCCAGAGCCGACCCCTTGCGGTGGAGCCAGCCACGTGCCGCAGCAGCTCTAGCTGCCCCAACCAGAGGGTCCCTCGGGTGAGCCTTGCTGTATCTGCTCAACTGCCCCATCCGCCGCCCCGGGCTCCCCAGAGAGCAGCCTCTGGCGGACGCTGGCCGTGGCACTCTCTAACATGCCCAGGGGAGCTTCTTGCTAAGCCCTGATGCTAATCCCCTCCCCTCCTGTCTTCGGGGCCACATGCCACAGGTCACTGGGCATTTCCCGCCTGAACCAGCCCAGGCCGAGGCCAAAGCCTCCTACCCTGGACTCCTTGGTGACCCAGCCTGGTAAGGCACTTGCTCTGGGTCTGGTCACAACTGCACTGAAGGCCTCCCTCTAACAGTGTGACCTGGGGCAAGTCAGAGTGTACCTTCCTGATCCTCTGTTTCCTCACTCAGAAAACAGGGATGGCGATCACCTTGTCACAAAGACCACGTGAGTGAAAGCAGGGCGCTGCTTCATAACTGTGGGGAACAGGAATACTGCTACTCCCTGGGCCTGGGCCAGTCCCTCCTGGACCTGGACCCTGACATCTGTGAGGCCCTCCCCTCTGGCCGGCCCAGCCTGAGAACCCCAGCACTGCCGTGAGGTGGGGGAGCCAGACTTAACCTCTAACCCTTCCTGGTGGGCCCTTGGCTTGATGACCTTTGACCTTTACTTCTGCAGGTTTGCATCAGGTGAGCTAAGTCCCCAGTCACGGGGTCCCCTACAGCCCCCCTCTCCCCAGGCCCTCTGGCCTGAGGGCACCAGATACCCCATACGGCAATGCCCCTACCTCCTGCAGGATGTATTTGGAAATCTGAGGTCCTAGCACCTACCGGAGAAGTTCCTGGTGGCCAGCATAGTGGTGAGGATAGCTCCCTGCAACAGATAAGAGGAGGGGGTTTGGGGGAGAGGAGGCCGGAGGTGAGGGCAGAGAGGAGAGACAGAGAGATGGGAGGGGAGTGGGGAAGGAGAGGCAGGTGCTCCATTCAGACACAAAGCCAAAGCCTTCTGCCCCTTGCCGTCCATTCCTCCGTTTCTCTCACCCCACAGCCCCGAGACCACCCCCAACTCCCTGGAGAAGGGTGAGGCAGGGGTGAGCTAGGCCTTAGCTGGCACTGCTCTGGGTACACGGCCATCCTAGGAGTAGATATTAATAGATTCCACCGGCCTGGCCAGAGCTGGTGGCTGTGTCCGGGACACCTGTCCGTGGGGCTCCTAAAGGCCAAGGAAGTTTCCTGACGGGGCAAGGACAGTAGACTCTGCACCCCTTGGTCCCCCCCCTCTCTCCACCTTCTGCCTAGGGCACTCAGCTCCTCACTCCAGTACTAGCTCGCCCCTCTGTGGCTCCTGGGTTAATGAGGAAAAACCCTCCTCTGTCAATGGAGGGGCTGGGGACCAGTGGCCCTCCTGGTTCTAGTTGCTGTCTGATTTGAACACTCTCTGGGTCTGACAGTCCATGATTTTAAGACTCCCTGACTCTGACATTTTGAGACTTCTTCTGCGACAGCTCTCACTGCGGGGTTGGGGGTGAGACGCAATTCTCCTGGCATCATGCTGGCCAGCACCCCATTGGCCCCTGTCCCCGTCCTGAGCCACCACGCCAGGCCTGGGAGCAGTTGGTGAGGAAGTTCCGAAGCAGCCAGGGCCTCAGCATCTGTCACTCAGCATGTGGATGGCTTTTCTGTCCCGACCAGCTGGGGACCTCTTGGTTGCCCTTCCTACCTGCTCACGGGGTCCCTGGCAAGGTCTAGGCCAGGAGGTGTCACGGCCCTGAGAACACACAGACCTGCTGAGAGGCTGGCAGCTTAGGGCCCACCTGGGCCACAATGTGGCCTCCTTGGAGCCACAGCCCCTGTCTAGTCCCTCGGCCACTCCTCTCCAGTGCTTGGCAGCTGGGTCTCTCACCCCCACCACGGTCTCCTGCCCAGTCCCATGTCACCCCCGGAAACCTCTCCCAGCCACGCCGAAGCACTTGCAGTCCCCCTAAGGGGTCATGCTCACGCCTCCAGACTTCTGCACAGGCCTTTCTCTGTGTCTGGAACATCTGCCCAATCTGTCTCTATACTGTTAATACCTGCTTATCCTTCGGGATCTCAGCTGAAATGACACTTGCCCATGAAGCCTTCTGGGATCCTTCCCATGGCCTGCTCCATGGCCCTGCTATGCACTCCCACAGCCTCAGGGCATGTGGTCACAGCACTCACCACTGCCCCATAACGTCTCCATCACTCGTCTGTCCTCACCGCTGCTCACTGCCCAGCCCAGGCAGCCGGCGTTCAATAACACTTGTTGACTCAACAAAGGAAAGAACTAGTGAGCGGGTCTCTTGGCCACTGCAGAGACCCAGGCCAAGCTACTCCCACAGCCGGGGGGCATGGAGGGTGAGGACCTGCTGTTACCTTCAGTTTTCTCCTGGCGTTGAACTTCTTCAGGCAGTCCACGGTCTCCTGTCTGTGCATGCAGGAGGCCACGGTGGACCGGTGCTGAAGGGAGTGGGGGAGAGGTCTGTGAGCGGAAGGCAAGCCCTCCCTCCCCCTCCAGAGTATCCTATGGATGTGGTTGCCATCTTGGGGGGATGATTTTTTTGTTCTAGGGGATGGTATAAACATCCTGGCGGGGCTTCCCTGGTGGCGCAGTGGTTGAGAGTCCGCCTGCCGATGCAGGGGACGCGGGTTTGTGCCCCGGTCCCGGAGGGTCCCACGTGCCGCGGAGCGGCTGGGCCCGTGAGCCATGGCCACTGAGCCTGCGTGTCCGGAGCCTTTGCTCCGCCACGGGAGAGGCCACAGCAGTAAGAGGCCCGCGTACCGCAAAAAAAAAAAAAAAAAAAAAATCCTGGCAATGGACATTCAAAGCCAGTAACACCCCCAGTCATTGTGCCAACCCAAAAGACCTCCCACTTGCCATTCTGCCCCTGAGAACAACAGTGGGGCCGGTGTCTCTTGGATTAAGCTCCGTCGGCCCCGTGCTGGGCCCTCAGGCCCAGAGGCAGGGGCCAGGCCTTCACAGGGGCCTTATTCCTGAGGTCTGGAGGGGCTCCCAGGAGGGGCCTTGCTGAGGAAGCTCACCGAGATCCAGGGGTGCTTGAGGGCCTCGGCGGCCGTGATGCGTTTGGATGGGTTGATGGTCAGCATCTTGTTGATCAGATCCTTGGCTTCCGGGGTGACGGTGTCCCATTCTGGTGACGGGAACTGGAAGGGGCAGAGGGGCCAGGTTTGCCCAGCCTACCCCAGGCCACCCCTGCGATCCCCCAGCCCCTGACTGGCAGGGGAGCAGGCAGGGGTCCTAGTGTCCTTCTACTCGGGCGTCCACAACCAGGAAATGGCGCAGGGTCCCCTGACCCCAGGACAGATCAGAACAACGGCCGGGGAAAGGAGGCCTCCCTCTGCCCTTCTGGAGCTGTGCCTTCTGTGCAAAGCAGCCAGACAGTGGTTAGAGCCCAGACTTCAAAATCAGAAGTTTGGGTTCAAGTCCTGGCTCTGCCTCCTGGGCTGTGTGAGCTTGGGCAAGTCATGTGACCCCGAGAGATGTTGTGAGGATTGAATACGATATAGAACACGTAGCATATAGCTCAATAGACATCAGCCATGCAGAAAAGCAGTACAGCTGGGTTGTTAGAAGCATGGACACTAGAGCCAGACTGCCCGGGTTTAAATCCCAGCTCTACCGTTTCTTAGCTAAGTGGTCTGGGCATTTATTTAACCTCTTTGTGCCTCAGTTTCCCTATCCGTAAAATGGGGGTAACAATAGTACCTGTGTCATGACTGGTGTGAGGATTAACTGGAGTAATATATAGAAAGCATTTAGAAGACTGCTATATGTGTTAGTTATTATTACTATTTGTATATACAATATATAATATGTGTGTATGTGTGTGTACATATATCTATATATGTATGTATGTATGTATCTATCTATACATAGAGAGAGAACCTGGCTCCTGGGGCCTGCCCCCTGACCTCTCACACCACGTTGGTGCTGCTTCTGCTCTCTGGGGCCCCATGGACTAAATCCCATCCCTTAGATGCCCAAGTCATTAGGCACTGCCAGCTCATGGCCAGGCCCCAGTCAGCCCTCAGGTCCACCTGCTGTTCACCCCATCCCCACCCCATAGCTAGAGAGTGGCAGGAGGCCTAAATGGGCTGGGAGGGTGGGACAGGGTCATCCTCGGGTCTCTGGCCTCACTGGACATTGTCTCTCACTGGATGGGGCTCAGGGGATGACAGGGAGGCTGGAGACAGGAGCAACACTCACATCATAGGCGCCAGCTTTGATCTGCTGGTACAGGCGGTGCTGGTCCTCATCCCAGAACGGGGGATACCCAACCAGCAGGATGTACAGGATGACCCCTGAGGAGAGAACCAGTAGACCTTCAGCCTCATGAGGAGTAGTGATGGGGGCGGGCGGTGGGGAGGAGAACGATGGGAAAGGAGAGACAGGGCACCAGAGGGTCAGGCAGCCAGGAGGACTAAGGGGCCTTTGGATGGACTCACCACAGGCCCACAGATCCACAGGCTTCCCGTACGGGTCCTTCCGCAGCACTTCTGGGGAGAGGTATCCGGGTGTTCCTGCGAACCCTGCTCCCCAGACACACAGACAGGCAGACATACACAGAGAGGTTGGCAAGTAAGTAACCCGGAACAAGATCCTGCTGGAAGAGGGATGAGGTTGCCCTGGAGATGGGGAAAATGGCCCCTGCCCCCAGAGCCGGCCAAAGGCTGGGAGCCCTGGCCTGGTAAGATACCAACGACTCTAGACCAAGGTGGACGAGGACGGAGTATACCTGTCACCACGCACCCCCAGCACCGAGAGCCTCACGGCAGAGTCATTGATCCATCCCAGGGTCCTGCCTCAGAGTCACAAACGTCTAGCACAACGCTCCTGGCAACAACTACCAATCAATTGCTGGTGGCTCTAGAGGTGAAATGTCCTTGCCTGTCAGGTCCAGGCTGAGCTGAACGCTCATGCACTCCCCACCCCTTCCAGGAGCTGGTCCTGGGATGGCAGAAGGCCTGTCCCCAACATTGGCTTTGCCCTAAGTCACTTAAGTAGGTCTCTTTTTCTTTTGAGCCTCAGTTTCCTCATCCATGAATAACGGATTAGGGATTCCTATCTTAAACACCTCCCAGCACTGCTGGGAGGATTCGTTGAAATCATGGACACCCAAAATGCTTTAACGAGTCATTGTGAGAATAGTTCCTATTTAATGAGTGTGTGTGCTCAGCAGGGCTGAGAACTTTCTACGCCTGATCTCATTTAATCCTCACACCACCCCAAGGAACATACTATTATTATCCCCATTTTATAGATAAAGAAACAAAGGCTCAGGGAGGTGAAATGACTCACCCAAAATCATATACCTTGTAAGTAACAGAGTCAGGATTTGAACCCAGAGCTCTGGCTCTTAACCACTGATCAACATTGCCCACTAAAAAGTAACCCCAGATAGCTGAAAGGACTCAATTATGCCAAAATCTCAGAGCACACTGGATTGTCTGAGCTTAAATCCTGGGTCTACACCTTTTCATCTCCCTTGACAACTTTTCTTAGTTTCTTAGCCTCTGTTCCTCATCTGTAAAATCAGGATAATAATCTAGCCCCCAGGCTGTTAGGGGAACTCACGGAAGCCCCTAGCCAACAGTGCCGGATGTGCGTGTGAAGAAGTCACATACTGTTTTTTTTTTTTTTTTTTTCACATACTGTTTTAATGACAACCATGTCCCTGCATCAGGCCCCCAGGGAGCTAGGGTGGGTGACCCCCACTGACTCAGAAGCTGCAGGGAGGGGGGCTCTGCTCCCTGAGCCCCAGATGGGGCAATAGCCACCTCCTCTGCTGGGGCAGAGGCTTCCTAGCGGCTGACGTGTCAACTCAAGGCTGGCCCCCAATACCCCTGACATCCCCTGCCCCTACTCACCAAACCATGCCTGCTGTTCCCCCTCCACCTCTATGGCCAGGCCAAAGTCCGCCAGCTTCACTGCAGCGCCCTTGAGCTTGGAGGCAAGCAACAGATTCTCCGGCTTCCCAGGACCAGAGAAAAGAGGGAAAGGGGGAGAGGAAAAACCAGAGGACAGTGAACAGATTCAGAACCTCACCTCTGCAGCTCTGGGCTTACAGGAGGAGCAGCTGAGCGACCCAGAGGCACACCGCCCACCTCCCACCCCCAGCCCCAAACACAGAACCCTGAGCTTCCCAGAGAGGGGACTACCCCACTGTAGCCCTCCACCTTCTGCAATAGGAAGACCCTTCTTCAACCTGCCAACCCCTACTTCCCCTTCCCTCAGAGTTTGGTTCTGGGGCTGAGGTGGGGGTGGGGCAGCGGGGAAACAGCCATCACCACAATAAGGAAAAAGAAGCAAAATTTATTGTGCTTCCACTATGTGCCAGCCCCTGGGCTCAGGGTTTTGCATACATCATTCCATTTATTATCTCAACAACCCTTTGGGGTAAGCATTATTATCTCCATTATCCACAGTGGCCTTCTTACATCCCCTGAAACAGCCACGCTTGTTCCCACCTCAGGGCCTTTGCACTTCCTGCTCCCCCTGCCTGATTTGCTCTCCCTCCGTGCGTCACAGGTTTGGCTCCTTCTCATCATCCAGCTCTCACCTTCATGTCACCCCCTCCAAGAAGCCCTCCATGACTACTCTATCTAAAGGAGGAGTCCCCAGGTATCTTCTGTCTTAGCTCCTTGTTGTTACCTTCATAGATCTCATCACAATTTCTAATGTGTTTTCCCATCTGTCTATGTGCTTGTTCATTATCCGTCACCTCTGTACAATATGAGTTTCTTATGTGTTCTGTCCACCAATGTATCACCAGCACCTAAAACAGTGGGCGGCACATAGCAGGCACTTAAGTATTTATCACATGTATAAAGATGAGGAAACTGAGGTTCAGAGAGGTTAAGTGCCTTGACTGAGATCACACAGCTAGTAACCGATAGAACCAGATCGAGGCATAGTCTGGCTCCAGAGCCGTGCTCTGAACCACTCTAGGCTGAGAGATGTGGGGCCTCCTATGTGCCACCTGGCCTGTGGGGCATGAAGGCTGTCATCTTCTGCTGGGTCTGGAAGACAGGAAATCCCCCTCCTCAGGGCAGAGAGGTATTAAAAGTAGGAACTTTTCGGTTAGAAAGCCCTAGCTTCTGTTCCCAGTGCTGCCACTTCTATGCTGTGGAACTTAGGCAAATTCTTTCACCTCTCTGAGCTTGAGTCTCCTCTCCAAAAAGTGGGGATAATGCTTACCTCGTGGGGTGGCATATGGATTAACTACGATAGTCCCTGTAAAGCACTTCGCAGTGGACTACAAATGCTTGATAAGTATCGGTACTCATATTTTTTGTTTGGGGAGGAAGAGCGGGGGCTCCGAGTCCCTGGAGACAGCTAGTTTCTTCAGACCCCCTTCCCTACTGGGACTTCCGAGGAGTCCCACACCTGACCTTTCACTGCCCCAAACTAGGCAGGAGGCAAACAAGTATAGCTCCTTCTGCCCCTCGTTAAGGCCTCTTTGGTCCTCTGGGGACAGTGTTCCCAACACGTCCTGGGTCTCAGTAGCTGTCCTGCCCTGATTTGATGAATGCGCCACTAATTAATCTATCCGGAATGGCCTAAATTTGTGCTGCCTCTCCCTGTTCCTCCTCTCGTGCAGGGGCTATGGTTATAATGGGAACAGGCCCTCGGGGAAACCTGCCCTGCAGTCTGACCAGAGACTCTCTGCGTGCACACTTGCCTGCGGGTCTAGACTGAGACACTGGGAGCTCACCTGGGCTCAGGTGCAGAGCCACAGATGGCTCGTGACAGTCAGAGGTGAGCAGGGGTTCTGGTCAGAGCACTGCACCCAAAGAGGGACCTGGACTGACTGCAGGATGCCCAGAGAGGGTACCCGGGATGAGGAAGGCCTGGAAATCCCATCCTAGGGGGGAATGGAGGAGAACAGCCCGCAGAAGCCTTAGGAGCTGCTACAAAGCCACTCACGTGCCTCCAGGGTGCTCTGAGCTGGAGGCCTGACCTCTGTGTGGCCCCAAAGGGTAGACCTGGGGTTCACAGGTGAAGCCCCACAGTGGGAAAGATTGAAGGAGCATTTCCTAGTAGTTCAAGGGGCTACCCCATAAGAAGTGAGTTCATAGTCACTGAAAGTCAAAAAGCAGAGGTTTGATGGACACCTGGCAGAGTCACCTAGAAGGGTTAGGCAACCTGCAGAAGCAGGAGGTGCAGTGAGTGGCGTTTTGGTCCCAGCCCACCGGGAGCATGGGATCTGGGGTCAGAAGCCCAGGGCTCCAGCCCTAGCTCAGGCACAACTGAACTGCCTGTTCTCGGGCAAATCCCCTGGATTCTTTAGGCCTTAGTTTCCTGCTCTGCAAAATGGGGGTGGTGTTATGCAGCTACCACACACTGATGCCCTGAAGCCCAGCAGAGGAGCACCGTGAAGCATGTGCTGACCGGGCAAGGCTGTGAAGCTGGTGCCAAGCTTAGACTCCACATCTGCTTAGTCCAGTCCGTCTCCTTCAAGTGGGAAGAGGGAGGACGTGGATGGCCCCAAAGCCTGTTTTCCTACCTCACCACTCCCCTCAGAGGCCCAGAAGCAAGACTGATAACGTGTCTGTGTACCAGGCACTGTGCTGTCTCCTTTGACATCCTCAGCAACCCTGTAACGAGGTTGCTATGACAACCCCCACCATAAGGAAGCTGAGGCAGTGCAGCTAGAAAGTGGCCCAGCTGGGATTTGGACTCCACCAGAGCCAGTCTTGGTGGCCTAGCTGCCTCTCACCTGGCACAAAGCACCTGAGGCTGGGAATCGGGAAACCTGGGTCCCCAGCCCAGATGCTCCACCTCCCTGAGCCCGCTTTCCTCATCTGAAGAGTGGGGGAGATATTCCCCACCCAGCCCAATTCAGGGAAGCTAACGGGGTTCTGATAGTACCCCTGGCTCTGCAGGTGGAGGGAAGGGCAGGGGATGGAGGGGCAGGCTCCCGGTGAGCCGCACCCTCAGGTGGGTCGCTCACCTTCAAGTCCCGGTGTACCACCCCCATCTGGTGGCAGTGCAGCACGGCCTCCAGGATCTGCTGGATACAGTGACTGAAGAGAGAGAGGAAGGGGGCAGGGCGTGAGGACGGGCCTCCCCTGGGGAGCCAGCAGGAGGGAGTGCCCTGCCCCCAGGCACCATTGCCAGGCTGCACCTGGCACTCACCTGGCATCTGCCTCACTGTAATACTCCCGGGCCACGATGTCTTCAAACAGCTCCCCGCCGGTGACGCTGCAGAGACAGGCACAGAGTCACTCACCCACAGAGGCCCCAGGTGCCACGTCTTTTGGAAAAGTCTCCAGGAAGCTAAGAGTGGGGTCCAGGGACCTCAGAACCTCTGGCCCAAAGGGAGGGGCCCCAGAAGCCACAGGGGTGCTCCCCACTACAACCCCCTTCCTGACTTCCAGCCCACCCTTCCACTGACCTCTCTCCCATCCACCCTCGGGGAGAGCCAGGCTGAGGTTAGAACTGGGGGTGAGACACTCAGAACACGTCATTATGACTCATTAGGCTCTTGGAAACCCAATGACTGGAGCTTTTTTGTTTTTTAATAGACTAGTTTTTGGGGGAGGGGGTAGCTAAATTTTTGGTGAACGTGGTGAAATTTTTTGTGAACGAATTTTTTGGTTCACATCAAAATTGAGCAGTAGGTACAGAGATTTCCTATAGCCCCGCTGCACATCCCCCCACCCTGACATGCACAGACTCCCCCATTGTCTCAAGTATTGTCCTTTACCCATGAGACCGGGAGCCACTGAGACCTCTCAGTTCATGTTTGCTTTTCATTCAATTGACTGGCTTTAAAAACTTTAAATTTATTCCAAAAGGAAACTTTATATCACCACTAGAAATGGAAGACCAGCATCACTGGCCACAAATAGAAACGAAACTAAATATATGATGATGGAAGTTAAAAGTGTTTGTTGGTGTGTCAGGAAAACCAGCCTGCACTGCTCAGGTGGCAGGCCTGTGTTTTGGGAAACTCTGTATCAGAAGAGGTAATTCAGCCCAACCTAGGAGGCATGTGGACTCTTCAGGCCAAGAGACCCAGTGAGGTCATCCCTGCCAAGGCTGTCCCCATCCCCACTCTATATCCCAGGATGGGGCCAGACTCACAGGTCAAAGATCAGGTAATGGTGTCCCTCCTCGGAGATGCTGTCGTGGAGCCGGACTGTAGGAGGGGCCAAGGCAGCTGGTTACGCAGGACACAGGGCTTCCCACCCCCAGCCTCCCTCTCACCCCTCAAATAGCCAACATTTCAGTTTCTCCGAAAGTCACGGAGCACAAGCCAGTTGCCAGGTGCCTTGACAAATACATATGAAAAAAGGGTCACTGACATCAGGCATCCCCAAAAGATGCCTGGGCTTAAAGACTAAAGACTCCTGCTTTGGTCAAAGTTTGGTCCCCTTCCCACTGCAACCTTCAGTTTCCCTGCTGGGAAGGCCAGTGTCATGGAAAGACCTGTGGCTCAAATCTCTGCCACTATGCTAGCTGTGTGAGTTTGGCTAAATTGCTATCCCTTTCTGAGCCTCTCTTTCCTTGCCTGGACAATGAGAATGAAACCCCTGGACTCGCAGCCTTCTTGTGAGAATTCCACGAGGCACACAATCGATGTTTACTCAGTGCTGGCCCTGTGCTAATGGCCCTGCTCTGCTTCCGGGTCTGAGGTGACAGCAGAGCTGGTGGAGGGGGGAATGACATTGGTCCCTCAGTTCTGGCTGCTGAGAAACTGACATCTCTTCATACCTCATTTACCAAGAACAAAGGCAGAGCTCCCAGGAGCCCAGAGCTTCCAAATTACCCCCTGAGCTTCTGGGAAAAAAAAGGGGGGCCCAAGACCTGGGGCTGACTCTGTGGTGGGGTCCCACACCCTGTCAGCCAAGGACAAGTTCTCCCAGGACAAGTTCATGTCCTTCCCTGCACCACAACTTAAAAATGGCTGTGGAGGGGGGTGTGGGCTCAAAGAATTACGGTACATTGCACAATGGAAAATTACACAGCTGTTAAAATAATGCGGCAGTTACCTATCCGCTGGTGTGGAATCGTCTCTAAATTATGCTGTTTGGTGAAAAAGCAAAGAGCAAAGCAGTATGCATAGTCCTTTTCTGAAAGGATGTATTTCAGCTTGCGTACGGCATAAGTCTCTCTGGAAGGATACAGAGATGTGGGCGCTGAGGGTGCCTTGAGGAGGGGAATTGGGACAGCTGGGGTTGTGGGTCGTTGTGACTTTTCTCTGTAAGCCCTAGTGCCATCTGAATTCCTGCCACGTACATGTATTTCTGACTCAATACTGAACCCCCTAAAGAGCTTGTGGCCCTCACATTGGCATATAAAGTTTGGAGAAGCAGGCATTAAATACCCCAGAGTGTGTCTACAGAGAGGAGGATCAGAGATGGAGGATGAAGGGGATACAAATTTAAATAAAATGTCTTTTAAAAATCTTAAATGATATATATTTATAAATAATGACTGAAAGATGTTTTTAGTATATGTGCTGCCGAAGTGAGCCCCTGAAAAATGTTTTTAAACTATCTTAAAGCAAAACTAAAAAGTAGGTAGCCTGAGAGGACATATAATATAACCCTGCTTTCATTATTTATCAACATTTTATTATAAAAAATTTCAAACAGGGCTTCCCTGGTGGCCCAGTGGTTCAGAGTCCGCCTGCCGATGCAGGGGACACGGGTTCGTGCCCCGGTCCGGGAGGATCTCACATGCCGCGGAGCGGCTGGGCCCGTGAGCCATGGCCGCTGAGCCTGCGCGTCCGGAGCCTGCGCTCCGCAACGGGAGAGGTCACAACAGTGAGAGGCCCGCGTACAGAAAAAAAAAAAAAAAATTTCAAACAGAGTCAAGTGAATACCCAAGTACCCACCACCTGGGTTCTATCATTAATGTCTTATTATACTTACTTTATTATATTTCTATCTATCCCTTCATCCTTTAACCTATTTCAATTTGTTAATGCATTTCAAAGCAAAGATAGGCTTGACTTTTGAAATGTATGTGTTTTGAACTGAGCATCCTGTATTTTCTGAGTGCAGAATCTGACAACTGTACATTGGTGCCCTGCCCAGACCCCCTTTAGTAAGATGGTGCAGCCATCCTGCAGCTGCAGTGGGTTGGCTTACCACTCACAGTTGCCCTCCTTCTCTGGAGAATAGCGCACTGCTGACGGAGCCACCTTGCCCACGTGGTTACCTATAGCCTTCAGCCAATGATGGACTAATGTGGGGAGGCAGAGTCTGTGCAAAGGGCCAGTCTCCTTTCCTCAAAGAGGGACAACTCCAGATGTTTATGTTCCAGAGGCCTCCCCACTGCACCCTCCACCTGGGACCAGGTCAGAGTTAGACTTGACCTGAGGCCACGTTTCTACTCAGTTCCCTCCCCTCCCTCCATCCTGCTTCACCCCATCCCTTACAGGCTTCCCCTGGGAGCACACCCTCAGTAAACCACACGCACCTGAATCCCTGCCTCAGGCTCTGCTTCTAAGAAACCTGACCTGAGGTAATATGTTTAGATGTACTTGAGAAGGTACAGATATCAGATATTACATGGAAGCCTACATCATCAATGTTAACTCTAGATGCTGAGGTTATAGGAGATACCTCTAAAATTATTAGTCTTCTCATTCATCTACCATAAACTTGCATTAACAGTGTATTGGGGCAAAGTTTTGAAAAACACCCTTTCCTCCAAGAGGATTCTTGGGCAGCAGACTCCTTCCTGTCTACTCTGCTCAGGTGTTTTAACTCCTCTTTCCTGAGTGTGAGAAGCTCTGAGAAGCCAAGCTACATCCAGAACCGTCTCAAAAAGAGCTTTTAGAACTGGGTCAACAGCCATTTCAGAGGAGCTCCAAGAAAACTGGGGTTCCAGATCTACCCTCTGGCCAGGAGCCTCAGCCCATTTTAGAGAAGGTCCTCAGGGCTCAGGGAAATGGACAGAATGCGGGGCCGAGGGGCGTATCCAGAGCTGCCTGTAGCTCAGATGGTGCCTTTGTGCTGATTGTAAAAGGCTGGCCCTCTGCTCAGCCAGGCGAGGGGGATATGGGCTGGATTCCGGCCTCCACCTGCGGGATGATACTGGAGTTGGCTTCAATCCCCGAGAGATGGCTGCATCACGGCTCAGAGCTCAGGAGACAGGACTCCTCATTTCAGTGCTGTTTTCACACACAAAACCTCGCCTCCCGTGGATGGAAGCTGTCCTCAGGGAAAACTCAACCCAGAGCCCAAGAGAGGCAAGGATTCAAGGGCCATGGCCTATGGGACAGTCTCATCTCCTGGTGGGGAGACTGGCATGTGTGTGCTCATTGATTTATGCTGTCACTGCTTGTCAAAGAGCGAACAAATCTGTAATCTAGTTTTCATTTGTGTAGCTGGATTCATGAACTTCTGACACTCCTGTCCTATTTCCAAGTTACCATTGTTTTCTTTGAAACTGAAGGGTCTATTTGACCCCCTGGCCACTGCCCCGCCCCCCAACAGCACACTCCTGATAGCACCTGATAGTCACAGAAGGACTGAGAACATGGGCTCTGCAGTCAGACTCTCTGGGTTTGCCTTCCGGCTCCACCTCTTAGAAGTTGTGTAACTTTGGGCAAATTACATAACCTCTCTGAGCCTCCTCTTCTAGCAGCAGTGCTAATACCACTGCACTGGACTGGTGTGGGGAGTTAATGCAGTGATGTTCGTACAGCACTCAACACAGTGCCTGGCACTAGGAAGAACTTAATAAATGAAGACATCATCATCTTCATCACTGACTAACCTCACTTCCCTTGGCCACCCCAAATCACCTGCTAAACTCTCATGTTGTCTCCTGCTCCCTGGGGCGGCCTTTGGGGTTCAGGGGCGGGTCTGCCTCAACAGCAGGTGCTAATGGTACAGAGAATAGAGTATTGTCCTCCCCGAAGCAGGATCTAGGAGGTAAACGCTTTGTGCGTAGCACAGCTGGACCCACCTGTGCTGAGCCAGGGACCTCCCTGACCTAGTGCCCTGTGTGTGGCTGGGCAGTGGCCATACACAGGCAGCAGCCAGTGACCTTGGCTGGACTCACCAAGCAGCCTGAATAGGACTCAGCCTAGTTTCTCTGGGCACGGACCCACTTCTCAGGTTCTGCATCCACATCTGGACCTCTTTGCACTTCTTTGGGCAGATTCCAATCTACTTTGAACTGAGATGCTTGGAGGCTCAGGAAGCGGTACCCTCCAAGGACACTTCCAGCCCTAACAATAGCTTCAAGTTCCTCTGAGTGTCTTCCTGTTCTGGATCTCAGCTCTGCTCTCCACGTCCCTGTCCATCAGCCACCCCCACCCCCTCCCCACCATTTCTTTTTTTTTTTTCCCTTTGGCTGCACCACACGGCTTGCAGGATCTTAGTTCCCTGACCAGGGATTGAACCCGGAACCCCTGCAGTGGATGCAAGGAGTCCTAACCACTGGACCGCCAGGGCAATCGCCCCCATCCTCATTTCTTCCGCAGAGACTAGCAGAGGCCTTGGCACATGGTGGGGCCTCGGATGCCCTTGACATCAGGTGAACAAATGGAGTAAATGACTCAGTGACGATGATGAAGATGATAGCTGCCATTTCTGAGATTTTACCACCTGCCAGGCTTGTGCTAAGTGCTTGACTTACAATATCTCACTTAACCCTCACAACACTTCTAGAAAGTGAGTAGCATGATTATCCTCATTTCACAGAGAAGGGTACTGAGTCTGAGAGCTTCATAGCCTGCCCAAATTCAAACACCATATAAAAGGTAGAGCTGAGGGACTTCCCTGGTGGTGCAGTGGTTAAGAATCCGCCTGCCAATGCAGGGGACACGGGTTCGAGCCCTGGTCCGGGAAGATCCCACATGCCACGGAGCAACGAAGTCCGTGCGCCACAACTACTGAGCCTGTGCTCTAGAGCCCGTGAGCCACAACTACTGAGCCCACGTGCTGCAACTACTGAAGCCCGTGCGCCTAGAGCCCGTGCACTGCAACAAGAGAAGCCACTGCAATAAGAAGCCCGTGCACCACAACAAAGAGCACCACAACTAGAGAAAGCCCGCACACAGCAATGAAGACCCAACGCAGCCAAAAATAAATAAATAAATAAATAAATTTTTAAAAAGGCAGAGCTGGGATTTGAATCCAGGTGTGCCTGACTACAAACTCCATTCTCTAAACCACTGTGTTATATATAATGCCCCAAACTGACGACTCAAAATCTTCATGGCTCAAAGGAATGAGAATCATATGAAGATTTAGGCAAGAGGCAAGACTCCAGGTAAGGTTGCTCTGTGGGAGGGTATAGACTGAGAAAAGGTGGAGCAGCTTAATGATAATAAAGCACTTACGGGGGGTTGTTATTGTACTATGCTCTATGTGATCATCATAATCCTACAAGCTATGTATCATTTCCATTTTCCAGATGAGAAAATTGAGCTTCAGAGCAGTTAAACAACATGTCATGGATCACACAGCAATTAAGCAGCAAACCCAGGATTTGAGCTGCAGTCTGTCAGCCCCAGAGCCCATAACTTACTCCTCCCCTTTAGAGCTGGGAATGAGCGGGCGAAGGAGGAGGCAGCGTTGACCTGAGACAGCTGCAACTGTGTAGTGGCGCACGCGTGCGCGCGCGCACACACGCACACGCACACGCACACACACACACACGCACACACACTCCCCACCTCCTTCCTCCAGGACTGATGGCCTTTCTAAGCACCATGGGATTATATAGTCAGAGACCACTCATGACCCCCTCCATTGTACAGTTGGGGAGCTGGAGGCCCAGAGAGGGTAGGAGCTGCCCACAGTCATAAACAGATCAGGGGCCAGGATCGAACCAAGGTTGCTCCCCGCCAGCCACCTTGCCACCCCTTCTCCGATTCTAGCCCTGGAACCTCTAGCTGCTGTGTGTACAGCTCTGCTCCTTTTCCCAGGCACTGGGAAAGGGGAGGTGCCTTCTGGGTATAAATAGCAGATGGAGATGCTTCTCTTCATCAGGGAAGTTAACCCTTGGGGCCCTGGACATAGAGAGATGCTTGCCTCCTGAGGGAGAAGGCTTGGTAGCTGTCAGAGCTGGAATGTTCCTTACAGAGCACCTAGACCTTGTTCCTCAAGTGTGGTTGGTAAGCCAGCAGCCGTGGCATCACCTTGCAGTGTGTTAGGAATGCAAAACCTCAGGCCCCATCCAGACCCACTCAACCAGAATCTACCTTTTAACAAGATGCCCAGCTGGTCCAGACAGTCCCCTCCTTGTGAAGATGGGAGAAGTGGCTCAGAGAGGGTAGTGCTCCTACCCAAAGTCACACAGCTGTTCCCTGACAGAACTATATCTAGACTCTGCACTCCCTCCCCTCCATGACTCAGAACGCTGCCAGGCTGGGACGCAGCCCCCAAGTTGTGCAGGGGTGGGGGAGGGGAAGTCAGGTAGCGATGTGCTCTTTCAGCGCCATCCTGCCCGCCCTGGGCTCAGCCGCTCCATGCAGCCTGCGTTCAGTCCACCCTGGGCAGGGGCTGCGTTGGGGCTGGCCTCGGAGAGGCCGGCGCTGCAGGTCTATGCAGGTGGGCAGGGCCACGGAGCCAGGCTGACTCAGCGTGGGGGTAGGTTTGGGGAGTGGGCTGCACCGGTCAAGGCCAAGCTTGGCCTATTTTCGTCTCTCTCAGAGCTTGGGGAGTTTTCCTGAAACAGCTTTTCTGAAGGAGGCTGCTGGCAGCGTGGGCTGGAGGGAAGGGGCCCTTCTTCACCTTCCCCCCCCCAACCAAGCTGCTCTCCGAGGAGTGCGGAAACCAAGACACACCCTTTCCCACCTCTATCGCCTCAGTCCCCGAGAAGAGAGCAGCTACCCGCTCCCCTCAACAAACACCTACCAGGGCAGGCAGGGGAGCTGGGCCAGGCCCCACCTCTACCCCTCACCCATCCCCCATGCTCACCAATGTTGGGGTGCTTCAGCAGGCGGCAGATGCGGGCTTCACGCTCCAGCTTCTGGTGGTCTGAAACACAGATGCCCAGGTGAGTCCAGGTGAGGGAGGAGCCTCCACCCATCCCATCTCTCCCTCCTCACAGCCTCCACCTCCCAGGGCAGCACCTGGGCCCCGGGCAAGCTCGTCCGCCTTTTGGGCAGAGCTTCTGGGTCCTCCAGGAAGGCAGTGGGCTGCAGCGAAAGGGAGGGAGGCTGGGTTTGCAGTGACGCAGAAGTCCCTTCCCCTCCCTTGGCTTTCAGGGCTCTCAAACGAGGGGCATCTCTTTCCTGTATCAGAGCCAAGCTCCAGGCAGCCTGGAACATCCCCACTCCCACAACAGGCTCCAGCTGCCCCTCCTCCAGCCCTGCCCCTCACACTACACCCCAGACGGACTGAACTGCTGAACTTCACCTCTCCAGGCACGCGCTGCTCAGCCCTCCCACTCTGGAGCCTTCGCACACGCGGTTCTCTCAGCTTGGAAAGCTCCCTCTCGGCCTCCCACCTGTTCCTCACCGGCTGTCATTCACTCCTACCCATCCTTCGATGTCGCCCTTTCCTGGCAGCCTGCCCTGACTACCAGCTGGTAGGGGCTCCTCCTCTGTGCTCTCGGGGCCCCTGGACAGCACGTCCCATTCTGTCTCAGGGAGATCGCTGTCCTTGAGGACGAGGACTTGGTCTCTGTTGTGCCTGTGGCATCTACCCAAATGCCTGGCCCATAGTAGGTGCTCAAGGAATAACTGAATGAAAGAACAAACGACTGAATGAACGAAACTTTCTAAGGGAGTGGGAAT
The DNA here is from genome assembly GCF_039906515.1 of Pseudorca crassidens. NCBI lineage: Eukaryota > Metazoa > Chordata > Mammalia > Artiodactyla > Delphinidae > Pseudorca > Pseudorca crassidens. Next base: position 126,399,461 of record NC_090298.1, read on the forward strand.
TCTCTGCAGGAGAAGGGCCATATTAATTCACAGAAGCCGCCTCCCGTGAGAGGAGCTGGGACCAGGGACACAGAGAGCCCCAAAGAATCTGCAGGTAGAACTTGGCCATGGCAGCCTCAGGGCTTACTCAGAGATCTCCCACCTGCTTCTCAGGACGTTTGTCCAAATCCCCTGGATTTCCCTGCCCACCTGGGAGAGAGGCCTTGCTTGGGGTCTGCACCTGTGGTCCCTGATACTGAGGCTGCTGAGAGCAAGCACACCCATGACCCCACTCAGTCCTCCCAACAGCCCTGGGCTATGGGCATCACTGTCCCCATTTTAAGCATTTTGCAATTTCCTTTTTGGTGCTTTTCTCCAATTTGGTATTTAATGCCTTAATTTTAAAAAACAAAACAGTATATAAAAGGAGCCAGTCGCAAATGTAGACTATGTAAGCCCTCATGACAGTCCTCTGAGGATGGCGCTACCACTGTGCTGGCTTTACAGAGGAGGGAACAGAGGTTCAGAGAGATTAAGTATCTGGCCCAAGGTCACACTGTGGTGAGCAGTGGCCGCACGCTTTGTACTCAGGCAGTCAGGCTCCAGGCGTAAGCTTTAAAACCTTAAGTCAGGGAGTTCCCTGGCGGCCTGGTGGTTAGGATTCCGGGCCTTCACTGCTGTGGCCCAGGTTCAGTCCCTGGTCAGAGAACTGAGATCCCGCAAGCCGTGTGTCACGGCAAAAAACAAAACAAAACAACAACAAAAAACAACCCGGTGCTGTCCCATTTTCCACACCCTGACTCATCACCACCTCCTCCACCTGCCCCCTATTCCCGAATGGGAAAATTGAGGCCCAGAGGAGGGAACTCACACAGACACTCAGAAGCGGAGCCAGGACTAGAACCCCTGTCTCTGAATGGCCCCTCCAAAGCAGGTGGGCACCAGGGAGGATGATGAGGATGGAGAAAGTCCCAGCCCTGTCTCCAGGCAGCCAGCTTCCCTCTCCCCTTCCCCCTCCATTAGAGGAATCACCAGCCATCCTCCAAGGGCTGCAGAAACCAAGATCAATACTAACATGTGGCTTTTCCATCAGCAAAGCAATTAAGACCAATCCTTCTTCCATAGAGTGGAAGCTCCACTCCCCAGCTAAAGGCGGCTACAGGCTAGGGGAGGGGAGGCTGGTCCAGGCTTAGGGGTATCCCCCGGTTCCTCTTCCCTCTCTGCATCCTTCCATATCCTCCAGGGCAGGGGGAGGAAAGCTGATTCCCAGGCAAAGGAGGGGGATCCCCATCCAGGGCTGGTCAAGGTCCATCCCTGAGCTGAGGAAGGCTGGACCCTCCCCAGCTCCAAACCCTGCCCCCCACCCACCCATCCCCAGCAGAACCAGAAACCAGGCAGCTCAAAGTGGGGCCTATCAGTGGGGGCTGGGGGCCTCCTGACCCAGGCTACACATTCAAGGGATAAAGGATCTAAATCCAGAATTCTGATGTTTTTCTCCACGCGAGGTCACCCGGGAGCAGAGGTACACTGACAGGATTGAAAGAAGAAAACGTTCGTCACACAGTTCAAATGTGTGCCTGGGGACTTCCCTGGTGGCTCAGTGGTTAAGGATCCACCTGCCAAAACAGGGGACACGGGTTCGAGCCATGGCCTGGGAAGATCCCACATGCTGTGGAGCAGCTAAGTCCGTGCGCCACAACTACTGAGCCTGTGCTCTGGAGCCCGCGAGCCACAACTACTGAAGCCCACGAGCCTAGAGTCCGTGCTCTGCAGCAAGAGGAGCCACTGCAATGAGAAGCCCGCGCACCGCATCGAAGAGTGGCCCCCGCTCACCGCAACTAGAGAAAGTCCGCGCACAGCAACGAAGACCCAACGCAGCCAAAAATAAATAAATAAATAAATTTAGTTTTTAAAAAAAGAAAATGTGCCTGGTTACCAGACCTCACTGCTGGAAAAGCTAGGAACTAATTCTTTTTATAAATCTTGTAATCATCTTGTGCATAGTACAATTACACTGCATTGCAAATTTCAGCGCTAAAATCATTAATTTGTTGAATGTAAACATGTACTTTATACAATAACTTTTGTAACTCTGAAATGTTTTCATTTTCTAATATGTAGGGAACCTCAAGAAACGTAGGGACTGAGTTCCTCTTGACCTCTGAGGCCTTGCTCCATTAGGCAGATGGAGAAACTGAGGCCCAGTGCTAAAGGAGCAGTCTCTTTATCAAAATCAAGGTGGTCATCAAGGTGATCAAGGCTTATTACAACTCAGAGCTCTGAGAAACTACTCCTGAACACTCCCCCCAACCCCCAGCCAATAGTCCTGGGCAGCCACAGACCTCTTATTAAAATATAAATTAGATACTGACTTCAAACTTGCCGACAGCTTCCTAATGTACTTATAATACAATCCAAACTCCTCACCACATCCAGGAAGACTGCTGGGTGCTGGGTCCGACCTCATCTTGGCCTTGAAGCTCCAGCCACACTGGCCTCCTTTGCGGCCTCAGGCACTGCAAGCCCCTTCCCACCTCAGGGCCTTTGCACCTGATGCGCCCTCTGCCTGGAACACTCTTCTCCTGGGTCTTCTCATGGCTGCCTCCTTTTCAGGCAGGTCCCAGCACAATGTCAGCTCCTCAGAGAGCTTCCCCGGCTGCCTTTTCTGAATGTCCCTCCAGCCCCATCACTTCCCCATTACCCTGTCTTATTTTCTTTGTAACACTCATTGCTACCTGAAATTACCCAGCTTACTTGTGTGTTTAATGTTCTTTTCAGTCTCCCTCCTGTAGAAAACAGGTGCAATGAGAGCAAGACCTTGTCTGTGGGTCTCTGCCTTGTTCCCAGGGCCTAGAGCCACACAGCAGCTTGTCCAAGTTCCCATAGCCAAGAAGTGGCAGAGCTGGGATTTCAACTCATGTTCATAATTACTGTACTATATTGCCTCCCGTTCTCATAATTGATAAATTAATCCATCCAGCTCAGTAGAGGCCCATGACGGTGAGGGGTCTGAGAGAAGCTAGTCTGCAGCCTCCTGCCTGGGTACCAGGAAGACTTGCTCCCAATGCCCATTATGATAAATGCTTTGTGAAGATTCTCCCTCTGTCCCTTGGGGCAGGCCTGGGGGCAAGATATTGGGGTTAAGGGGGCCAGCCCTGCCCAGAGCTCGGCAGGCAGCAGGTGGGTGGAAACTCTGGGGAGAGGTTCCTGGGGCCAAACAGTACCAGCAGGGCAGAGCGGGGCAAAGCAGAGCCCCGGGAAGTGCAGTCAGGCAGCCTGAGGGCTCTGCCTGCAGAGGGGGTGGGTTCTAGCAGGCAGGTGGGCAGCGGGATTCTGGCTAGAGGCACAGGAACCAGGGCAGAAAATAGACCTCTGAGTCTCGGAACAGAAAATGTCCCCTCCCCCCACAGGTCTTCAACAAGCCTCCCGATCCTAGGAAGTTGGAGAAATAATCCCGAGGGCCAGGAGTGCCGGGCAGGGGTGGGGAAGGAGATGAGAGAGACTGGAAAGACGTGTCTTACTGCCTCTTCGAAGGCTCCCTTGCATGGACCTGAAGCTCAGGGGCAGCCTGAATGATCTCACCCCGTGCTTCCCACCCAGCGTCCTGGGACTGATGGCCGGGGAGCCGAGGAAGTGACCCCTCAGCGCTCAGGTGGACAGTGGGGCTAACGGAGGTCGCTGTATGAGGGCCACTCACCTCTGGCGGCACCAGCCACATCCGCTTGCCCAGCGTGCCCTAAAACGTTGATGAATTCTGTGTGTGCCTGCCTGGCGAGGCTATAGCTAGGAAGCTTCCAGAGCCCCTGGCAGTGAGCTGGCGCTGAGCATGTACTGGCTGTTGTCACTGCTGACAGGACTTTTTAAATGCAAGAGCTTGGGCCTCCCCTCCTGAATCCCACACCCTCAGGGGTGGAACTGGGGCAGCTGTATTTTTCAAAAGGCCCCCAGGGGGATTTGGCAGGGACTGGGACAGGAAAATATTTTTACCTTCATTTCATGTCTTTATGGCTTCCTCGAATTGTTTATACTATGAGCATTTTATATAAAAGAGTAGTTTAAAAATAGACACAAAAATTCTCTCCGGGGTTTGGGAAACGCTTGATAGAAGAGGCTGACCCCGTGGAGAAGGGGAAGACACAGCTCCCTGGGGAGTGAAGCGACACCCCACGGGGGCGTGCCCCCCCTCTGGGAACTGCCAAAGTCACGGGGGTGGGGGGGGGGTGGGGGGAGTGCCAGCAGGAGAAGCTTGAAACGTGTTGGCAAATATTCAGCATCAAACCAGTCCCCACCCCAGGCACTGTGAGCGGCAAACAAAGAAACCTGCTAAAAGAAGCTCTGCCCCTCATCTCCTGCTGGGGAGAAACGCGTTGGCAGTTGGCAGACTTCTTCGGGAAGGTTCTCTCAGAAGCTCCCCACTCCCACCCTTCACATTCACCTAGGCCTGAGCGCCTTCCTCCCAGGAGCTCAAAGGCCCCTGAGATCCAGAGAGGGGGCAGTTACTGCACAGCCCAGAGTCTACACTGTCCCTGGAACGCTTAGTCACCTTCCAGAAAATAGGCAATGCTCCCTCCATGCCCCCCATATGCATCTGTCTCTTTCTGTCGTGTGCTTGTGTGGATGTGGCTCTGAGAATGTGGTGAACTGGCCCAAGATTCCCCAGAATCCAGGGAGGACCTTGGTTTCTTTCTTTCTTTCTTTTTTTTTTTTTTGAGATGTTTTTGATGTGGACCATTTTTAAAGTCTGTATTGAATTTGTTACAATATTGCTTCTGTTTTATATTTTGGTTTTTTGGCCACAAGTCATGTGGGATCTTAGCTCCCCTACCAGGGATCGAACCTGCACCCCCCACATTGGAAGGCAGGAGTGCCTTAACCACTGGACCACCAGGGAAGTCCCAAGACCTTGGTTTCTGACCCTCCCTCATTTTGGGGGCAACCCAACCAATCACCCCAAGCCGTGGCTCTAGTCCCGCCCCTTCTGTATCTCAGGGATTGCGACATCTCCCTTGATCAATAGTGATGTAAAGCACAGAGAGGGCACCAGACAGCCACTAGTCACACAGCAACGGCAAGGCAAGTCCCAGCAATTGGGTGAGGCAGCCCTCCTACTGGCCTTCCTGCCAGCCCTGGCTCCCTGCCCCCAGCTCTGGCCCTCGACCTTCCACAGGTCTCGCCCTTCCACGCCAGCGTTCATGTGGACTGTGTGGCACGGCGGGCCCTGGTCTTCAGAGCACCCCCCCCACCCCCAGCCCAGCCTCTCCTCCCTGAAGGACACTGGTCTGCCTATGGGCGGGGTTCAGTAACTAGGAGAAAGCACTGGGCTCCCAGCAACACTGAGCCAGAGAGATGAAAGGCAGCAGCACACAGTCCAACACGGAACATGCTGGGAGGCCTGCGGGGGACAGTGTGCATCCTGTGCCAGCCTCTGTGAAATCCACACCTGCTGGGCCCTGGCCCAGACACAGCTGCCACTATGCCAGGCAAACACCTGGACACTTCACCAATCCCTCACACGATGTCTTCCACACTGCACAAGCCATGGGCTGCACAGACCGCACGTGTACCCGCCTCACCCAACAGAACGTCCTCCACCCACTGGGGGTCCCCAAGGCAGCAAAGACCCACCATTCAGAGCGGAGATCTTTTTTTTCCGGTACGTGGGCCTCTCACCGTTGTGGCCTCTCCCGTTGCAGAGCACAGGCTCGGGACGCGCAGGCTCAGCGGCCATGGCTCACGGGCCCAGCCGCTCCGCGGCATGTGGGATCTTCCCGGACCGGGGCACGAACCCATGTCCCCTGCATTGGCAGGCGGACCCTCAACCACTGCGCCACCAGGGAAGCCCTAGCGCGGAGATCTTTGTAGATAATCCTCCCCAACGTGCTGACTATGGTCACCACCATTACCGCCCTAACCACATGCTAAGGGCGAGAAGCAAAGCTTCTGTGCAGGCGTTCCAAGTTTTAACATCCATACAAATCACCAGTGTCTTGTTAAAATGCGATTCTGGGGCTTCCCTGGTGGCGCAGTGGTTGGGAGTCCACCTGCCGATGCAGGGGACACGGGTTCGTGCCCCGGTCCGGGAGGATCCCACATGCCGCGGAGCAGCTGTGCCCGTGAGCCATGGCCGCTGGGCCTGCACGTCCGGAGCCTGTGCTCCACAGCGGGGTGGGGTCCGCGGCAGTGAGAGGCCCGCATACCGCAAAAAAACCAAACAAAAACCAAAACAAAACAAAAAAAAATGCGGTTCTGATTCCTTATATCTGGAATCATGAATTTGCATTCCTAACAGTCTCCTGGTGTTGCTGATGTTACTGGTTTAGGACCACTTCCTAATTAGAATTACCTGGGGATCATTTCCAAAACCCAAGTCGCAGCCCAGACTAATTAAATCGCAACCTGCAGGATCCAGGCATCAGGAGTGTTTGAAGCTCTCCAGGGGATTCCAGGCTTGGAAGCCACCGTCCAAGGGAGTATATAGGGACCAGAGGGTGGACTGGATTGGTTGAAGCTGAGTGCACTTGGAGTTCACGGGACACTGGTTGAGCCCCCAGACGCGTCGGGCGCCGTCCTAGGTGCTGGGCGTATGTAGGGAATGAGACCCACTTCCACCTTCTTGGTGCTCATGGTCATGAGGGAACATAGATATTAAACAAGGCACCAAGCCAGTCAATGGGATAGCTCCAGGTTGATAGAAAGCCACAAAGAGAGGAAACAGTAATGAGAGATATAAAATGGGGAAGTCCCCCTCAGGTCTGGGGGTCAGGGAAGTCTCTCCAAGGATGTGACATTGAACTGAGACCTGAAGGTTGAGAAAGAGCTATCCTTGTAAGGAGCCAGGTAAGAGCATCCAGGTAGAGAGAAAGGTAGGTACAGAGGTCTGGCGGTGAGAATGGAGGCAAGCGGCAGAAAAGCAGGGAAAGGAAGGCCTACCGAGCACCTTAGTCTTTACCTGCACGGGTGGATGAGGGGCAGAGAGCCTGGCTTGTGGGAGAGGCTGTGGCCTCCAGCCCAGACCCTCTAAGGAAGGAATATGGAGGTGTCTATTCTCATCATACCCACAGGAAGAAGAGCCCCCACCTCTGACAGCAGCAACATCCAGGCGGACAGACCCAGATCCTGGTTCTAACCCAAGGGGTAGAGGGAGGGCTGAAGGGAGGAGAGCCCCGGAGGGCAGGCCAGGCACGGATCCACCGCCTACCTCTGGCCGAGAGCTTCTTAGTGTTGATGATCTTGGCAGCATATTCCTGGCCAGCCAGCACCTTCACACACCTGCGCACCACTGAGAAGGCTCCCCTAGGACAGAGAAGGCAAAGAGGGTGAGGGAGGGCCCAAGGGCTGCGTTCCCAAGAGACACCACAGTTCGTGCAGCTGCACCGTGCTGGGAGGGAGCCCTCGCTCAGTGCTGCTTGGGCTCGTAGGGGCTGCTGGGGCCCGATTCAGGGACGGAGCAGGCCCGGAGACCCAGGCGAACCACTGGTAGTAAATCTTTAGGAGCTGGCCTCATGAGACATGAGACTTGTAGAGTCCTAATAAGTTAGGTTCACCAAATTCTAAAACATTAGAATCATGCAGTGTTAGAATCACAGAATCTAGGTCCCTGGAAATTTTCAGTTTTTTATTCTTTGAGTAGGTAACACATTGACATGGTTCAAAGTTCAAAAGGTACAAAAGTGTAGATAGTTAAAAGAGTCCTCCCCATCCCTGTACACTAGTCTCCAAAGTCCCCTCCCAAGAGATGGCCAGTGTTACCAGAGCATCTTTCCACAGATACTCTCCGCAATACTGGATACTGGACCTTGCATGCTGTTCTACATTCTCCTCTTTTTCAGAAATTTTTTTTTTTTTTTTTTTTTTTGGCGGTACGCGGGCCTCTCACTGCCGTGACCTCTCCCGCCGCGGAGCACAGGCTCCGGACGCGCAGGATGCGCAGGCTCAGCAGCCATTGTTCACGGGCCCAGCCGCAACGCGGCATGTGGGATCTTCCCGGACCAGGGCACAAACTCGTGTCCCCTGCATCAGCAGGCAGACTCTCAACGACTGCGCCATCAGGGAAGCCCCAGAAATTTTTTAGAGATCCTCCTTCTGTATTATAACATAAAGAGTTCCTATTGTAAATCAACTCTACTCCAATAAAAATTTAAAAATAAATAAATGTTTTTTAAAAAAGAGTTCCTCATTTAATCATGTGGCTGTCCTATAACTTACCTAGCCAGTCCCCTGTCGATGGGCAGTTAGGTTACTTCCGATCTATAGCTATTACAAACAGTGCTGCAATGACTAACCTTGTATGCGTGCATTACAATTACATTTCCCATGTGTATAAGTGTCTTCGACTAAAATTCTAGAACTGGTATTATTTGGTCAAAGGGTAGGTGTTGTGTGGTAATTCTGATAGATAATGAGAGATGATCCATCTTAGAGGTGTACCAACTTACTTTCGCACTAGGATGTGAGGGGACCATTTTCCTCCACCCTTGTCAACACAACGTGTTATCAAACTTTCATATCTTTGCTAGTGAGATGTGGAACGTGGTGACTCAGTGCAGATTTGATTTGGAATTTTCATATCAAGAGCGAAGCTGAGCAGTTTTTCATGTTTTAAGAGACTCCTGGGTTTTTATCTTCAACGTATTCGTGGCTGGGAGAACTTGGAGCAAGGGCTGTTGGTTTCACTGCTCATAGAAGACATTGTTGCCATGTGGAATGTGGCCCATTTCCCAGATTGTTTGATTTTTCGAGAAAAACTGGAAGTCTGGGTATTTTCGTGACATTTCCCAATTTTTAAATACTGGTACCTTATTCCAAAAAATTTAAACACAGTATTTTGCCAAACAAAACTAGTTTGAGGGCTAGATCCGTCATCTAGGTGCCATGTTATACCCTCCACCACAAAGGTCAGCTGGTCCAACCCCTTCACATCACAGAGGAGGCCCCCTAAGGGGCCAGACACTACCTGTGGTCACCACCATTACCACCTTAACCACAGGCTAATGTCAAGAAGCAAGTCTCCTGGGCAGCCTTCCCCAGTTTTAATGTGCGTATGAATTACCCAGGCATCTTGTTTAAAAGGCAGATTCTGATTCCTTAAGTCTGAGGCGGAGCCCAAGATTTTGAGCTTCAGTGTAGCTCAGGGTAGATTGATTGCTCAAGGTCACACAGGCCATGTCATGTCTAGAACTCAGGTATTTCCTCCCCCAGGTTTTTGGCTTCTCTTCCACCCAGGGAGCCTGCCGCTTGCTGGCCTGAATGCCCAGGTTCCTGAAATGGCCTCACCCCACCATATCCTCCAAACTTTGATCCCCTCTCCTAAGCACACAGGCAGGTCCAAGCCACAAAAATGAGGCTGATGGGAGCTGGGGCGGACGCTGGCAGGCACCGGCAAAGCCCGCAGGCTGGCGGAGATGCTTGCCCTACACACACCCCTGGGCGTTGTGTCACCGGCTTCTTCGTGTCCGTGCAGCATGAAGGGAATGGGTGGGAAACTGTGGCGAAGGATAAGTAAGAAAGATCTGGGAGGAGGGCTAGAGACCAGGAAATATGACCTCGTAGGAAAGCTGAGGAAGGCCAGAATTCATGGGCACAGCAACAGACTGTCCGTGGGGTGTGCAGCCCTGCCTGTCCTCCACCTGGAGAGAGCAGCAGACCGGGTGCCCCTCCCTGAGAAGCCTCCTGGCGACATGTCCCGCTGTTTGTGCTCCCAGAGCACCCCACACCTCCCCATCTAGCCTAGGACTGTGCTTGCTCGTTCAGCTTGTCTGTCCACCAGATGGAGGGTTCCTGAGGGCCAGGACTGGAATGTTCTCCACACCCATGCACAGGTACCCAATGCTACCTACCAACAGGGCCTCCATAAATGTTACTCTAGGAACAGGAGGCAGATTTAGGTGAGAGGTTCTCAAATGAGACGGGGAGAAGATTTCAGTCTGGGGTTTTAGGAATAGGAACAGGCATCTGAGGAAGGTGAGCACACTGGTCTCTCAAAGGTGCCCACCCTACCCAAACAGGGAGGTTTCTGCCCAGTGGGAGGCCATGATTCTCAGAAGCCCCAGGAGAGAGAATGTTTCAAGGGGTCACTTCTGGGAAAGGTTTTGTGAACTCCAGGGAGAGGAGGAGCAGAGAAGGAGGGCTTGTCTCACTCACCAGCATCTAGCTCATGCTTGGGCCAGAGTTGGAGTTTAATTAACTTGGATGGAGGGATGGATGGATAGAGTGAGGGAGAAAGGGAGGATGTGAGGCAGGGAGGGAGAAATATAATTTCTCCACTAGAGAAACAAAACTCCATTCTAGATAAAGACATTAGATCGATGGTTATCAAACAGGCTGTTTCAGAATGCCTTGGGAATCTTTTTTTTTTTTGCTGCATTGGGTCTTCGTGGCTGCGTGCGGGCTTTCTCTAGTTGCGGCGAGCGGGGGCTACTCTTCGTTGCGGTGCGTGGGCTTCTCATTGCGGTGGCTTCTCTTGCTGCAGAGCATGGGCTCTAGGCGTACGGGCTTCAGCAGTTGCTGCGCGTGGGCTCAGTAGCTGTGGCTCGCGGCTGTAGAGCGCAGGCTCGGTAGTTGTGGCGCACGGGCTTAGTTGCTCCACGGCATGTGGGATCTTCCCGGACCAGGGCTCGAACTCGTGTCCCCTGCATTGGCAGGCGGATTCTTAACCAATGCGCCATCTCTTTTTAAAAGATTCCCGGACTTCCCTGGTGGTGCAGTGGTTAAGAATCCGCCTGCCAATGCAGGGGACACGAGTTCGAGCCCTGGTCCGGGAAGATCCCACATGCCGTGGAGCAACTAAGCCCGTGAGCCACAACTACCGAGCCTGCGCTCTAGAGCCGCAAGCCACAGCTACTGAGCCCGCATGCCACAACTACTGAAGCCCACACGCCTAGAGCCCGTGCTCTGCAGCAAGAGAAGCCACCGCAGTGAGAAGTCCACGCACCGCAATGAAGAGTAGTCCCCGCTCGCGGCAACTAGAGAAAGCCCACACGCAGCCACGAAGACCCAATGCAGCCAAAAATAAATTTCAAAAAAACAAACAAAAAAACATATTCCAAGGCATCTCCCAGACCTACCAAATCAGAACCTTCAGATGCAGGCCCAGAAATCAGTATTTTCAGTTAACAGGCTGCCCAAGTGATTGCTTCCCAGCCAGCTTGGCACTGCCCTGCCCGCCTTCTGGGGAAGTCCTTCTAAATGCCTGGTCCCCCTAGAAATCAGCATTGAGGGGCCATCACATGGGGCTCTGTGCAGAGAGGCTCAAGAGGCTCTATGACCCTGGGCTCTGCCCCAGGAGCTGAGGACTAAGAGCCATGTCTATAAAACAAGAGAAGGCACGCTTGCTGAACTTCCTCCTCAAAACACAGCACCAAGATTTGTGTAAATCCCAGGCTCTAACTAGGGGTCCAGGCCAAGGGCGGAGCAGCTGCAGGAACACTGTGTCTCTGAACGTAGGCATATGCATTTTTTTCTGGGGCAAGAATGCATAGCTTTTAGCAGATTCTCAGAGCGAGGAGTTTATCAAATCCAGTTCAGGGCTACTGATCCAGAGAACACCAGCCTCTCACATACCCAGAAGATGTCCTCCCTTCAAATGCACATTCACCACTGAGCTCCTTGGCCCTCACAGCAACCCTGTGAAGTTGGAATTATGATCCCCTATTTCACAGATCAGGAAACTGAAGCCTTAAGGGAGCAGGCACAATCTTGTCGAGGCTGTGAAGAGAATCCAGGTCACCTGCCCTTGTTCTTCTGACTCCACCAAAGGCAAGAGAGTGTGACCCTAAAAAGCAGGGGTTCTGGGCTCACAAAGCCCTGTGATCTGATCGTGACTGAGCCCCGACTGTGTGATATTGAACTTGGCCCTTCAACTGTCTGTTTCCTCCTATAAAATGTGGTCTATAATAATATCTCCTTCCTGGGTTTGTTGGGGAGGTTAAGGGAGGTAACACATGCAAAACACTGGGCACAGTACCAGGTACACAAATGCCTGAATGGGGCGAGGAAAGGGTCTGGGCCAAGGAGCCCCTCTTTCTACCCACACAGCCTCAGGTCTCCATCCACAAGTGGAAAGGCTCCTCCCTGCCTGTCCCGGTGCTGGGGATCAGGGAGAGGAGGGGCAGAGGAGAATCTGCAGCAAAATGAGAGTGTAGGCAGCAAGTTCGCAGCCCTAACTTCCTCTCTTTTTTATCTTTTGTTTAAAAAAGGCATGTTTCTGCATTCTCGTCCCGCATGAGCCAGTGGCCACAGCCCAGCAGCCTTGGCAAAAGGAAGAGCCAACCCACTCCACCCACGGCCCTGAGCTGAGCAGGTGGCCAGTGGGTGGGTGGGTAGGAGCCTGGAAACAGGACAGGGTGGAAAAGGGGAGGAGGCCAAGGTGGGGAGGGCAGGGTGGGAGGGAGCGACCAGGGGTCCCAAGAGGAAGGGATGAGGCCTGCAAGCGAGGGCCCTACGTGAGTGGGGGATGTCCATGGGGGGGTACTGGGAGTGCCTGTGACAGCGTTCCTGGGTGCAAAGTGTTCGGGGGGGGGGTGTCTGCCCACAGGTGTGTGTCAGCAGCCCATCAGTGCCCTTGTGTATGTGATGTCAAGAGGCTCTGGGTGTGACAAAGCACACGTGCGTCACCCTGGGTAAGTACCCGTGTTAGGAGAGGGTCACAGAATGTGGGCAGGGAGGGGTGTGTGTGTAAGATAGACACTGGAGGGACGAGACCTCAGCTCTCAGCCCTGCTGGGAGGTCTTGGGCAGGGGTCCGGCCCAGCGTGGGCATCAAATTCTTCATCTGCAACTTGGGGGGTGGGGTGGGCGTGGGGCTAAAAGGTACACAGGCCTTTCCACCTTCAATATTCTGTAGCGAGCTGTCCAACAGAACTTTCTGTGATGATGGAAATACTCTGTGTTGTCCATTGTGACAGGCACTAGCCTCATATGGCTATAGAGCATTTGAAGTGTGGCTAGTGGGACTGAAGGACTGAATTTTTAATTTTATTTCATTTAAATCATTATAAGTGACTAGTGAGCACCATATTGGATAGTGAGGTTTTCTGTGGATAAGAACAGGCGCTCCTGAACCAGGCGAACCAGAGCTCAAATCGTGGTTCAGCCTCTTACCAGCAAGTTATTTAACCTTGGTAAGACTATTTCCTCCCCTGTAAAATGTAAGTGAGAATAGTACCCACCCTGAGCAGCTGTTTCAAGGATCCAGTGAGAGAGTAAGGTATGCAGTGGGTTTAGCCCAGTCCCTGGAGTATAGTAAATGCTCAAGAAACAACACCTTTTATAGGCATCATGATCTCCGAAGTGATGAGAACAGCCAGCATCATCAGAGGCAAATTGGACCTTGTCTGCCAAGCTCGGGGAAGGAGCAAGCCAGGACAGGAGGTGTGGGGAGGCCATGGTGAGGGGGTGGGGTGCTCCCCAGGGCCCAGCAGCCTGTCCCTGGGTATGAGCAGGCAAGGAGGCCGCACCTGGTTCTCCGACTGACGGATGGGGAGGTTGCCGTGATAGTGGGTCCAGTGTGGCTGAGAATGTGCGGACGTGCTAATGGGCCGTGAGAAGCAGGATTCACCCTGGGAGATTGCTTCTCAGCTGCCTGGTAAGCAGAGTGTCCTGGGAGCTGCTGGCTGCCACCCACAGCAGGCTCATCACCCTCTCTGGCCTAAAACACCCCAAAATGCTTACATGGCTGCAGAGGCGGCACCAGGAACATTAGACGGGGACTCAGGAGGCCTGGGTCCTTGGCTGCCAACTTGCTTATCCTTCCATTTGAAAAATGGAGATGAGGAGCCCCAGCCCCATTTCCTCCTGGGCCAGCTGTGAGAAGTGTCTGCTACGTAGTGATAAGAAGAGGTTCCTGATACCCAAGACTGGTTACTGCCAACTTCCCCTAAAGGAACCCTCCCCTCCTTTATGCCGGAGCCTCCCAGAGCCCACGGCATTTGCCTGCGGGTGTCAGCAGACGGGTACACTGCTTACGGGGCTTCAGTCACCGAACCCCCTCTCCACTCTGCCCTCCTTGGGGGTCTGATGAGCAGGAGTCCTGACAATCTCTAGGGTCTTCCCTTCATTGGCTGCTTCCTCAAACACACCCAGGTCTCCCACATTCTGCAACAATAAACAACCTTCCTTCTCCCAAACTTAAAAAATTGAAGAAAAAGTAAGAGTGTTTCTCTCGACCCAGCAACCTGGGCCACTTCCTTCCTCCCTTTGTTGCTGCCAAACTTCCAGAACAAGTGTCCGACATCCACCGCCTCCTCTTCCCACCTCCCACACTCCATGAACCCACCACAATCTGGTTCCCACCTCCGGGCTCCCTGGAAGAAAAGTTGTGCCAGGCCCGTCCCCCCAGCCCCCTGCCAGCCCCGGCATCCCCCACTAGGTCTGATTGATCTGCCTTGATTGCCCCACTGACCACCCAGCTTTGAGACCTAGCTTCCCTCTTCTTTCTGCCACACTGTCCCCGGACCGCCCCCGCCACTTGCTGACAGTGCTTTCACTTCTTCATTCCTCCTCCCCACAGCATTGCTGCTCCCTGCTCGCTCTCCACCCATTCTTACCTCTTCCCCCTCCATCCCTTCTACCCAGGACCATTAGCTGGGATTTCTGGGGAGGCTCTGGGCATTCACGAACACACCTAAAACGTTAACAAATTTATTCTATGTCTGTGCATTGTTCTGGGCAGAGGATGTATATTTTTCATTAGCTTGACAGAGGATTCTCTGACACCCGCCCCCCCAAAAATGATGAAAGCCACTGACTATCACCCAAGGTTGAAATCTGCTTCTATACCGCCCCTCCTCTCTTCAGAATGCTAGTCCCAAATTTCTAGCTACTCACCATCTTGCCTGGATGCTATGTGATAGGCACCTCTTAATCAAAGTCCACTCTCCTCCCCCCAAATCTCCCCACTCTGGGTTAATATACCTAAGCATTCTACCTCTCTGAGACAAGCTGGGGTGATTTCAGAAAGTTCCTGCTCGGGACTTCCCTGGTGGTCCGGTAGTAAGATTCTGTGCTCCTAATGCAGGGGGCACAGGTTCAATCCCTAGCTGTGGAACTAAGATCCCAAATGCCACATGGTGCATCACGTGGCCAAAAAAAAAAAAAAAAAGGAACGTTCCTGCTCAAATGTATACAGACCTGTTATCTCTGAGAGGATTAGCTTCCAATACCTCTTGGTGGTCAGTAACTTACAGCCCAGGTTAGCTGATCTGATCACTTGGCAAAGAGCAAGCCCTGGGGGCATGGAACCCAGAGCAGATGGAGTTTGAATGGCTGGGGGAAGGGGCAGAGCTGGGGTTGGCCACCAGAGCAGCTCCACCGCAGGGGTCAGAGCGTGGGCCACATATGGCTACATCGGAAGCTGCAATAGTATCTTGCCATTGAGGTCCGTTCTCTCCCCATTCTACAGATAAAAAAACTGAGGCCAAGACCTTGAACCCAGGACTACTGACTCATTGCCTTTTGCTCTTTCCAATACCCCATACTCTCGGATCAGAGGGCCCTAACTTGGGGTCCACAGATGGGCGTTAGGGTGGGGGGATCTGTGGGAAATATTATACAACATTCTGTGAGTTGGAGTGAGTGTGTGTTTTCAGCGGTGACTGTGGCTCATATGAGATTCTCTGAGGGCTCCTAGATTCCTCAGACAGTTAAAAATCTGGGATCAGATTTGTTCAGAAATGAAATGAACATCTTGGTTTCCAAAACACCCACCTCTACATACTTTAAGCAATTCCCTTCACTTTTGGGGGGACCTCAGTTTACCCATCTGTGAAATCAACTGTTGATCATTTTTAAGCCCTCTTTAGTTTTTTCGTTTGAAGCAATAGTATCATTTCTTTTTTTTTTTTTTTTTTTTTTGGGTTCACGAGCCTCTCACTGGTGTGGCCTCTCCCATTGCGGAGCACAGGCTCCGGATGCGTAGGCTCAGTGGCCATGGCTCACGGGCCCAGCCGCTCCGCGGCATGTGGGATCTTCCCGGACCGGGGCACGAACCCGTGTCCCCTGCATCGGCAGGCGGACTCTCAACCACTGCGCCACAAGGGAAGCCCAATAGTATCATTTCTTAATAACAAACAAACAAAACACAGCTATGCAGGTCACCAGACGGCAAATAAAGCTGAGATGGTAGGGGCTGGCAGCTCAGGACCCCTTCCACTTCGTTTTCTCTCTCTTCTCCCCAGCTCAGCATGGCAGCTCTGCCCCAAACTCCACAAACTAGCATTTGAGAGCCAGAAAATCCTAGGACCTTTTTCTGAAACCACACATCCCTCCCCAAGCCGCTGCAGCCGCCCACTTCCAGACTCCAAAAGATCCTGCAGGGACACAGTGTCTTCAAGCTATCCTGCACACCCCCCCAGGCCTGCCGTGTGCCAACCCAGCAGAAGTCTTGTGGGGGACACAGAAGGCCTGGGAACCAGAAGAGTCTCTTTGCTGCAGGGAACATTGAACCAACAAAAATTCCAACATATTCCTTGTTTGGGCTATGCCTGGGTTTTCTTGAATGGGTTACAAAAAGGAAAAAAAAAAAAATCCACAGGTGGTGGTGTGATGAATTGGGAGATTGGGATTGACATATATACACTAATATGTATAAAATGGATAACTAATAAGAACCTGCTGTGTAAATATATATATATATATATATATATATATATATATATATATATATATATATATATATCTCCACAGAGCTTGGTGACAGGATCAGAGCAGGCAAAGCAGGAAAAAGGCTGAGGGTCTGCTTTCTCCCCAAGCTCCAAGGGCCTCCTGGCCTGGCTCCATCGACACGTACACAGCAAAGACTTTCAGAGCTTCAGAGAGAGAGGTTCCAAGGGGTAAAAAGCCAAGCACTGGACTGGAAGGAGGCTGGAGTGCCCAAACCTCATGTGTCACTGGCTGGTGTGACCTCAGGCAAGGCCCTGACCCTCTCTGGGCCTTATTTCCCCGTCCCTAAGACAAGGGAGCACTCTTCATTTTGGTATTCTGTGCAGAACTGAGGCTATTCTGGCCCCGAAACCGTCGCCCACTTCGTGCTTGCAGCACGGCATCTCACCAGGCGAGGACAGGGATGCAGGGCAGGAGGGAACTGGAGGCACGGGGTGAGAAGAGGGCTGTGGAAGTGCATGCATATCTCTGCTAGCAGGGTGCTCACTATCTCCCAAGGCCATGTCCGTCTGGGCGGTAGAAGGGCAGTTCTGCCCATTGGAAAGTTCTTCCTTACGTTGAGCTGAAACCCACCTCCTTGTTACTCTAAATGTTACACATTTGGTCCTGCTCTGCCCTCCAGGGCCACACAGAGCAGCCTTGTCTCATCTCTGGGGCCACATGATGTCCCTGCAGAGATGAGGGGAGAGGACACACCCCCGAGGGGTCTTTTCTCCCTGCTAAATTCCCCCAGCTTCTCAGTCCTCTCTCACTTAATTTGGCTTCCAGACCTTGGCCACCCTGCCTAGGCCCCCTCTTCTAGACATTCTATAGGTTTTTAATATTCCTTTTAGTACCCAGGCATCCAAAAGTTGGAGGCAAGTTGAGCAGGCCTAAGAAGAGTAGGTCCACCAACCTCCCTGGGGCTGACATACTCCATCAAAATATACACCTCAAAGCCTTTGCCTGTGCTGTTCCCACTCTGAGGAACACTATTCCACCCTCTTCCCGCTGACTGACTCTTATTCAGCTTCCAGCTCCCCAGTGTCACCTCCTCAGGGGAGCCTTCCCTGATACCTCCCTCATTCCAACTAGTTGAGGTCTCTTTGCAGCTCATAGCCCCATGTTTGTGCTCAGAGCCCTTAACCAGCTGCATTTAAATAATAATATCTGAAGTGATTTAATTAATGTCAGATTCTCACTAATCCATAAGCCCCAAAGGGGCAGAGATGACATAAGTCTGGCATGTGGTATCTGCTGGGCTCAGCCTGGGGCTGGGAACAGAGTCTGTTGTCAGGAAATACTTGTTGAGTGGATGCAAGAGTCACAGAAGTGTTCCTCCTTTTATGTGATGCCAAGACACCAGGGCTGTCAGCGTTTTCCAGCACAGAAAGTCCCACCGGCCTTACAGGCCCACCTGACGCCTTGGTGGGCAGCTAAGCCCCACGAGGACCTAGATCTAGTGCCTGGGCTGGATGTCAGCAGGCTGTGACATGCTCGGGGGGCTGCATCAGGCTGGCCTGGGGAGGGAGGCTTCCTACTGTGCCAGAGAGAGGCTCGGAAGAGACCGTGACACGGGCAACATGCATGCAGGAGGGGTGGACTGTGGCCAAGGGACCAGCACAAAAAAGAGGGAAGGGGAGAGAAAGAAACAGAGACCAGAGAGACACAGGGAAGGACGAGAGGCAAGGGCAGAGAGAGAGAGAAAGAGAGAGAGAGAGAGAGAGAGAGAGAGACAGCCCAGAAGCCTAGCCAGCATCATCTTGCTCTCCCTGCACTGGGAGGTAAGACTCTTGCTCGATGCCCTGTTGGAGCCAGTGTGTTTGTGTACTTGCACGTCCACATGCACCCATGTGTGTGTGTGTGTGTGTGTGTGTGTTCGTGCACTAGCAACAGGATGCAGGCGCTGCATTCCAAGGCTCTGCCATCACCCCACTGAGAGGACCGGGGCCCAAGACTGCAGGGGTGCTGGCAGCAGTCACCGCGCGCTTGTGCAGGGAGGCAGGCAGGCGGGAGGGAAGCTCGGCAGTGTCAGTGTGTCTCAGGCTGTGTGGAGGCGGAGGCCTGCGGCATGCACCAGAACATGTGCGTGCCTTCCGCTCTGCTGGCTCGGAGGAGGAGGGAGGAAAGGCTGTCCCCTTCCCACCTGCCCCCCAACTTCCCATCCTTGGCCTCTGGCCCCTGCACACCATCTGGTCCCCTACCAGACCCTGCTTCTGCCTCTCCCTGTGGCCTTGGGCAAACCACCTCTCCCTGGGCGTTGGCTCCACCGTTGATGCTTGTGAGAGACAGTGTCTATGGTCCTCCCAGCTCTGGTGTTCTGGAAGCCCGAAATTCCTCAAGGGTGCCTTCCACAGACGGAGGCTAAAGAGGGTAGCAGCTCTAACGGCACATTTCAGCATCTGCAGAAGTGTTCTGATCCCCATTTCACAGATGGTAAAGCTGAGGTACACCAAGGACAAGGTATCCACCCAGGGTGGTGCCTCAAATTAGAAGGAGAATCATGATTGGACATATATAAGTGACAGTTCAGAGTTCCCTCACCCACAAGGCCACACCCCTATTCCCTGGAAGTGTTCCCCAGACAGGGCACCAGAAGCGGCCCCTCTCATCAACCCTCCCCCCACACGCAGGGTGCTGGAGACCCAAACCCAAGCCTGAGAGCTGCCACCAGTCTGCTGAACTGGTCATTCCACCTTCTCAAGCCTCAGTTTCCTCACCTGTAAGATAGGCGAGTAAGTTCTCTGCCTCCCTCAGAGCTAATGGGTGGAGAAGTGTCACACCGGCCCCAAAATGCTGTGAAGGTGAGAGGTTATTAGAAGCAAAATAAAAGCACAATACCGGTCTTTGGTGGGGGGAGTACATCGATGCCCATGTATTTTCTCCCTCTGCAATATTACACCATCGATCCTCCTAACAGTTCTGCCAGGGAAGGGCGGGATTGCTAAACACATTTTGCAGATGTTAGAGCTTGTGTCCCAAGAGAGAACCTAAGCACCCAGGACCCTGGGCTTCCCCCCACCGACCCCCGCCCAGCGCAGGGAGCTGCCTCTGGTCCCCAGTGATTGCACGGGCTGCAGGGTAGTTCTGCCTCTCTAACTAACCTCTCCTGGGAGTGGGATCCAAAGCCCAGAGTGTGTCAAAGGCTGGTGGAGGCATCCTCCTTCTCCACCTCTTGGAACCCAACCCCTTCCCCTGATCTTGGTCTTGGCGAAGGCTGGGTCTGCGGGGGAGCTCTGGTCCCACTGCCCGGGCCCACGCTGACCCTGCAGCTGGCGTCGTTGCAGCCTGCCTTTTGCCTCCAAACAGGCATCTGTGCTCCTAAGGTCTGGGCTTCCATTTCTCTCTCCCATGGGAGGAAGGAGGATTGGGGTCAAGGGAGGAGGGAGTGAGCTAGTCTCCGGGTCCCAAGAGACAGCCCCACCTCAACCCTCTAGGGAAACTGGAATCAAGCTCCTGGCTTACGTGAATCATATGCTGCAGTGCGACCTTCGTCTAGTGGCATCAAGAGGTCCCAGGGCCCTGATTCCAGCCAACGCCCCCTCAACTGGCTGCCCACCAGGCGGGGGAGGGACTGCCAGCCCTCCCACGAGCTGTTCAAAGGCCTGCAGGCAGGAGCCAGGCCTCACTGGGCAGGGTGCCAGGAAGCCCTCGAGAGGCACGTGTCCTCCTCTCCAGCTGGGCAGCCAGGGCCCTTCAGAAGGAGGTCCAAAGACCCCCACGTCCCCTTGGAGGGCCAGCCCAGCTGCCTCAGGCAGTCACCGTGCCAGTGATCTGACGTGGGCTCCCAGAATGGGGGCTCGGTTTCTGGGTGGTAACAGCAGTGTCCCGGCTGACAGGGACCTTGGGTCACCAATTGAAGGATGGGCCCTGCAGGCACCTTCGCTGCTTATCCCCCCAGAACAGGAGCTGTTGCATATCCCTGCCAGCCTGGGGGTGGGGGTGGGGGGCAGGGCTTGGCCAGCCCCCTCTGCCAAGCTGGGCAAACCCCAGACAAAAGGTAAAGACGTGGCAGGTCAGCTTCAGCCTGTTCGTCTGAGGGCAACAATGATCCCAGTGTGCCAGGCTTGTCACTATGTCTTTCTGAGAACCATCTCATTTCATCCTCCCAGCGCTTTTTTATCTCCAGGTTACAGGTGGGGGGAAAGAGGTGCTATAGCCCGCCCAGGGTCACAGCGCTATGGGTGGTGAGGTCCAGACCTTGTGGGCACTGCCACTTCCTGTCCCACTAGGCACTTGGACTGAAGCTGCATACAGAGCATGAAAGCCCTGTCTCCTCGGTGATGCGCCCAGGCCTTTTAGATCCAGGCATTAGAGGTGTAGAGCCTCATCTCCTTTTTTTTTCCGATACAAGCATCCTGAACCTCAGGCCCATCCTTAGCCTTTCCGATGTCCTGCAAGTCCTGACATTGCCTGGACCATTTCGTAAGTTTATGTGTTTTTCTAGGGAAGGTAGACTTAGACTTTCATCATATACCTGGAGGAATATGTGACCTTAAAAAGGTTAAGAGCGCTGATGGTTGTGGAAGGAAAAGGTCTGAAATTGATCAGATTAGGCCTGGCCATGCCTGCCACCCTCAGTTTTCCTGCCATGGCCACGAAAGGGCTCCCTGTCCCCTGAAATTCTGCCCTTGCCCCAATCCCTCCAAGCGCCCCAGCAGACAGCGGGGCTGAGAAGGCTCACGCAGGCTCTCCCTGACAAGTCACCCCCACAGCACCCAGTCTGCATGATATCCATCTCCTCTTGGGGCAAAACATCACTTTTATTTTCACTTTGAGCGCCTGAGTCATGTCTCAACTCCATCTCACTGCACTCTGTGACGCAGTCCTCCCGAAACCGAGGCTTGCTCGCACCCTGAAAGGCAGCTCCCAGCTGATCAGGGAATCCTTGGTTCCGTGGGTGCCAGAACCCAGCTGAGAAGGGGTCCCTGCACAAGTGCAGCAGACAGCCTCGGTCCTCCAGAGCAGCCCCAAACGTTTCGTTCCTGCTGTCCAGCCCCCCACGTCCCCAGCACAAAAACACACTCAGAAAGACAGGAAGTCTGCAGACAGGAGTGAGCACATGGGTGTGTGTCTGTATGAGGGAGCTGGTGTGTGCCTGTGGTATCAGGATAGCCTGGTGTGCAACTGTGTGAGTGTGTGTGTGTGTGTGCGCATGTGTGTGTGTGTGTGTGTGCGGGCAGCCTACTTGTACACAGCCACAGGCCCACCTCCCACATATATGCAGACACCAGCCTGAGCTCACACACGCCTTCAACACCCACACTCCCACCCGAGCCCATGGGCCCAGGCCTCACACGCACACACATAAACCTTCCCGTGGACATGCCCCCCTGTTCCTCACAGACGTGCAGGTCCAGACCTCACAGGAACACCAGTGAGCCCCAGTCCCACGTGTGCATACTTACACAGACATATATTTACGCACAGCTGATGTGCATACAGCTCTGACTGGCCATACATGTGTACACACAGTGACGCATGTACACACCTTCCTTCCCCTGCAAACCAGCCAATGGACCTGCTTGTGCCACTTGCATCCACCCACCCCTGCAGGGCACACTTGCATTTCTAGGCCTTACACATGAAGCACACACCAGCACCTCCCTTCCGGTACACACACATGTGAACACATGCACACCTTTTCAGTGCATGCAAGTGTACCCCAGAGTCAGTCCTCACGCAGCAACACACAACAAAGCACACCCCTGTGTGTGCACATCCAGACCTCACAGCAGCACATACCTGCTCACAAGGCCCCTCTCCCCTGCACTCCTGCTGCTACAGTGGGGACCACCCAGGGCACTGGAGCTGCTCTGCCCACGGGGAAAACTCTGCCTCTACACCGTACCCCTACCATGGATCCAGACTTAGCTGGCGGCATCCGGGAACGCTTCCCTGACACTCCACAATCTATCGGTCTACCCCAAAGGGCTCTCCACCCCCCACATCCTCCCACCCTTCTCTCTACACCAGTCATCAGAGGCAGGAAACGAGCTCTGGGGCTGGACAACTTTGCCAAGAGACCAGAGCTCGTGCACCCTCACATCACTAGCCCCTGCAACAGCAGTGTCCCCCCACTGCTCGCCTGATTGTCCCTCCCCTCATCCCCTCCCCTCCTCCCAACACCTAGGAAGCCTCACCAGTGGCTCCGTTATTAACCCCTGCTGTATCGTTGCCCTCACCCCTGGCAGGAGCTGGCAGGGGGGAGGTGGGGAGGGGATGTGCTTACAGGGAGAAGTTGGCCACTCTGCACAGCTGCTGTAGGTGCCTAAAGGCAGGAGGAACTACCTGGGAGGTGGTGAGCTCTCTGTCACCAGAAGTAACCAAGTTGAGGGAGATGGCCACCTCAAGAGAAACTCAACAGGGGATTCCAGCCTTAGACTCAGCTGACTGGGAAGATCCCTTTTTAATCCTGTTTCTAAGAATCTGTGTGTGCCCAGGTCATGTGCATTTGTGTGTGTATGTGTGTGTGTGTGTACACGCACAGACACTGCCATGCACTGTCAACCCTTCACCTCTATGCACACACTCGCCGGGCTGGCCTTGGCTCATCTTGGCAAACATGCCCGCACCTGGCTCTAGGCACTCTGCACGTACAAGTGCCCCCAAACACATGCAGCCTTCCTCCCTGTGTGTGCACTGGAAGCACTGCAGGTGCACACCCCCACCCGTGACACTGACTCCCTGAGCCCTCCAGGACTCTCTGAGGTGCAACTCACTTTCCCAGTTCCTCGAAGAGCTGGTACTCTTCCGTGAAGCGGGTGCAGGTGATGGTGGCCATCCTGGCGCTGGGTGGGCAGGCGAGGCTTGGGGCTGGAGGACCAGGACTGGGATGCCGCTGCTCTGTTCCCGGAACTAGGGGCCACTCGCCTGCCCGTGCTGCCAAGTGCAAACTGAGAACCGGCTTGACTGACGAGCCCGGGGCTTCTGAGCAGAGCACTGTGGCTGCTCACAGCCTCGCGAGTCTTCGTCAGCATTCAGGTCCCCATGGCAACCACCTCCGAAACGCCCTGTTCCCGTTGCCCCGGTAACTGCCTCCCCAACACCTGCCTGCCTTCCACTTCAAAACCTGCTCCCTGGCGCCCTGGCCCTACTGCACACAGTACTGCAGGCCTGTGTGGACCCGGGGGTGGGCGGACCCAGCACCCCCGAGGTGATGGACCAAGGGAGGGGTTGGAGGAGGGGAAGGAGAACAAACTTAGTCCACAAGTAATCTTCAATCTTCCCACCTCCCCCACTTCCAACTGTGGGGCCCTTGTAACAGACAAGATGGGATTAAATGGGGCAAAAAGGCAGTTGCCATGGTAACGGCTGGTGGGTGCCACATTCTGGGATGGTCCCCCGGAAAGACAGGATGCAGTTACCCTGGCAACTTCATCTCCTCTGGAGAGACAGGTATTGCCCCGTTGCCCTGGCAACAGCCAGGTTCTAAGGTTTACAGGGAAACGATGGCTAATTCATTGGGATCTCTCTCTCTCAGTGGATCACCGTAACCTCTGTAACTATCTCTCTGCTCCCCTCTAATTTTTTTTTTTTTTTTTGCCTCTTCCTCTGTCTTTATTTTGCTCTCTCTCTCTCTCTCTTTCTCTCTCTGTTCTTTGCCACCTTGTCCATCACACTGGGACCCTAGCTAGGGGGAAGTGCACAGAAGCTACCAGGATTCTGGAGGGAATATCCCTGGCTGCCTGCTCACCCCAACCCCTCTCAGCCATGACAATTGGTCCCCTCCTGAGGTCTCTTCCATAACCACTCCGTTACCCCAGGCCGCCAGAGGGGCCATGGAGATCTGATCTCCTGGGGCTCATGTCCCAGTTTCTGCTTGTGCTTCAAGTCAAGGTGAAAGAGGTGGAGGCGGCAGTGGGGAGGGGAGCATGGCCTGGCTTGGAGGGGAGTGGCCGTGGACCTGCCCTAAAATCCTCATTCCCAAATTTTGTGGGCACTTTCCTGGCCAACTTCAGCTCTTCAGGGCAATAACCATATCTATGGCCCCAAGATCTCACCCCAAGGCCCGGGGGGTTAAGAAGGAAAAGGACTGGCGTTTAAAGATCTGAATTCAATTCCAGTCCTAACATATATTAACTGTGTGACGCTGAGAAAGTCACAGCCCCTCTCTGAGCCTCTAGCTCCTTTGCTACAAAACAGAACAAAGTTGCCACTGCAGAGGAAGGCTGTGAAGATAGAACAGGCTGAGGGCTGTAGAGGCCTTTGGGGAGTATGTAACTGTGAGGCCTCTTTTTAGTTTCTAGAAGAGGAGAAGGAAGGTCTAAAGTGAGACCATGACCACCCCCATCGCTCTAGCTTGAACTCAGAATCTCAGACCCTCACACCCACCTCCTCCATTCAAGCTCACTTCACAGCCCACCAGGCTGAGGTCTCATGCCAGCACTTGCCCACAATGAGCACAGGATAAAAGGATCCAGGATCCAAACCCTCTGGGTTTCTAACCCACCCATTCTGAACCTCCAAATTGCCTTACCGGTCACCTCACTTGCTGGACACATTGTCTGCTTGTTGGTCATCCCCAACCCCAGCAGATCCCTGACTCACTACCCTAGGTCCAGGAGCCCCTGGAGAAATCTGGGTACACCCCCCCCCCACAGTTCTGCCCCTCTTCCTGAGAGCTGGGAGTGGGAGAGAATGATGGAGTTGACTCTGATGCAGCCATTTCTTCCCAGGAGAGAAATAGGAGGGAGGCAGAGGGGAAGGAGGGGAGGAGAGCCAGGGAGGAGGGAGTAATGGCTTAGCCACTAATTGCACCATTACCACCTTCACAAAAAGGAAAAACCACTCAGTTTTGTTTCTGCGCACAATATGCTTCCTGCTTCTGCCGCCAACGTTGCAATTCAGAGGCAGAGAAGAGAGGCCTTTGCTCGGGGGGCCGCACAGCCGGTGGGCAGTGGGCAGGGCACAGAATACCGCTAGAGGCCAGAGGCGAATGCACACAACTGGAGGAAGGGCTGCACCGCCACCTCCGTGTCCCAGACCCTCTAGCCTGTCGCCAGGAGGGGATGGCTACCACACACGAAAGCACTGGAACAGTCCTCAGTCACCACTTGCATCATTGCCCAGAGGAGAGAAGAGGCAGCGTTCTGCAGTGGTTAGAGTGACTCCATGACCTATAGGCTGTGTGATTTGGGATGGGTATCCTAGCTTCCCTGTGTCTCAATTTCTTAATCAGCAAAATAGAGTAAAACATTCCCTAGCTCCAGGGCTGTTCTCAGGATTAAATGAGATGAGCACCGTGTCTGACACACTGTAAATGCTCAATAGATGGGAAATTATTCTTATTAAGGGACTGAAAAGTCCCTCCGTCTTCACACTGCTCTCTCTGAAGCATGCAAGTACACATCACTATCTTCAAGTCCCAGCACTTCGGGTACCATTCTCTGAGTCCCCACTGGAGTTGAGCTCATGGTTTGAACATCACCTTGCCCTGGCCTGGTTTGCAGAATTCCCACAGAACAAGGGATTGGGGCTACAAGGCAGGGGTCACAAGGCCTCAGCTTGTCAGGTGTCAACCTAATGGTGCTTTAGAAATTAACAAATAAGACAAAAGGCAACTGTGCCCTGAGGCTGTATTAATGGGAATCTAATGTTCTGAATAAAGGAGGTGATAGTTCTGCTTGGCCTGGAGCTGGCCTGATCCTCTCCCCTCTCCTCACCCCTCCTTTCCTTCCCTTGAGCTCTTCCTCCTCAGGTGTCCCTATCCTTCCTATTCCTTTTCATCCCCTTTCTTGTTTCTATCTCCCCTCCTCTCCTTCTCTCAATCTCAGTCATCCTTCTCTCCCTTCCGGTGCTGGCCTGGATCCTGTGCACACGGTCCTGGGGGGATGGGCAGGACCCAGGCTGTAGGATCCTGATGGTGTCGAGATGCCCGGAGAGGATGGAGAGGGAGGAAGAGAAGGGAGAAGAGGAAAAGGTCTCCTTGGCAACTCTCTTATACACACACACACACACACACACACACAGACACACACACACCCCTCCGAACCTTCGAGAGCCTAGCACAGGGGTGTGGGCACTGCCTCAGACAGGCACCCCCAGCCTGACTGTAACTGTTGCCCTGCCAAGGAGGCACAACCGCTAATTCACTGCCTCCCCTGAGCCCGAGAAGCTGGCAGCTGTGCCCGGTGGTAGCGGGCAGCAAGGAGCCAGCCCTGCCTCGGTGGCGCCAAGAGCACGAGCTGCTGATTGCAGCAGGGGGACTGTTTCTGCCAGACTCCCCACTTCCCAGGGATGTGGCAGCAGGAGAGCCAGCACGTGTGCCCCCAGCTGCAACTTGCGTGCCGTACTCAAGAGCAGGCCTGCCTGCCACTTGCTGGTGGCCAGGGGCGGGAGCCCTGGAGGGCACTGAGCTTGGCTCTGACACGCTAGGACAGGGAACCGGAACACAGGCTGTACCCCATGGAGCTGGAGAGGGACAAACGGGGACCAGGGCCAAGCTCCTGGGCCACAGCAGGGGGTGACACCCGACTCAAATCCCACCTTGCACAGCCTCTACGTGTGCTCACACACACACGCCCGAGTGCCTCAGGGTCCTGCAGGGTCTGGGTAGGCACCACAGAACACGTGCCATCTGCGCGGTCCCCACGAGGCCTGTCCCATTAAGGGCAGTGAGCATGGGGGCAGAATCGGTGGAAAGTGGGCCAAGAGAGAAATGATTCTGCAGAGGGTCTAGGTGGAGAGTGATTTGGTTCATTACTTGCAGTAAGTCATGCCAGCCTCGCACTCAGAAGGGAGAGGAGCCAGGGGTCAGGGAGCAGCTCAGTCCCCTGAGGTGGCCCACATACGTGGCACTCCTTGCAGGGGAGAGGGACACAGGGAGCCAAGGGACAGAGAACCACAGCTACTGGGCCCATGTCTGCACAGCACAATCTTCAGCTCAAGGACCCAAGTTCAAGTCCTGCCATTGGCTGTCAGTGTGTAAAAAGACGGCAGGTCTTTTTCCCAGCGGGGCCTCCATTCCTTCCTGAGAAATGTAAAGACAAGATGTTCCTTCACTGACTCCAAGGACGTGAAAAATAGTTCTTTCCACTTCAGAGCCAAGCCCTGTGCTAAGCACTTTACATATTGCACTATTTATACCTCATAACAAATGTCCGTGAGAGAGGTACAATCATCTCCCGTTTTGCAGAGATGTGGCGGGACTTAACCAATATAAGGTTTGTTTGACTGCAGCACCCTACCCTGTGTTCCTTGGACTCCACTTGGCCCAGGCCCCTTACAGACAGGGGACTGAGGCCCAGAGAGAGGAAGCTGCCCTCCTGCAGTCGCACAAGTCCGGGGCAGTCAGGATGACAAGCCGGAATGCTTGACTCCCCGAGCAGCGCTCCTTCCCTTCCCCTCCCTGCCCCGCTCTTTCCTGCACTTGGGGCTACTTGCCTAGGTCCCAAGGTACCCAAAGGCACCAACCAAGAAGAGGAAATAGTGCCAAGGCCCAGGGTGGGGCCCAGAGTCCTGCTCCTCCAGCCAGGTTAGGGCTCTCTCCTGGCTCCTAGGGGACTGGTCATCCCTGCCCAGGGCCCCACAGACAGGGCCCAACTCCGACAGGGCCGCCCCTGGCTCTAACCTATCTGGCTGGCAGATCAGCCAAGGGGGAAAGAGGGGGCCTGTCTGGCATCTCCAGGCTCCACTCCCCTAAGGGGCCAGAGCTGCCTCTGGCCTGCCCTTCCTTCCATCCCTCCTCACCATAGGCGGTGCAAGCATCTGCCTGGAGATGCCATTCAAGGGCCTGACACAGAGTCCAGACCCAGGTGCCCTGGCTGGGGGGAAGGCAGGAGCCAGAGGGGGTGGGAAGAAGGGGGGCGGGGGCCATGCTGATTGCTGGGCAGAGCAGACGCCACAGCAAGCAGGCTGAGCCTCTCGTCACCACGCCCTGAGCCCTGAGTTGCCCCTCATCCTGGGCAACGAATCCCAGGCCCCGGACAGCTGCCGGTGCCCCAGTTAGGCAGGCTTGGGGACTGCTGGGCTGTGGACGGGGTTACAGACTGAAGCTTGAGTGGGGCTCCTGGGCTGTTAGCTGGGTTCTGGGTTAGGCAGGACTCAGGCAGATGAGCTCTAGGCTGGGTTTAAGACAAGATCAAGCCTCCTTCTCAGGGCATGGGGAGCAGGCACCAGCCCCTAGCCCCCAGCCCCAGCTGGACTCTCCATGTTGGGGGCCAGATTGGCCCCAGGGGGTAGGCCTTGGTGCCTAGGGAAGAGCGGAAATTGGCCTTTTATGGTCCTGCACTTGTGGCCCCAAAAGGCAGAGACCCAGGAAGAGAAGCAGGGCTGGAGCTGGAGGCTGGGCCACCTTGGGCAGGGCCAACTCAGCACACACGGGAGAGGCCTCCACTCAACTGGTGTAAGCCTGGAGCGGCAGGGGAGCCCTGAATCCAAGCCACTCTGGAAGGGCCAGCCCACGCAGCTGGGACAAGGACCCGGCAGAGCTGGAATATCCTGGGTCATGCGCAGACCATGGATAACCCATCCCTGGGGTATGCCAGACCTGGGACTTCAGAGTTTCCCTCCAGAGCAGCCAGAAGAACTGAGGGTGGCCGGAACCCGGAGGCCCCAGCTGGTCCTGCCCCTGCCCCATCATGACCCAGGCATCAACATCCTGGAGACAGAGAAGGGTTCCAGTTGGGGGGAGGCCATAAGAGGTAAAGAGAGCAGGGCCGGGAGGAAGGGCCCCAGGACATGGACGGTCACCTCCACCCCGCAGCCCCAGGCCGGCCCCTCCCTCCTGGGCTCAGCAACCTCTGCAGGAGGGATGCAGCTCTGTAACCAATTCTCGAAGCCCCCTCACTGCACCGCACCCACCCCACCCGTCCCGCTCATCCACATGCTGACGAGTCCTAACAGGCCTCCTTTGCCAGAGACAAAAATAACTATTTTCAAAATTCACAGCAGGGCTTTCGCCTACACACGCTGCACCGACTGGAAGCTGAAGGGAGATATGCAGAACGCAGTGTGCGGATAGAGGCCCGCTACACAGCCAGCGAGCCCCGAGACCCCCATGCCTCTTCTTCCCACCGCCCAGCCCGTGTCCCCCAACACTCACACACCTAGGGGCGCCCAGAACACCTAGGGGGAGGGCTCTCAGCTTGTCCACTGTACACAGGGACAGTGAGGCCCGGAGCGGGCCTGAGATTTGCCGAGGCCCCACAGTGGCTCTGGGACCAAGTCCCATACGTTCTGCCCCTGCCCAAGGCGCCCACCTCCTCTCCCATTCCCTGGACCAACAGTGAGCTCACGCCTGGCCCAGGACGCACGTGCACACACCCACATGAGCTCGCAACCGCACTGCAGCCCTCGCTTCCGTGTTACTGCGCTTTAATCAAGTTCACGGGTTCCTCCACAACCATTACCTCGGCCAGTCCTCTACAGGCCTGTGAGGTAGGCAGAGCCAGGGCTAGCACTCCCATTGCAGGTGGGGAAATCGAGGCCCAGGGGAAAAAGACTGGGCCGAAGGTCAGAGTAGAACCCAGATGTCCTGAGTATGGGTGCACGGCTCTTTTCATAGCTTGATCCTGCAGGAGCTAATAGCCATGACCAGTCCTTCCCTTCCCTCCCAGGAAGACGAGCTCACCACCACTGCTCCCACCACGAGTCTGTTCCCAGGACTAGCCCAGGCCACATGAAGATCCAGGAAGGTCACCCCCGGGTCCCTTCAGAGAGCAGCCACATCACCACGCCTCGGCTGGGGTCCAGGCCTGGAGCTGCCTCCAGGTGGTCCCTCACCCAAGAAGTACCACAGAGGTCCAGGGTTCAAGAGCAAGGCCTTAAGTGCGCTAGGAGGTGACAAAGTTGATGGGAGCCCCACCACAGTCCCAGGCACCAGGTCCACACCACAGAGCGACAAAGCTCTTAGAGCTCATTCTCCAGATGAGGAAACTGAGGCCCAGAGAGCTCATGCAGGTCACTCGAGGTCACAGAGCAAGTCAACGGAGAGGTGGGACTGGGACCCAGGGATCCCAGTCTAGTTGATTCTCTCCCGAGTCCTAAACCAAGCTCCCCACCCTTCAACTGAGGGGCTCGACGCCCTCCATTTCCCTGCAGACGAGGACTTGACCTGGGGCCCCTCGCTGGTGAGGACCAGGGCCAGGCTTGCGCGGGGAAGGACCTCACCTCCCCCCATCAGATCCGGTGGGACATCAGTCTGGTGTTGAGTTTACGGAAAAAGGATCGCAGCTTGCAAATCTTGCATTTTTTCTTACGGTGCCCTCGGGAAAGGCTTCGAGCCCTGCTTTCCTCCTCTTCTTCATCTTCTTCCTCATCACTGGCCCAGGGCCCCCAAGCACCCCCATTAAAGTCAGGATGGGCTCGGGGATTCTCAGCTGGGTAGCGCACAGGGATGGCTGTGCGGTTATAGTCCGCCAAGCGGGCCAGCAGGGCTCGGACCACATCCGGCCGCTGGCCAGCGAGGTCCTCCCGTTCGTAGGGGTCAGCACTGATGTTGAAGAGCCACACAGCCTGGCGGGCACTGGCCATCCGCTCCAGGTTCCACCAGCTGCCGGGGAAGGCAGCCAGCGTCTGGGGTGGGATCCAGTCGCCGTAGCCCGGGTCTCCCGTCAGCAGCTTCCACTCGCCCACACGGATGGCGGCCTGCACGGCAGTGTTCCAGATGCCGAAGCCACCCTCCAGGGAGCCATGCCGGGCGTGGTTGTAGAGTGGGTCAATGTTGTGCAGGATCTCCGTGCGTGGCGAGGCCCGGCCCTCGCTGATGGCTGGCCACACATCATAGCCGTCCAGCCCGTCGGCTGCCGAGGCGGTGCCACCCGCCAGACCCACCAGGGTCGGGTACCAGTCAGTGATGTGCACCAGTGCTCGGCTTGTCCATCGCTTTCGCTTGAGCAGGGGGCTGTGGACGAAGCCCAGGCCCCGCACGCCCCCTTCCCAGTAAGTGCCCTTGCGTCCTCGCAGTGGCCAGTTGCTGCCCCCCGAGAAGGTCTGGCCACCATTGTCACTGGAGAAGATGATGACACTGTTGTCGTAGAAACCATAGCGCTTGAGGGCCCAGGTGATATTGCGCACGGCCTCATCCATGCAGGTCACCATGGCCGCATACTTCCGCCGGGCCACGTTGCCCATGGTGCGGTAGCGGTACAGGTACTCGCGAGGGGACTGCAGGGGTGTGTGGACCGCCTGGAAGGCCACATAGAGGAAGAGAGGCCGCCGGGGGCTGTGGCTGGCTAGGATGTGGCTGACGCGCTGGGCATAGAGCAGAGTGGAGTACTGGCCGCTGAGCCCCCAGGCCACGCTCTCGCCCTCGTGCAGGTCAAAGCCGCACACCCCCGGGCCGTCGCAGTTGTCATAGGTGTAGTAGTCCACGTTGCCTGTGAGAGAGCCCAGAAAGGTGTCAAAGCCCCGGCGGGTGGGCAGGCACTCCTTCCGGTAGAAGCCCAGGTGCCACTTGCCCACCATGTGGGTAGAGTAACCCAGCTCCTGCAGCTTCTGGGGCAGTGTTACCTGGTCCAGGGGCAGGCAGTTGGGCTGCCGAGGGCGGATGATGGAATGCTGCAGTCCTGTATGGATCTGGTATCTGGTGGGAAGAGGGGAGGACACAGAAGGCACCAGTGAGCCAGAAACCACTGCTCTGGCCACCCAACCCCCAACACTCACCCTGAGGTAGGCTCTGATCCAAGCGCTACCAGTAAGCAAAGTAACAGTAACCAACAGGTGTTATCAAATGTGCCAAGCACTTCAAATGCATTATCTCATTGAATCCTCAAGATCAGCTGAAGCAGGTCTCATTGTCATCTCACAGATGAGGAGGAAAAAGCTCAGAATGGTTAAGCCACCCGTGCAGTATCACACAGCTAGGAAGTTGGGGAGTTAAGAGTTGAACCCGGGCTAATCATAACAACAATAATAAAAGCTGACACCAAGCACTTGCTGTATGCTCAGCATTGTGCCAAGCCCTTTATAGGAATTATCTCACTAAATCCTCACCGTAACCTAGGGGGTGTCTATCGTTATTATTATTCCCGTCTCCCAAATAAGAAAACTGAGGCTCAGTAAATTAAGTCATTTGTCCAGTGATTCACACAATTAGTAACTGGAGTTGGGATTTGTATCCCCAGCAGTCTGACTCCAGGTTTCAGAGTCCCTACACTCTAAGCCACTAACTTGCCATGGGGCCCAGAGCAAGTCTTACACTCCCAAGAAAACTCCTATTCACTCTTAAACGCCCAGCCCAAATGCTACCCTCACTGTAAAGTTTCTCACTCAAAGAATGAGTCACTTTTGCTTCTGGGTTCCCACAGCATTTAGTACAAATCTTCATTGGTCCAACTTGGCCGTAGGATTCTACTCAGTCATCTGTACATGCTCTTGGGCCCAATGATATTTAATGAGACTGTCCCTTACTCATCCTTGCATTCCTAGCATTCAGGTGATGTTTCAAGGACACTCAATTACGAAATGAATGAATGAAGAATGGCCCTCAAAGGATTTTAGAGCCAGAAGGGACCCAAGTCATTTTCTAGTTTATTCACCTCAACTTAAAAAGAAACTAAGGTCCAGAGGAGGGGAAAGACCTTGCCCAAGGTCACTCAGTGGTCAGGAGCAGAGCCAGGACTTGAACATAAATCCAATCAGAGTCCAAGCACAGACCCTCTTCTGGCAAACTAGGCTGCCACTTCTCTTCCCCCACTGAGGCCTCAGTTTGTCATGTGTAGGAGTGAGTTGGTTGGAATGGGACACCTCTAAAAACTTTCCAGTTCCCAAATTTTATGAGACCAGTTCTCATGTGTCTGCCCACAAGTTTATGTGGCCCCTAGATCCAGGTCACTCACACAGGCTAACACCCTGAGGCAGGAGCAAATGGTTAGCAGGACTCTGCATTCCTCGTTTATTCATTCATATCCCTTTCCTTCTGTGGTCAAGGCACCCATGTGATCTGCTTAGGGTGTCTTGCCTTTACTCAAGTCTTACAAGTCCCAAACTAAATAAGAAGCCTGGAACTTCACACGTGTATTAGAACCCCACACGTTTTTCTCACTCCTGGGCATCAGAGTCAAGCCCAGACCTAAATTCCTGACAACTTTAAGCCAGGCACTGGGATGGGTTTTTCTGTTTTGGTTTCCTTATTTTAAAGCTGTTTTGCTGGGCTTCCCTGGTGGCACAGTGGTTAAGAATCCGCCTGCCAACGCAGGGGACATGGGTTTGAGCTCTGGTCCAGGAAGATCCCACATGCCGCGGGGCAACGAAGCCCGTGCGCCACAACTACTGAGCCTGTGCTCTAGAGCCCACGAGCCACAGCTACTGAAGCCCCCGCGCCACAACTACCGAAGACCCCGCGCCTAGAACCTGTGCTCCGCAACAAGGGAAGCCACCACAGTGAGAAGCCCGCGCACTGCAACGAAGAGTAGCCCTCGCTCGCCGCAACCAGAGAAAGCCCGCGCGCAGCAACGAAGACCCAACGCAGCCAAAAAATAAAATAATAAAATAAATTAAAAAAAAAAAAGTTGGAGCCTGTTGGCCCCGTTGCTTCACTGCTGGGGTGAGTTGAATTGTGCCCCTCTCCAAAAGTGACTGCAAAAAAAAAAAGCTGTTTTGGTTGTTAGCTATCATTAGCTACTACTGCCATTTATTTATTTATTTATTTATTTATGGCTGCGTTGGGTCTTCTTTGCTGCACATGGGCTTTCTCTAGTTATGGCGAGCGGGGGCTACTCTTTGTTGCGGTGCACGGGCTTCTCATTGCAGTGGCTTCTCTTGTTGCGGAGCACAGGCCCTAGGTGGGAGGGCCTCAGTAGTTGTGGCACACGGGCTCAGTAGTTGTGGCTCATGGGCTCTAGAGCGCAGGCACAGTAGTTGTGGCGCATGGGCTTAGTTGTGGAATCTTCCCGGACCACGGCTCGAACCCGTGTCCCCTGCATCGGCAGGCGGATTCTTAACCACTGCGCCACCAGGGAAGACCCACTACTGCCATTTTTAACACTATATGCCGCACACACTATTTCACTTACCTTGCATAAGAAACCTACAGTGAAGACTGCTATTAGCTCCATTCTACAGGTGACAAAACTGAGACTCCCAAAAGTGCAGCAACGGGCCCAAGTTCAGACAGCTGGCAAGCAGTGGAGCTGAGCCTTGAGCTCAGGTCTCTGAGACTCATGCTCAAAATCTCTCAGTGACGTGGCCTCTGCAGACCTCAGTCAAGCTAATGAACGATTAGATTTGATACAGGAAGTACCCTAGGCCCCTGAGTCACAGCGAGCCTCTCTTCATAGGGGCTGGGCGCCATGAACATTGGTTCATAAAGTGAGTGGGCCAGCTAAGTCACCACAGCCTGTCTGCAAGTGAGTAATGCAGGAAACGGTCTCTCCAGCTTTACCAAACACAACTGGACGCACTAACAAACACTAATGAGAGTAGTCAGCATCAGTCAGATGGGGCCAGCTGCAGGGGGCGGAGGGCAGACGCTGCCCAGCCACGCTCAGCTAACTTTGCAGATCCGGGGGGGTGGGGAAGTGCTGGGGGGGCTGGAACACTGCCCTGCATGCTGTTCATTCCCCTGCTTAAACCAAAAGTCATCTCTCGGAGAGAAATGCAAACATGTGCACAGCTCTCAGGAATGCAGATTCCTCCTCCCTCTTCTGGAGGCTGGTCAACACTTGGTCTTTACCATCAGCCCCCAACCCTCAGCACTTACACTGGTGTCCCTTCCTCTTTCCTGTTCTCTTTCCCAGTTCCTAGAGCTCAATGCTGAGCAGCAGACGGAAGAAAGAAAAGGCATCCCTTTTGACTCCCAGCTCCAGGGCCCCTCTAAAGCACCTGGCCTCTCAGTCCTCTCTCCTACAGACCCCGATGTTTGGCACAGGCGTCGAGTTTGGCCCTCCCTGATTCTGTGCCTCAGCTTCTCCCATCCAGGAAACAGGGAGACTATGGCTCTGGTTTCTGAGATCACACTAGAGGCTTTTGGGTAGAACTTGGGAGAAAGCATGCCCCATCCAAGGATTAGCTTCAGCCGTGCCAAAGGATTTTCTCCTAAGTGGCCAGCGTTTTGCCTTCTACACACACACACACACACACACACACACACACACACACGCCTCCTGTTTCCCTGCTCTTTTAATCCTGTAATCCTACCACCTTGCCTGTGGACAACTCCTTATGGAGAAAGCAGCACGTCTCCTTGGGGCCCCCAGCCAACTTGGGAGGATTTTGCAGATGAAAAAACAGAGGCTTTGAGAAATGAAGTGACTAGCCTAAGGCTACACAGGTCACTGCATCCTGTGTGTGTCTTTCTCCTCCACCTATCAACTCCTTGGCTTCCTCCTAATGTTGTCATCAAACAATTTGGGGACCCTAATCCCTCCAGTGACATAGAGGCTGCCATTTATTGATAGCCAAGCAGGCTATATGCAACTGGTTTCATCCTCACCACTCCTTTCCAAGATTTAAAACTGTTCACCCCATTTTATGGACAAGAAAACTGAGGCTTGGAGGAGTTAAGTGATTTGCTCAGAGTCTCAGGGTGTGTAAATTGAAGCAGCACTCAACGCTAAGTGTCAGAGGCTGCCATGTCCCTCTAACAAAGAGATGACCAGATGTCTCCTTCACATGGCGTGGAGTTTGAATGTCCTAGAACATCAGGGGGAGAAGACCCCAAAGATGATCCAACCCATTCAGCGTACAGTAGGGAAACTGAGGCCCATGAAGGGCAAAGGACTTACAAATGATCACAGCCAATTGGGGACAGAACTGGCTGTGAGCCCGAGCTTCCCGGTTGGGTTAATGTCGGTACAAGTGAAACCTACAGTTGGGTTTATTTGGGGCTTGAACCACCAGCATCAGTGGCTTGGGCCATGCCTACCTGCCCGTGAGAAGTTGGCTCCGCGAAGGCGTGCAGATGGGCTGGATATAATAATTCTCCAACTTGACACCCTCGGCTGCCAGCCGGTCCAACGTAGGGGTTTCGATATCTGAGCCATGGTAGCCCACGTCGTGGTAGCCCTGGTCGTCGGTGAGGATGAAGATGATGTGGGGAGGCTGGCGTGGAGCGGCCGAGGGCTGATCGCCGGCCTCCGCGGGCGCGTCAGCCACTAGGCTCGGCTTGGCCCAGTCCCAGGACAGGTAGCCGAAGCTGAGCAGGCTGACCAGAGAGAAGCCGGTGAGGGCGTGCATCGCCATGCCGGCCCGTGCGTCCCGGCGCGCAGCGCTCCCAGGGCCTCACCGCCTCGCGCGCCCAGGGCGCACGGCCCGCACGCCCTCCGGCCAGCCCGCCCGGACACCGCGAGAGCGCTCAGCGTCCCCAGGGGAGGCCCAGCGGCCAGTCCGCGACTGTCTGGACTATGAGGCCGGACCTGCGCGGCCGCAGCGGGGCGCTCTGGGGAGGTCAGGCCCGCGCCGAGCTGCCTCCCGCTGCCTGAGCGCCAGCTCTGCGCCGCCCGTGCTCCCTCTCCCCCAGTTCAGCCAGGCCAGCCTGAGACTTGGTGTGGCGGCTTCCAAAAAGTGCTCTCCACCATCCTCTGACTCCCCTCTTCCTTCTAGCCCTCGATTTCTCCCGTCTCCTAATTTCTCTCGCCTCTGCTTTCCCTTTCTCCTCCTCCCGACCCTCCAGCCCCTGGCCCAGCCTCTCGCCCCGCCCGGAGACCGGAGAACTGTCGGCTCCGTAGGGTGGTGGGCAGGACCCCAGCGGGGAAGGGGGAGGAAGCACGGGCTGGGCGGGTCTGTGGGGGACACCGCGGGAGAGAATGCGAAAAAGTTGTAACATCTGCCGGGGCCGAACCCCAGGTAGAGGGGCGGGGCGTCCAGCGGAGGCCCCGCCCCTGGGCGGGAAGCCCGGGTCGGCTGGGCCCTCTGGCTCCAGCCTCCGCCCTGGCCCAGACTGGGGAAAGGAGGGAGGGGGCTGCGCGGAATTCGATGGAACAGCTCTGGAATGGCCCGGTCGGACATTCCTCGATCATGGAGTCTTAGTTTCTCTGAGTGCCAGTCCTGGAAGGGAGGCGCATAATTTTCTATGCCAAGCCGGTCATTCTACAGCTGGTGAAACTGAGGCCCTGAGATGGCCGGGAACTCGTCTAAATCACGAGCAAGTTGGTGGCTTCTTCCCTCTTGGGGCTAACAGCGGCTGGCTGAGTGGCAGTAGAGACAGCAATGGAGAGTAGGGACGACTTTGGCAAGCACCGACTTTGGCAAGCACCAGAAATAGGTTCTGGCCTTGCCGGGGGCTTACCTCTCTCCCCAACCCCTCCCCCTCCTCGTTCTTCAATTGACAGCTTGAATCTTAGACTGGCAGCCCTAGAATCCCGAGGACAGAAGCTGCTGTATACATCTTGTTCTCCACAGGCTCCAGAAGCTCGATCAGTACATATTGCAGGGATGAATAGATGAATGGGCCTCAGAGGTCGCCCAGGCCAACACCCACCCAAGGAAATCTCCACAGCAGGGAAAGCAAGGTGGGGGAACTCCTGGGCCAGGCAAGTATCACAAATGAGTAAAGCAGAGGGGCCACCGTGTTGGCCGAGGAAGGCAGGGACTGCATGGAGCAAAAGACCTCAGCTTCGTGTCCAGCTGACTGTTTTCATGAAAGAATGTGGACCCGTGTTTCCAGATCTTCTGATTTTCCCGAGAACACCCAAATACAGATTATTATGAGAAATATTCCAATTGTTAAGAGCTAGTAACTAATTTAAAGTAAATTGAAGCCCTGTATAGGCCAAATCAAACCTATCTGAGGAATATTTTAGGCCATCGGGCGCCTGTTTGCAACTTCCACTCTGCATCATTGTTTTCCAGATTTTTAACGAGGCTGTATTTTTTTAGTGGGAAAACTGAATTAAACAAAACTAGTTAGGCTTTTTTACTCCCGGAACTTCAATCTTTAATATGCTCATCTCCAAAAGTAGGGGTTGCTAAAACTGTATTTCCCAATTTTATGTGACTGAGGACCCTCTTTTTCACAGAGCTTCTCCAAGAGCCTGTGTTTTGGGAACTTTGAAACACAAAGACTGCCCAGGTGGGTCTTCTCTCCCAGCATCTTTCCCCTGCCAATATTCTGCCGTGTTCCCTTCCCTTTTCTTTAAAACCACTGTGTGTGGGGAAAGAAACCAGACCTCCAAAATAGCAGCCCAAGTGAATCTGCATTTCGAAATGAGGGCTGCGTGGGGCTGGCCACTCCTGTTTGCTCAAAGCCCCAGATTTAGGATGACCAGATTTATCAGAAGGGAAAACTGAGCCTGTTGTTCCGGCAGAAGAAATGTTGAAGATGGACAGGAAAAATACAGCCTCCTGCGGGGAATGCAGCTAAAATGGTGCTTCCGGAGGCTTCAGCCTGAGGCTGTCCAGGGTGTCAAAGTGGGACAGGTCACAGGAGGTCAGATGGACTTGGGTTTTGTATTCTTCGCATTGTCTTTCCCAGACCTTGGTCAGGAGGAACTGACCAAGTTCCTCCTGAGAAATGGCACAAGGAGAAACAGCGAGGGGGTTGGGGTGGGGATTCAGACTTGAAGAAATAGGTCCAGGGAGGCCAGCCCACGGGCTGTAGATCTCTGTGGAGCTGCCACAGGGACAAGACAAGCAGACTTTCTGAGAGTTCAAGACCGTGGGCTCTGACATCAGACTGCTTGAGTTCAAATCCTGGCACTTATTTGAGGTCAGGCCTTGGCCAAATTATTTTGCCTCCCTCAGCCTCAATTTCTTCATCTGTAAAATGGGGTGATAATATAAATGAGACACAACACAGTGCTCAGTAAGTGCCCAGCACATAGTAAGCACTTGATGAATGTCAGTGGTTATGATGATTGTTCTCTGTGCTTCTGAGAGAAAAGACTGAGTCCTGTGGGTGAAAGTTAGTGGGAAACAGATTTCAGGCCAATTTAAGGGATTACTTGTGTAGGAAACCTGGCAGCTTGCTTAATAAAAGGATGGCAGTGATGGGTGAATCACCGTGTGGAGAAGAGTGGGTGGACTCTTGTTCCCCAATATTCACATTTCTTTGAAGAGTCCCTCAGTAATCACTGAAACCCACAGTGGCTTCAGAGGGCTCCCCCCCCCACCCCGCCTCTAATGTTCTAGGGAAATAAACTCTGACCCTCAACTCTTCCTTTAATGCCATTACACAACTGGGCCAGGGTGCAACATTGAAGCCAGACATTTCCAAAGGCTTAGGGATGACAAAGCGGGAAATAAACACACAGAGTAATGTGAATCCAGGTCATGCCACTTTCAGAATGTCGCTCGCTCATCTTCCCTTTGTGTTCTCTACCGTGTGCCTACCTGTCCTCTTCCCTGGGACAATGTCCATCAGCCCTACCCCATCCAGGTAGATCGCAAGAACTCCAAGATGTCTTCAGTTCAGACCCAAGAAGTAAGGCTCAGAGAAAGAGAAGTCCCTTCTCCAACTAAACCAGCCTTTGCAGTTTCTATCTCAGGATCCAAGATGATTCCAAGATGATTGACAGCAGGAACATCCACAGGGAAGTTCCACCCCCCCATTCCCATAGGTGCACACATACGCCATAACCCCCAAAGGACACCTACATGAAAACCCTACTAGAAGCTTAACACATGCACACGAAATGCAGATCAGATGTGGCAGGGGTTGGTGTTGTTACTTGCTGTTGGAGATTTCCATTGATGAAATCAGACTTCAAAAAGCACTGAGTTCCTCATTACTGGAACTATGCAAGAAGGGGAAAAAGTGCCCGTCTGTCCCGGAGGTAATAGGAGAGATTCCTGAACTAAAATGGGGAGCAAAGCTAAAGGACTTTGAAAGTTCTTTCCAACTTGAAAACGTTATGATTCTAATTATTTATTCCCAGACAATTTTTTTAGGACACAGAGATATAAAAGTGAAACGCAGGGGAGTCTTTTTTGTGCCTTTGTCTTTCATTGCTGTGCGTGGTATGTGTGTGTGTATTTGTGTAGGGGGCTGTGTGTGCGTAGGTGTGTGTGTACTTGTGTAGGTGTGTAGGTGTGCAGCTGTGTAAGTTATGTTTGGCCGTCTTTGAAGTAAAATTATCTTAGTACAGTTATTATTTCCTTCTGACTTAATTGACCTTGGCAAAGATCTTATGTACAGATCATGCATGTTGTCGTCCTCTGGAAGTCAATTTGTCTATGCTGGACCAAATCAAGGAGCTACAAGAAAACATAGAAGGCCTCTGGACAGACAAAAATGTCACAGAGTTCAATCCCTTAACTTAGAGTAGAGCTCCTCAGGCCTTCCTCACTCCAAGCCTACTGACTCTTACTTCATATACAATTCTTATAAGCCTAATGATTTCATCTGCCAGCCCAAGAATATTGGAAGCAGCTCAGAGGGAATACATAAGAAGGTGGCATGAGGCACCTGCCTGTTTTATAGTAATACAGTTTCATAGTGAAAACATTAGGGAGAAACAAAAGAATAAACATAAAATCAGACTGATGAGTTCCCAAAGCCTGGGAGTTTGGGGCCATTTGATGCAGAAGCAAAGAGCCATATCTACCCGAACAGAACCAAGGGCATCACCAGATCACAACCCAGCATAGAAATGAGTGACGGGTCGCCCTCCAGAGTTTAAATCCTGTTCGGGATCCTCTTTTGAAGAAAACTGGGGAAGGCATCAACTATTTTTTCTATCCAAAATGGTTACTATGACAAGTTCATGGTGTAAGCTCAGCTTCCATTGTAGAACATCCTCCCAGAATTTGCAGGCTCAGGAGGCAGTACCTTCTGCAGTGCTTCTGGGGTGGCGAGGAGGATCCTGCACAGCTGTGATGCTGGAGGTCAGACTCAGCAACCATAGAGCATGCTCCCCAGGGACAGGTCTAGCTCATCTACCTCCTACCTCCTCCTCACTGCCCTCAGATGCCAGCATTATGTTCCCTGAACTTCAAGCCCAGTAAGCCTCTGTAGCTTGAAAGGGTGAGTGGCACTTGGGAAAGCAGCATGCCAAGTGGGAGCACAGAAATTCCCTTTCTCACAGGTGGGCTGTATCCTCCTATGGAAGAGCAAAGACTTCCCACAAGAGAATATTCCACAGGTGCCCTTGTTCACCTCGTCTAGTAATCCCTGGTTCTCGCCTTAACCCCCACGCTCTTGACTAGTGCATCATTCATTATAATTAATGATTAATGGTAAGGTCAGAAGTGTTTAAGAAAGCCAGGATGGCTGCCCTATGGAGAATGTATTGCCAGGGTCCCAGTTAAGGGTGCATGTGAGAAGTCCAGGTAGAGACCGGCCTGCCGAGGTGAGTCGTTCTCCCCAGTGGGCAGGCTGAGGCCCGGTTCTTGCTGGATATCGCTGTATTTGGGCAAAATGGTTCTGGGAGGAAAAGTGCTTTCCTCCTTGATGCTGGGGCAGCCCCTTTAGCATTTCCAGGGGAGACACACATTCCCCTGACCCTTGCTTCCAGGCCCTCTTGGTGGTCTCGCTGAGTGCCCCTTGTCTGTCAGAATCCCATATCAGACATCTGAGCCTGGAGTGGCAAGAGCCCG
This sequence comes from Pseudorca crassidens, assembly GCF_039906515.1. Classification (NCBI taxonomy): domain Eukaryota; kingdom Metazoa; phylum Chordata; class Mammalia; order Artiodactyla; family Delphinidae; genus Pseudorca; species Pseudorca crassidens. Next base: position 126,441,490 of record NC_090298.1, read on the forward strand.
GGCACCCAAAGCCCCTTGCCTTTAACCCTTCACTGGGCTCTGGCCCTGGGCATTTCAATGGCTCCTTTCTCTGGCGCTCAATGAAACATTCTTCCGAGTAGATTATTGAAAGCAGAGCTCTGGATACACAATGGGCGCTCTGTGCTCACAGCCACTGCCCAATCTGTTTGCCCAGCCTGACTGCAGCCTCCCCTCTCCGCACACCATCCACCCTCCACCCACCCGACCCCGGCCCCACCTCAAGGCCAGCTCGCTAGAGGGAGGCCGTATGAAAGGACTTGTTCTCCGCCTTCTCAGAAGTTCCCGCTGTGGCCTCTGCCAGCCTTGGGCAGAATTAGCCTAACGTGTCCCAGGCTTGCCTCCAGCCCATCCATCCATCTACCTGAGGCTCTGCCCACTTTGAAGTCCAGAGGCTTCTGTCCTCACTGGTCAGCTGAAGTTTCTCTCTTTCTCACACATACACACACATGCAGATATGTGCGCGCGCACACACACACACACACACACACACACACACACACATCAGATGGAACTTTCAAATAAAGAGGTGAAATCTCAGAGAATCAGATGGAGAGTGGGGGCCACTGAGATCCAGATAAATGGAGGGGCTCCTAAAAGAGAGAATGGCAGGCTGCGCACCAGCGCTGCCACCCACCCCCACCCCACCCCCGCCCACCCCAGGGCTCCAAGTTCCTTGCAGGGTCAGAGATGGCAAGAGTGTTCGGGTTAAATGTGAGACGTCGGAACCAGACTGCCTGTGTTCCAGCCCAGCTCTGCCATTTGCTAGCTGTGTGACTTAGTTATCTGAGTTAACCTCTTGGTACCCCAGTTTTCTTACTTGTAAAATGGAGATAATAATAGTACCCACCTCATAAGGTTGTTGTCAGGATCACAGCAGACAAGGCAAGTGAAACTCTTAGCACAGTGCCTGGTGCATAATAAGCTCTGAGAACAGATAGCTATTGTTATTATTGTTACTATACTTAGATATTGTCATTATACTTAGATTCTATTGTCATTATATTTAGAGTCTATTCCTACAAGTGTACAAAATCCACTTTCAGAGACAAAAATCCACATTCTCCTGATCAAGTCATTCCTTTCCTCCAAAATTTTCAATGGCTACCAACTGTCTGCAGTAAAAAATCCAGCCCCTTGGCCTGGCACTTAGGGGCAGAACTTTGATTTCCTCCTTCATAATAGTCACTGGATACATGGAAGATAAATAAGTCCCATCACTATATTATGGTTGCCATGGTCATCTTCTATTGTACTACTTGGAGAAACTGGCTTTTAGCACAAATTTATAAGGAGACCCTGCCTGGGGGAACAAAAACAACCCTGAATCAATACCAAATTGAAATTCAGAAGTAATAATAATAATAGCTTGCATTTGTTGAATATCTACTATGTGCCTGGTACCACACATGACACTTTATATCCATTATCTCACAATTCTCATGTAGTCCTATGATGTAGGTAAAATTATTACCATCATCTTACAGATGGAGGAACTGAGAAGCAAAGAAGGAGTAAGTAATTTGCAGGACTTCCCTGGCGGTCCAGTGGTCAAGACTCCACACTTCCACTGCAGGGGGTGCAGGTTCGATCCCTGGCCAGGGAAGCAAGATCCTGCATGCCCTGTGGCATGGCCAAAAAAAAAAAAAAAGAGTAAGTAATTTGCCCAGGGTCACACAGCTGGGATGTGTCAGTGCCAGGATTTGAGCCTAGGTCTAAAATCTAACACCTGCTGTATTAAATACCATACCATTCTCCCTCCCGTTAGAGACACCAGGCCTGCCAATAGTGTCTTCACTTCCATTTTTCCCTCTGCACTTGAGTGGTTAAATGTCAACTCTCCCCATGTACTTGGAATGAGCTGGCAGTCCCAGGGCCCCTGAGAGGTCTGAATGGGCCTGGAAATATCACGGATACATACCCTGGGAGGCTCCCTCACATCAATATCCCAGGTGGAGCTGCCTCCTGAAGGGCTTCATCCCTCAGGCCCCGAGGGGGATGGGAGCCACCTTGGAGGCCTGCTGTCAGGCCTGTTCCCTGCCCTCAAACCCCTGTCCCTGAGGCCCCACTGCTGTCTCCAGTAGCTTCACGATGTCCCAAAGCCCTTCATGGCAGAGGCTTCTCCTGGCTGTCTATCTTCTCAGACCCAGATGTCACCTGTCAGCTCTGCTTCCATGTGAAACAAGAGTCAGCCTCTCAGGGCAGCAATCTTGCTGGGCTTTTTCTTCTCAGGGACAGCACAATGCAGCCCCCGCTGCCTCCTGGCCTTGGCTAGGCAGCTCAAAGGCAGGGATGCTCACTAATGACAGGGATGAAACTTGCCTCTGTTCCCATGGCAACCGTGGCCCTCCACTTAGTCGATCACTTTTTGAAGCTCCTGCTGGTGTGAAAGTTATTTTGCAAAGAAATGCTTAACTCATATCCAGGAACTCTGTTCCGGGTCTTCAGATCCTTCCAGGTCTCTTATAAAGTTGACTTTCTCTTTCCTCCCTTTATTGAAATCCTTTCATCTTTAAAGCTCAGCCCAAATCCTGCCTCTTCTAAGAGACCTTTCCATACTCCCTCACCCCTGCCCTCCCCACGTGGAGTCAATCTCTTGCTCGCCACACTCCCCTGGGGCGTGTTTATGGCTTTATTAGATCACAGTCTGCCTGTTTCACAGTTATTTATGTCTCCTTCTGAGCCCCTGGTGAGCGATCAGCCCATAGTAGGTACTAAACAAATATTTGTCTGAATTTATTTGAATTTCCCTTTCAAGGTTTTTAAAAATTACTATTATTAACAGTACAGACCATTACTAATAATCCGTTATGCTTGTAAAATTATTAACAGTTTATATATAGCTTCAGGCTTGAGGGTACTTCTTTAAACCCCAGCTCCACCTTTGCTAGCTGTGTGACAGTGTACAAGCCCTGGAAATGCTCTCAACTGGCTTCTCATCAGTAAAATAGATTGCTGTAAATATTAAAATAAGTGTGTAGGGACTTCCCTGGTGGCGCAGTGGTTAGGAATCCGCCTGCTAATGCAGGGACAGGGGTTCAATCCCTGGTCCAGGCAGATCCCACGTGCTGTGGAATAACTAAGCCCGTGCGCCACAACTACTGAAGCCTGCACGCCACAACTACTGAGGCCTACATGCCTAGAGCCCATGCTCCACAACAAGAGAAGCTACCACAACGAGAAGCCCACATACCACAGTGAAGAGTAGCCCCCGCTCGCCGCAACTAGAGAAAGCCCGAGCACAGCCACGAAGACCCAACGCAGCCAAAAATAAATAAATAAAATAAATTTATAAAAAATAAAATAAAAGTGTAAAAGGTTTACTTAGCACAGGGCCAGATACCTAGTGGTGCTTCAATAACTGTTAGCTATTATCATTTTTGTGGGGTCTCATTTGGTCCCCACAAAAGCTCTAGGATATGAAGAAGGGCAGGGCTTTTGTCAGTGTTATCATCAGTGACACACGAAGAGACTGAGCTCAGAGAGGGGAAGAGTTGCCTAAATGTTCAGGCATCAGTTGAGTGCTGTGGTGGGCACCTGCTCTCTGCCTTGCAGCCACTTCCCCTCTCCTGGAGACGGAACCCAGATTGTCCTTTGCAGAATTACTCCTCTCCACTGGTGTCAACTCCAGGGACAGGCTTGGACAATCGGAGCATCAGATGTCCCTCTGCCACAGTGATTAGTTCAGGGATGGACAAGGGGTCCAAGTCTGTCCAATGAGACTCGAGTCTGAGATTTTTGGGTGAATTTTTCTGTATTTCTTTTTTTTTTTTTTTTTTTTGCGGTACGCGGGCCTCTCACTGTTGTGGTCTCTCCCGTTGCGGAGCACAGGCTCAGCGGCCCTGGCTCACGGGCCCAGCCGCTCCGCGGCACGTGGACCGGGGCATGAACCCATGTCCCCTGCATCGGCAGGCGGACTCCCAACTACTGCGCCACCAGGGAAGCCCTGTGTGAATTTTTGAGAACGAGATTTTCTCTTTTCTGCTGAAATATAAGCCTGGACCTGCCTGGGGCTAACCCTGACAGAGAGGAAAGCAAAATGCAGAGGCAGAAGCAGATGGACCCATAATAACAGCATCTGAGCACGCGAATCCTGAAGCTAGAACTCCCCTGGCTGTGAGTGACGTGAACCAATACGGTCTTCCTCATGCCAGTTTGCATTGATGTCTGTCACTTGCACCTGAACAAGTACCAACTATTGCTCCTCCACACAGAAGTCAAGGATCTCTTTATCCCATTCATTCACTCAACAAACACTTATTGCCATCCACTCAGCTGGCCTGAGGCTACAGTGGTGGAGAGGATAATACCAGGCTCTCTGGGAGTTAATAGCCTATTGTCATCTCACTTCACATATGAAGAGACTGAGGCTCGGGGAGGGGGATGCCCCAAAGTATGTGCCCTTCAGACGATTTAGAGGACCAAGACCCTGAGTGAAGCTGGGCGGGAGCTGAGGCAGGCAGCTGGGACTTGTCAGTTACCAGCAGGACTGGTTTAGGGAGTCATGAGTTTCTGCTCATCCCAGGTCAAAGCAGGAAGGTTCTGGGCCCAGGCCAGAGGTTGGATGCAGAGGCTGAGGCTCTGGTCGCCTGGGTTCAGAGCTCCAGGCAGGTGACAGTTTCCTGGGAGGAGCATGGCTCTGAGATCTGACTTGGGGGATTTGACTCCCATGCTCCTGGCTTAATGGACAACTTCTCCTTTTGAGCTGGAACTCTGATTGTTAAAGGCTCTCCAGCAACAAGATTATCTTGGGAGGAAAAATCTGGGAGGAGGCTTCTTCTCCCAGGAGTTTTCACTACATTTTTCAAAGAGAAGGGCCCCACTTTCCAGCCTAAGCTGTGGCTAGTTTTTCTCCTTTATCCGATGACTCACGCCTGGGAAAACCCAGTCTCTCCAGGGCTGGGTCCCTCAGGGAGGCTGTGATGTCTAGAAGTTGGATTTGCACTCAGCTTGATTTATCTGTCTCCGCCTCATCTGTGTCTAGCACAGGGTCTGGCATATAGTAGATGAATAAGTTTTTCTCAAATGAATGTTTGTGGGATTTTTTAAGATGGAGAGTGGTGCCCATTCTGAGGCAGACTGACCATAAAACTAGTACAGCATAAGCTCCAGGATCCCTTGCTGGCACGGGCCTTTCCCTAAGCCCCAGGAGGGGCCCTAGCAATGTGTTCACATGGTCATATGCTTCTGTAACATTTACACAAGTCATTTTAACTGCAATGGGTTGAGATCACTGACTCCACTCTGACCTCCTTCCTCACTGTCATATTTTCCTCCTGTCAGATGGCTTTAGAATGGCTGTGGCATCTTGGAGCCTGGCTAAGGGGAAGGTGAATTGGGAAAGCATTTAGTCTGCATCTGGTGTCTGTGTAGGTTCCATGTATAGTTAAGTCAGCTGTCTTTGTACGTAAATGCCGTCGGGACCCCCTTTCTGTCCACTGAGCCAATTCACCTGTCCAAAGGTGCAGGCTCAGAGCTCACACAGTGATGCGAACGTGTCCCTCAATAACTGGCAACAGAACTATGTGTCTGAATAAGTGAAGTTTGAAATCTAAGGAGCCAGAAACTAGGCTGTGGAAAATTCTTCCAATTATCAGGCCTGTCCAATTGTAAGTAGAGGATTAGGTGCTCAGAGATACTTAGACAAAATGGAAGTTATTTCCTGTCAGCAATATTCTCTATAAAACAGTTCATACAATTAGAAGTGCACCGTAACCTTTTACTTCCTTTTAATGAGTATCATGTTGTCAGTGGGTTGAATTGTGTCCCTCCAAAAAGATATGTTGAAGCCCTAATCCCCAGTACCTCAGAATGTGACCTAATTTGGAAAAACGGGTTATAGGTGTTCTCAAGTTAAAATTACGTCAATAGGATGGGACCTACCCCAATATGACCAGTGTCCTTATACAAAGGGGAAGTTGGATACAGAGACACAAACACAGGGAAGACTCCAGGTAAAGATGGAGGCAGAGATTGGGGTACAGCATCTACAAGCCAAGGAACACAGAAGATGGTCAGCAGCGCACCAGGAGCCAGGAGAGAGACCTGGGCAGATTCTCCTTCACAGCCCTCAGAAGGAACAACCCTGCGGACACCTTGATTTCAGACTTCTAGCCTCCAGAAATGGGAGACAATAATACAATACATTTCTGGTGTTTAAGCCACCCAGTTTGTGTTACTTTGTTATGGCAGCCCTGGTGAACTAATACACGTGTGGAATAGAATTTGTCAGAAGACCTGTGTCTGTACTCCACAAACCTGGAGCAGTACCACAAACGGTGAGTACATCCCTGTGTGAAGTCCCATGTTTTATGCATTCCAACTATCAGAAACTAAAAAGAAAAATGCAATTAACCATGCAAGAGGGACTTCCCTGGTGGCTCAGTTGTTAAGAATACGCCTGCCAATGCAGGGGACACAGGTTCAAGCCCTGGTCCAGGAAGATGCCACGGAGCAACTAAGCCCATGTGCCACAACTACTGAGCCTGCACTCTAGAGCCCGCAAGCCACAACTACTGAAGCCCCCGCGCCTAGAGCCCATGCTCCGCAACAAGAGAAGCCACCGCGATGAGAAGCCCGCGCACTGCAACAAAGAGTAGCCCCCGCTCACCGCAACTAGAGAAAGCCCGTGCGCAGCAACGAAGACCCAACACAGCCAAAAATAAATAAATAAATAAATAAATTAATTAATTAAAAGAAACATGCAAGAGGAAAGAGTGGATTACCTTTCCACTTTCTCTATAGAAAACGATTACAAAGTCGTTTTCCTATCCTAACAACAGTATACCTGAGATGGCACCTGTGGCCTGCCCTCATTCCCTAAATAATACACTGCTCTGGCCATCCAGCACTTTCTCCCATTGTCCACGATTAGGACTTCCCTACCTCCACCCCTGGGGCCCTCATCCTGGGGCCAGTGTGTGCTCCCCAGATCCTGTTTAGAAAAACAACCAGCTGGGTCTGTTCCCATGGGCCCAGATCACAGATTTGAGATTCTGAAGAATGAAGGGGTAAGAAGGGCCTGGACTCTACCTCTGAAACCACCTTTCCCCATCATTTTCCATCCCTTTTGCCTACCCAGAAAACAAAATTGGAGTTATTTCCTCTTAGAACCTGAAGAAACATTGCCTTTATGTTTGGCCACAGAAGTGCTGTCTCCATTACCCTGTGAAAGGCCATTTAACATTGGCAATTCTGCTGGGTTTTTCTTTCCACCTTTTCCTCCTCCTACCACCCAGACCCGGCACCCCTACCCCCTGCCCCCAGTCTGGCCTCCAGCCTCCCTTCCATTTTCCCAGCTCCACAGTGTCCTCAGGAGAACCTCTGCCCTCTTCTCCCCTCTAACCCACCTCCCGCCCGTGCTTACCACCAGCCTCCTTGGCTGACTCTCTCATTAGAGGACCAGCCAGCATCACATTTTCCTTAGGGTCTGTCTGGGCTTTTGGCTAAGGACCTGGGGAGCAGCAGAGGGAGCTTTTGGTTGAGCGGTTCGGCTGCAGGGTCCAGGTGGCTCCCGATGTAGAGGGCTGCGTCTGGTGTACCCTCAAACACAGCTTGAGCCATCAAGATTCTGAGCTCAGCACTGAGAAGAGAGTATCAGTCAGGACGCTTGGGGGCACAGAAACCCAAGTGCCCAGCTTAGGCAAGACTTGCGTCACCACGAGGATGGAGGGGAGCTTCGGGGATGACTTGCATTCTGCCCATCTTTTGCCTTTTCCCTTCTGTGGGTGTCATTTTCTTTATTCCAGACAAGTAGGCCCAGACTCACCAGGAAGAGATTCAGAGCCAGTCTTTCCTGGTCCAAGTTAAGAAGTCCTAGAGACTTTGTAGATATATTGTGAATGGGAGCGTAAAATGGCGCAGCCACTGTGGGAAACAAAAAGTTAAACATAGAATTACCACATGACCCAGAAATTCCACTCCTAGCTATATACCCAAAAAGATTGAAAACAGGGACTCAAACATATACTTGTACATGAATGTTCATAGCAGCACTATTCACAATAGCCAAAAGGTAGAAACAGCCCAAATAGCCTTCAAGGGATGAATGGATAAACAAATTGTAGTAAATACATACAACGGAATAGTACTCAGCCATAAAAAGGAAGGAAGTCCCGAAACATGCTACAATGTGGATGAACCTCAAAACTAACATGTAAAGTGAAAGAAGCCAGACACAAAACTTCACGTATTATATGACTCCATCTATGTGAAAGATCTCGAAGAAGTAAATCCATAGACAGAACGTAGATTGGTGGTTGCCAGGGAGTTAGAAAGGGGAAATCAGGACCAATTGCTTAACTGGTATGGGGTTTCCTTTGGAGGTGATGAAAGCGTTTTGGAACTAGGTAGAGGTGGTGGTTGCACAATATTGAATTGTTCACTCACATAATCATAGGTTATGTGAATTTCACCACAGTAAAATTTTAAAGTCCCATAGGAGAGCTCTGATTGGCCTAGCTTGAGATCAGGTGCCCACCCTGGCCAATCAACAGGGACTAGGGGTGGATGTGCAAAGAGATGGCAGCTCCCATTGGTTACATGGTTGCAGTTGGGAGAAGCTACATTTCCTGAAGAGGTGGGAGACGACGTGCTCTTCTTAGAAAATGATAATTTTGTTTAATAAATAAAAGAACCTTTAAAGATCAGAGCTAAAAGAGAACTGGAAAGAAGCTCTAAAGCCTTTCTGTTTATAAAAGCAACATGCTTGTTGCATCAATTTAGAAAACCTTGAAAAATATTAAGAAAAAATAAATATCACCATAATTGTCATGACTCAGAGATTATCATGGTTAACATTTTAGATAGGTAGATAGATAGATAGATAGATAGAGATAGATAGATAGATATAGATATCCTCCAAGACCTTTTATTAATGCATTTCGAGTTATAGACACACATATATGGATAAAAATGCCTTTAATGTATTTTATTCTGTCTCCTGCTTCTTTTTCACCTAATCTATTTTGGACTTTTTCTAAATGTCATCAAATGTAGATTCATGCCATCATTTTCCATCATTTTAATATCTGTGAGCGATGACTTTTGAGTGGAAGTTTCTGAAAGGCTCCTTTGAGGAAGTGACGTTTGAACAGGCCATTGACTGATCAGGAGGCAGAGATGGCAGCTGGGGCTTTCTCAGCAGCGGGAACAGTGTGGACAAAAGCCAAGTCAGTGACCGTCCACTCTGCCCACTAGAAGCCAGCCTTTGATCGATGAGGGAACCAGAGAGGGGAGGTTAATTTTGCCAAGGTCATGCAATGAGTTGGTGTTAAGGGGGAGACTTGAACCCAAGACTCCCAGCTCCCAGCTCAGGACTTTGGCCTCCACCGAGTCCTGTCCAACCTCCTCACAATGGCACTCAAGGCCCTGCATCACCTGGTTCTCATCCACATTCATTATCTGCACCGCAGATGACAGTCAGTCATGGATCATGCTTCGTCTCTGCTTCATGCACAGACAGGAAAGTGGAGGCCCACAGAGGGAAGGGCTGTCTGAGGTCACCGAGCTGGAGGATAACAGTGGCTCATGTGGAGAGAGCCCTTATGGCATGTCAGTTCAGGGCTGGGGCTTGGCATACCCCTGAAGACACCCCCTCCTCTCCCTAGGGCCATGCCTGTACTGTCCCTGAGTCATGGTTACCAGCCTGCCTACTGTGAGTCAGCAGAATTCTTCAGGGCTGAGAGCACACAGCACAGCCACAGGCCCTCCCCTGCACCTCGGTGAGCCTGGTGCATCCTCCAGCTAGGCTGGATGTTAGAGAGTCAGCCGGATGAGTGGCCTCAGGTCATGGCCTAATGGCCTGGGAGCTGACCTGTGGGGGTCTCAGGGGTTCGGATGACTCAGAGAAACCTCAGCTGCTTCTGTGCTGCCTGGAAGCTGGAAGCTGACCCTGTGTGCTGTCTGTGAAGGGGCCTGGGGTGGAAGGTCCTGGCAACGGTCTAGGCTGGGAGAGGAGGTGGGAAGCAGTGAGAAGGTTCTCTGACATGCCCTCCACCCCTCTTTGGTCAAGTCACTCTCCACCTCTGGGTGCGGAGGTGGTGTGCAGGGCGTGGCGGATGTTAAGAGCACAGACTTTGCCATGAGACAAACCTGGTTTGCAGCTGGAGTCGCAATTCTGCCTCTTATTCACCTGTGACTTCGGCAAGTTACTTACCCTTTCTGGGCCTCTGAAAATGGGAAGACCAATACCCACCTCACAGAACTGCGGCAGGGCTAAATGTACATACTGCACTTAGCATAGGGCAGGGCAGAGAGAAAGCACTTAAGAACTGAGTGCTATTATTAAGATAACAGTAAATAGTATCCAGGCTCTTTTCTGGCATTCTTCTTTTATTCATTCTCCCATTCACTCATTCATTCCCTTAACCAATATTTACTGAGTACTTACGGGGCGGGGACAAAGCTGAGAACAGGGCTTTCCAGAAACTAGAGGTCATCTAGTTGCTGATGTTCATGGTTGAGACCTTGGTTGAGCCCAGAAAACATGGATGTTGACAGGCGTGGTCTCCACGATCATGCAACTTACATTCAAATGGGAAAAAGTGACATGGTAAATAGGCAAACTGATAATGAGCAAGAAAGTGACAGATACGGTTGAGGGTGATTTGGGGAGGCCACTTAGATGGAGTGGCTAGAAGCGGCTTCTCTAAGGGGGTGATGTTTACGCTGTAGATGAGAGGGTTGAACTGTGAGAGGCCAGCCTCACGAAGAGGTAGGAGGTGGAGCGCTTCTGCCAGGGCAAGGGCAAGGGCAAGGGCAAGGGCGAGCTTCAGCGCGGCAAAGCTCTGCTGGGGCAGGAAGGGTGAGAAGGTTAATGGGGCTGCCAGAGCAGCAGGACCTTTCAAGCTGTGTTAAAACATGTTCATTTCTTTCTAAATGCAATTCCATGCCTCTGTAGGCTGGGGTTCCAGGGTAACACTCCCAAACTCCTGAGTCAGAACTCAGCTGGGAAGAGCTTGACCATTTCCCACAGGGTTCAGCCTGTATCCTGTCCAAGATGCTGTGACCCTCAGCCCTCCCAGCACCAGCAGGGCCCTCCCCGGAGCAGGGAGACCACAGCAAAGCTGCCCAGCACCAGCTATTTCTGGCAGGGGAGGGGGTGCCTGGGCCCTGCAGCTGCATTCCTAGAGCAGATCTGCCCAAATGGTTGGACCTGAGGAATGCAGAACCACCCCTACCCCAGACACAAGGAGCCTTTTCTCACCCAGGCCCCTGGAATGAGGCTTTCCGAGGGCCAGAGGTCACTAGATTTCTGCTGTTTATGGTTAAGGCCTTTGCTGAGCAGAGGAAACACAGCTGTCAGCAAGAGGTCCAACACAACACCTGCAGGGAGGGACCCGGGCTGGAGAAGGGAGGGGGCTGCCAGGCTCGCTGGGGTCCTCGCCCTGCCTACAGAGTTCAGTCACACTGGCATCTACGGTGACTGTCCTAGGCAGGGATGACAGCCTGCCATAGATCATCCCCTGAACCCTCTTCAGAGATAGGGAAACTGAGGTTGCCCAGCTAGATCATAATAATTGCTAATGTTGAGAACTTATTATGGGTCTTCATGGTGGTAAGAACTTAACCAACATTTCACAACAACCCTGTGATGTGATTACTCCTGTTACTGCCATTTTACAGATGGGAAAACTGAGGCTTAGAGAGATTCAATTACATGCCCGAGGTCAAGGAACTATTTTACATGCCCGATGTCAAGGAACTATTAAGTGGAGGAATCTGGATCTGAACCCAGGCCTTCTGACTCTCAAGCTCACTCTGGGTTTTTGTTTCCTGGTTGTGTTTTATTTACTTAAATTAATTTTTTTTTCTCAAAGAAAACTTCTTATTGCTACTATTAATAAAAGTCCATCTTGGGCAAAAGTAAAAATAAATGCAATGAAAACCAAATAACGTGAGTAAATTCTAACTAAATTCTAACTAAATACTGTTGCTGTCAAAGATCTGAACCTGAGAGGTGCTCTCAAATGATGAAAAAGAGGGTTTCCCTGGTGGCGCAGTGGTTGAGAGTCCGCCTGCTGATGCAGGGGACACGGGTTCGTGCCCCGGTCCGGGAAGATCCCACATGCCGTGGAGCGGCTGGGCCCGTGAGCCATGGCTGCTGAGCCTGTGCGTCCGCAGCCTGTGCTCTGCAACAGGAGAGGCCACAACAGTGAGAGGTCTGTGTACCACAAAAAAAAAAAAAGATGAGAAAGAGAGATTAGCACTTGTTGGGTGGGTGTCTATGACACACTAGTGTTGAACGGAGGCTTTCTCCTTGAAAGAATCTGAAAGCTAAAATGAGAGGGAAAAGGAAGTCAGTTTCTCACTGTGTGCTTCCCAGTCCTTTAATGCAGCTTGGCCGTGTGGTCCTTGTTAGTGCTGTTCACCAAACATTTCTGGGTTTCTGCCTCCCGGGCACATGGAAGGATGACACCTCCTGGTCCCTTTGTGGTTGGGTGGGGTCACATGACCAGTTCTGGTCCTGAATTGTACATTACTGTGGGCTGCAGCATTTAATTGCTGATTTGAGGTCCTCCGACACTCTCTTTTCCAAAAAGCGGATGCCTCATAGCCTAGGTCCCAGAGTAAGGACAGTGCCAAGAAAAGTAAGCCCCCAGCGGAGCCACAGTGAATATGTAACATGGGCAAGAAATAGGCCTTGATGTCACAAGCCATTAAGGCTTTCGGGTTGTTTATTTAACACATCATAACCTAACTATTCTGACTGATAGAGCATGTCATCCAGAAACATACTGAAGATGCAGCCCTCTTTTCAGAGCCCACAGCCTTAATTCCCGTGCAGTGCTGACACTGGCAAAGCCTAAGCCTTTGTCTTCCTCACAGAACGCTCTTACCTTTACCAGGTCTCCTCCCCTGGGTTCACTACCTTGGAAAACTAACCATTCCCCCGAAGTGCCCTTGACTCTCCCCCTTCCAGAGCTTTGCCTTTGTGCGTTTGTCTCTGGCAGGAATGACCCACACTGCCATCTCTGCTCCAACCAGTGTCATGGTAATGAGACAGACTGCCTGTGTCTGGATCCAGGCTCAGCTGATTGTTAGCTGCGTGATCCTAGACTCATCACTTCACCTCTCTGGGGATGTTTCCTCATCTATAACATGAAGACGGCAGTAGGACTCTGCTATTCGCACAGCTGTTGTGAGGATTCAGTGTGTTAATAAATGTGAAGCACATAGAACAGTGCCTGGTGCATAAGAAGATATTTATAAGCATCAAAGTATCAGTATGTTCCCTGCTCATTGGAATTCTGCCTTCGCCTTGCTTCTGGCTTGTGCGTGGAAGGCCTGGGACCCTCCCCCTTATTCCTGAGGGTCCCTTTGGTGGAAAGATTGGGTACCAAGTACATTAGTTTGCCAGGGCTGCCATAACAAAGTAGGACAAGCTGGGGGGGCTTAAAACAACAGAAATGTATTCTCTCACAGTTCTGGAGACTAGATATCCAAAATCAAAGCTTCCATAGGGCCATGCCCCCTCTGAGACTCTGGGGAGAATCCGTGCCTCTTCCTAGCTTCTGGTGGTGGCCGTCAAACCTTGGCCTTCCTTCACGTGCAGAAGCATCACTGCAATCTCTGTCTCTGTTGTGTCATGGGACGTTCTCCTCATGTGCTGTGTCTTCACGTGGTGTTCCCCGTGTGTGTGTGTCTCTTCTCTTTTTATAGAGGACACCAGTCCTATTGGATTAGCCCTCCCTCCCAAACCAATATGACCTCATTTTAACTTGATTTCATCTGCAAGACTATTTCCAAATCAGGTCACATTCACAGGTACTGGGGTTAGGACTTCAACCTATCTTCTGGGCGGACAAAATTCAACCCAAAACACCAGGAATCAGGAGACTTGGCCCCTTGACCTCTGACTTTCCCCATGGGGCCATAGAAACTGGGACGTACGTGAGTGGGAGCTCTGGCTGGGGCATCAGGACACCTGGACTCTGCCTTCTGCTCCCAGCATGACTCTGGGCACTCCTCTTCCTGGTCTCATTTTTCTTCATGGTGAGAAAGGAAAAGCATTCTCCACCCCCAACTAGGTTCTTGTAAGACCCAAACAAGGTGGGATATGGTGTGAAGGGGCTTTGCCAATTGAAACCCGATGCACAGATCAGAAGGCTTGCTCTCAGCCCTTGACTGCTCTCCCATCCTCACCCATGAGCTGGGCAGACTTACTGCAATGACAGTTTTTCTACTGACTCTGCTAATTAGACAGGCCCGAGGATGGGCCCTCAGCCCTCCAACACTCTCCATCTGTGAGCTTCTCTCATGAACTTACCCTTTTCTCCTGGCTTCCTTAGTTCAGTTACTTGTCTCTCGAAGTCTCAGTTTCCTTCCCTGTAAAGTAGGAGGATTGGTTGCCACCCCATATGCTTATTGCAAGGATTATATTTAGAGGCAATGCAGTTAAGTCAGCACAGTGCCTGACACATGGTAAATTGAATAAATACTCATTAATATTGAGTTGATCATCACCACCAGGAAATAGCACATACAACATAGAGACAGCCAGTGCATGGGAGTAATTGCATCTCCCTTAGCTCTGGGCCTTCATTCATACCTTCATCCAGCAGCGTTCCATGCAGCCCCCTACTCAGTGCCTTGCCAGGCTTCAAAGAGGATGGGTCCGGTTTGTTGGGAAATCGCACTGGCTAGGCTTGCTGTGAGGCTTGGGGAATGGCCCTGCTCTCTCTGGTCCTGAGTCTTCTTGTTGGCATAACGAAGGCCTGAGGCTGTGCAGTCTCTGGGAGGCCCCTCCAGCTTTCCTGTTGTGTGATTCTAGCCTGAGGTGGTCCTTTAGGGCACTGCTGGCCCCAGATCAGGAGTGGCTGAGATCGGCACAGTGGCAGGAGCTCAAATGCCAGGACTCCTGGCTCTGCTTCCTGCTCAGCCACTGACATGCTTGGGCAATTCCTTCCCCTCTTTGGGGGTCTTTCCTGCTTCATCACAGAATAGGCTAGCCTAGATGAAAGCCCTTCAAGTCTGTTTTTCTGCAGTTCAACAACCAACCCCCGTTTGGAACATGCCAAAGTTGCCCTCACCACCCGGCCTTAACACCTGCCGTGCCTGCCACCAGGAGCACCATCCCGCAGTGTAAATGTACCGTTTCACTTCATTCAGGTCTCCAGGATTCAGCAAAGCCTCGCCTTCCCACCCTACCTAAAACCACACGCGTATACACAGCCTTGACACTGTTTTTCCTGAAAACATTTATCCTTACCTGACTTTATACTATACACTGATTTGTAGTTTGTGGTTTCCCAGGTTCTGCCACTAGCATATCTGCCCTATAATGGCAGGGACCCTCTGTCCATTCAACACAACACCCCGGTGCCTAAAATAGCACCAGGCACATAGTAGGTGCTTAATATATTGTGTAAGAAAGAGAGGGAAGGAGAGAGGAAGGAAGGAAGGAAGGGAGGGAGGGAGGGAGGGAGGGAGGGATAGCTATGAATTTAGCCAAGATCACCTAAGAAGCCTTTTCTTTCTCACCATTGCTGTTGCTAAGCAATGTCTTTTTTAGCTCGTATTTATCTGTTCTACCAATATTTACTGCTGGATCGCTCTGCCCCAGGCATGGAGCTGAGCCCAGGGGATACGGGGGTGAACTTGATGCTCCCAGCCGTCTACTTCCAGATCTTACATCTTGTGAGGAAAAAACAAATAATAAACCAGGCTTGCAGTCAGTGCAAGAACAGACAACAGAGCACCTGGTGACAATGGGACTGAGGACAGGCTGGGGGAGCAGGGAGGAGTTAGAGGAAAGCTTCTCAGAGAAAGTGAGGTGGGACCTGCGCAGTCACTCAGGGAATGGGGAAGGAGCCTGGGAGGCTGGGTTCCCGGTGGGGACCATGGCCGTCCAGGGACAGCACTCAGCCATCCCAGCCTGGGCCTCCTCTACCTGTACCCCCGAGAATCCTTTCTCCCTAGCTGCTTGGTTGGACCTTCCCGCCCCCAACCAAGTCAAGGCGTTCTCTCCACTCTCTGCACATGAGGTGGCCAGGTCCTTTCTCTCTGAGCTGTCCCCGTCTCACAGTGGACTGGCAGCTGCCTGATCCCCGGCGCCCCATGGCGCACTCCCTCTCCTCCCACTTTGACACACACTGGGGTCAGGCTCTGGACACGCTCCCTGACCTCTGCCCTGCCGTAGCTTCCAAACTGGGCTCCTTTCTCTCCAGCCTCACCTCTGGGGCATCCTCTCTGATTCCTTCTGCTATTTTCTCTCCTTACTCATCTTTTCCCTTCCCCTGAGGCTTGGGTGCAACCCCATGTTTCTTCCCAGAATCAGGACCTGGCCAGCCCCAGGGGATTTTTTCTTTTTTCTTTTTTTTTTTTGGCTGCACTGCGCAGCATGTGGGATCTTAGTTCCCCGACCAGGGATCGAACCCGTGCCCCGTGCAGTGGAAACGTGGAGTCTTAACCAGTGGACCGCCAGGGAAGTCCAAGGTGATGTTGAAGGACATGGAAGGAGGCCATTTTCATGCAGGCTCCGCTGAGGAATAAGAATAAGACAAAGATGGAGAAGGAAAAGAAGGAGACAGACAGGAAGAGAAAGGAAGAGAAGGAGGGGAGGGGGAGAAGAGCTCCCCTGCACCATGCCCTTTACGAACATCATCTCACTGCATCCTCACAAGGACTCTCTTGTTCGTCCCATTTTACAGATGAAGGCCTATAACACTGGCCTTGCCTTGGTAGGGGGCTGAGCAGGGGCTCTAAACCAGGGTGCCGGCACCAAAGCCCTCTGTGCCACCTCTCCCTCCGTGCCTTTCGGAAGAGCAGGGCCTGCAGAGTCCATCTGCTCTGCACCCCCGTGGCGGGGCTTGCCCGGGCTGCCAAGTGAGCCAATGGGCCTGCTGCTTCTCCAGGGAATCCAGCCATTTCCCCTGATGAGGGAGTGGGATAGGGCTGGGAGGTGATCAGAACCATAGGAATTTTCAAGTTTGGGCAAAACCTTGGGAAGGGAATTAGACAGCCATCCTGCTCTCCGGACATTTTCATAAATAATAACAATCACAACAGCTACCATTTATCTAGTGCTTACTACATACCAGCCACTGTCGTAAGCAATTACACATGCATCAGCTGGCTTGATCTTCCCAAAAACGATTACCCCCACTTTACAGAGGCGGTCACGGAGGCAAGGAAAAGTTATATCCACACAGCTGCTAAGTGACTGGGCTGTAAATGAAGCTAGGAGGCTCCGGAGTCGAGCTCTTAAAGCTCAACTGATAAAGCGGTTCTCAGGCACCAACATGGCCCTTGTTCATGGAATCGCCCAGGCTCAACCCCACCCCATGTTGGAACACACAAGGGCAAAGGGACCAGTCATCACGGCCCGCATACACCCCCAGCCCTTGTCCTCAACCTTCTGAACGATCGTCCTGCAGACCTGAGGCCATTTTCTCGGTGATGGGTCTGGGTGCCTTTTAGAAGGAAAATACAATTTTCTTTTCCACTCAGCAAGCCCATGTTTCTCTCCCCTACCTCCAGCCCCAGTGTTTATTTCTGCAAGGAAATGGCCTTTGAAGTCCTCACTTCTTGAAAGTTGAGAGGGAGAGGGAGGTACTACAAACATTTAAAAGCATGTCCACATTTTGGTTGGAACATGGCAATTTTTAAAGGATTAATAACAGTTTTTGGAATCCACAGACCCTGCTTCTCTTTCAAGGTGAAAAAAAAAATAACCCCTTGAATATCACGGCTGTGAGGGTCTGGGGGAAAATCCCGCTGGGGCAGAGAGCAGTGCCAAGGTCTTTTCAGGCAGAGCTAGGCAGAGACTGATGAGGAACAGCTCCAAATCTGGTCCAAGGGGAAGATTTCATAGATCTACAGCAAAGTGAGAGTAAGAACAACGTCATTTTTCCTAAAGCTTCGTTCACTCAGTTTAAAGAATTGTCTTTTGTTCAGGAGTTATGCCCTTCCTGCTTTGTTTGATATCAAAATGTCCTTTCTTTAAGGAAATCATCGCTATATGAAACAATAGTCTTTTAAAAGTGTATTTAGAGAAAGAAAATAGTTGGCAATCCTATCTCAGTCTCCCAGTTTTCAATTAAAAAATTGTTTTGAGGGCTTCCCTGGTGGCGCAGTGGTTGGGAGTCCGCCTGCCGTTGCAGGGGACGCGGGTTCGTGCCCCGGTCCGGGAAGATCCCACATGCCTCGGAGCGGCTGGGCCCGTGAGCCATGGCCGCTGAGCCTGCATGTCCAGAGCCTGTGCTCCGCAATGGAGGTCACAACAGTGAGAGGCCCGCGTATCGCAAAAATAAAAAAAAAATAAAAAATTGTTTTGAAATGTGTCTGGTCTATGAAATCCCAGGTCTGAGTGTACAGTTGAGGAGGAAGGAAGATCTGGACAGAAGTTATCACAATCCAAAGTAGAAACAGAGAGCTCATAAGACATTGGCCAAAGTGCTGCGGCGTTTCAGGGAGGCTGTCTCCAGATGCACATCCTGCGGAAGGCGTCTTAGAGGAGGGGGCACTGGTCTAGGCCAGGAAGGGCAGGGACCACTGCACAGCCAGGACCAAGGGACTGCTCCAGGGAGAGGGGACAGAAGGAGCAAATCCACAGAGGAAGAAGCACGACGACCCTGAGAGGACAACTGCCTGCACACAGGCTCCCCCCCAGTAGCTGATCCTGTGTATTCACAACAACCCTGCAAAAAATGTCCTCCAGTTATCCCCATCTGAACCCCCAGGAAAGGAAGGCACAGCAAGGTTAAAGTCGCGTGCAAGGGGGCCCAAGAGTCTAGCTCTTTCCTGTCTATGCTGCTGCTTTCTATTCCATGGTGGAGTTAAGTTCAATAGAGAAAGCAGAACCCAAATCTACAATATACCAAATTGTTCATCAATGGCTTTTTGGGGAGATGAGACCATAGGTGAATTTATTCTACTTTTCTGTATAATTCATTTTTAATATCAGTGTGAATTTCTTTAAAATAGAAAAGAGGTGGGTGCTTTGCTTCATTGTTTTAGTGGTTTTACCAGTAGGACAAGAAGATTTATGGAGTTTTCTGGCCATTCTCTGAGCTTCCCTTCCAGGACCAGACCTCTTGCTTCCTCTTTGTCTGTCATTCCCTTTGGCTCTAGACCATTACCCACCCCCTTTCAGGGCCCCAGCCTGGCCCTGGCCTATGGCTAACTGTCAGGACCAGAGTGTGTTGTGATAAACCAGAGCATATGGACCAGTGGAGAGACCACGGGCCTGGGAGAGGAACTAGGTCTACTTCCTGCTCTGCCATGAATGTGCTGTGTGGCCTTGGACAAGCCTCTTTCCCTCTCTGGGCCAGATGTTACAGTAGGGCTCTTTCATACAGAGTGGCCTACAGCTGAACTATTGCAGTGGTCAAGGAGGCAACCCCACCCCCCAGATCCTTTCTTGAGGTTCCTCCTTTTCCACAAAGAGCAGGGAGTGACGGATGCAGGGAGAAAGGCGGCATGATACAGCAGGAAGAGCACTGGGCTTGCCTTCTGGAATTCTAAGTTGAAGATTCTCTAGGTGGGCATTATCTGGAGTATTCTACTCCAGACTCTCTGTGTCTTCCAACTGCCCTGAGAATAAACCTAAACCCCAAATTCCTTGCCATGGTCCCACCTGCTCCATCTCACTAGCTGACTCTGCTCCCATCTCTGCCTCTTGCCCATACCCCTCCTATCGCACTAGCTCCCTGCCTTCCCTCCAAGCTCATATGCCCTCAGAGCCTTCGCACTGGCTATTTCCTCTGCCTAGAACTCTCTTACACTTTCACAGGGCTGCCTCCTTCTTGAACCTGGAGCCTCAGCTGCAATGTCATTCCTCAGAGAGGTTTTGCCCACCACCAGCCCCGTCCCACGAGCCCATGTCTGTACCCCTTCCCCTTTCATCCCCGTGACAATCAGCATCATCCCACCAGGGACCCTCTGTCTGCTTCCCTACTGTGGCCTCAGTGCTTAGACAGTCAATAAATATTTGATGAACGGTTGGTTGAATGCCTAGAATGGGCCTCAGTTCTCCTATCAACACAATGGGAAGGTAGGTATAACTCCAGAGCTCTGGTCCCAGACATCTTTTCAAATGTAACACAGTTTAGAGATCCTCTCCCCAAGAAAGCACATTCACAATACTTTGCATCGGCTTTGGGGAGAGGGGTCCTCAGCCCCTTTGATACCTGCCCCAGACTCCCTGACCTTGCTGAGGCTTTCAGATTTGGGAACAGAAAACAGTGAAGATCAAATGGCTCTTCCTTTGGTTGCAAAAGGTGGTCAGGATTCGTTTCTCGCCTTTTGTGGGATTTATATTTCCTCATTTGGAGGGAAAAGTGCCCCTTGGTGCCCCTCTCACTCTTGCCCCTACCTCCTGGCAGTCTGGGCTCGTTATTCTTGCTCTTTGGTCGCCCTCCCTGGTTCCTTCTGGCCCGTTTGTCTCCTCTTCCTGCCGCTAGGATCTTAAGACAACAGACTCAGCACCAGCGACCCCTTCCCAGAGGAATGGTCTCCCTTAACACCAGTATGGTCCCCGTCTATAAAACCTTTCAACTTCATAAACTCGTAACTGCAGAAATCTGTCCAAACATTCTGGGGCCGTTGTAACTATTGGTGTTGGCTTGCAGACCTGAGCTGAGCTGCCAGGGCTTTAAAAATGAGGAAATACTTAACAGCCCCAGCCCAGGATAACGGCCAGGGAGGGCAGGGATCCCGCCGCTGGGTGCCAAGGAGCCCAAGCTGGCCTCCACTGCACAGCGGACAAGACAGGCTATGGAACGATTTCTCGGCAAAGTGAAATTGACCTAATCCTGTTACCTTTTGCGGGTGTGGTTGGAAGAGGCTGAGATGGGTCAGAGGTGGTGGGACAGCTGTCAAGAGCGAGAGCTTAGTCAGAGCTGAACTTTTGTGTGGAGACCCATGTAGCCAGACAGATGAAAAAGGCGCCTTTTCTCTCCCGGGCTGGGACGTGCTGTCTTTTCCATGATTAATGTGGGGAGGATGGCTTAGACACTTCTGAGGGCCGACGCTGAGAAGTGGTTCCTTTTTTTCCTCCTCCTCAGGCGCCTGTCTGGAGGATGATGGGCCGGGAAGGGTCAGGCGAGTTGGTGTGGGCTGCTGCTGGGCCACCTGGAACTCGCACAGGAATCCACTTCACTGAACCAGGGCCCCTGGCACCCGGGAGGTGGGCTGTGGGTCACCTCAGGAAGAGAGGTTACGGCAGCCCCAGCTAGGAGGCTACAGAGAAGCAACTGCCCGTGACATTTCCCCTTCCGCAAGCCACATGAAACAGTTCTTGGGGGAGATGGAGAGAGAGCATACTTCAGAAGTGGGTGTGATCATTTGGACCTGACAGATGAGGTGCCCCATGAGAAGGGGGCAACTCTGTGGCCTTGGATCTCCTGGAGAATTAGTCTGAAGGAGTTCCCTGAGGTCTGGTCATCAGGAGAAAGGGCTCATTGGCTGTGTGGTTAGAAGGAATTGCTGTCCCCGTGACCCCTGCCAGAGACCCCCTCTCTCTACAGCATGAAGAAGGGCTGGGACCTGCATGGGGCCACATTTTGTGCCTGGGGCTCAGTGGGCAATTCTAAAAACTGGGTACCCAGAGGCACTAAGTCAGATCAGCATATCTGACCTCCCCACATGGTCCAGCCTGTCACCATAGCTTAAAGCCCCAATTTGCAGGGCAGTTGACCCCAGGCCAAGGAGAGCCCATAAATTTCAGGCCCATGGAGAAAGGAAGGTCACTCTGGCAGAAGCTGGGGGATAGAGGTCTTTCTCAGAAGAGTAATGGACCTCTTTTCCCTTCATCTCATCAACAGCTCTCAAGACCTTGTTTTGCCTAACGTCCTGGTTCCCACTGAGACTCTCCGAGACACCATTGGGATGGAGTCCTGCTCTCTTTACAGGTAAGATCATTCCTGCAGCCCTGGGGGTCAGGAAAAGGGTTAGTTAGTTTCCTATTGGTGGACAGAAGAAACTGAGGCCCCAGAATAAACTGAGTTAGAATCATAAAATGGATTTTCCCTTGGAGGCCATCTGGCAACCTTCTGGTCTGGCCAGTGGGAACTCTACAGCCAAAAGAAGGGAGAGGACCAAATGCGCCCCCATCGCCACCCCCCTACCCCACTGCACTGTGTGATCCCCTATGTCCAGGACCCCTGAACCCGGCCTCCCTCTCCTCTGCTCCCACCTCTGGAGGGGTCCCAGCAGGCCACCCCCATGCAAATGTCCCCCCGTTCCCAGCAGAGGCCGGGCCTGGGCCAGAGGAGCCTCAAGAAACTCATCCTAGCTGAGGAGGACAAGAAAGCACCAGATGCAGGGGCAGGAGTCAAGAAAGTCGACTTCAGTCCCAGTTCCCTGCTAGAAAGCCCTGTGACTTTGGGGAACCCTTTTACATATATATCCCTCATGTTTGAAGAACGCATTGTTTTACAAGGCTCTTTCACATATGTTATTTCATTCTATCCTTAATCTCTTGGGGCCTCAGTTTCCCCACATCAAAATGAGGGAATTGAACCGACAGATGGCTTCAAGGCTTTCTCCCCCACATGCAAAGATTTTGTGAGAGACTATGTTTTATAGTATCATATATATTATATGGTTCATTTTAGGATTTATGGTGCTAAGAGTCTGTGTCCTGGGATTCTAGAATCCTGGGATTCTAAAATTCAATGGTCTTTGATTCTGAGAACATACGACTTTTTTTGTTCCACAATTTCATGTGTCAGTGTTTCCCAAATTTCAGTGGTACCCGTACCACTTTTACCATGTAGGTTATGTCTGCATACCACCTGTATTATTATCCATTTAGTGTTTTTCTTTAAAGACACTCTTTTTTTTTGACTCTTTTTAACTTAAACAAATGTCTTTAAAATGGAAACTTTATATCACTACTGCAAATGGAAAACCAGTCTCTTCTGCCATAAATAGGAGCTAAAAGTAAAAATAAATACCATAAAAACAATGTTATTAAATTCTAACTAGATACTGTTGCCTGCCAAAGGCTCCCAGCCCAAGGCCTGCTTTAAAAAAAAATTTATTTAACTGTGTGTGTGTATACGCACACACACACACACACACACACACACACACAGAGGCTAGCAAGGCTTAAAGAGGTATTAAAGACATGTTAGCATCAAATTAAAACAGTATAATGAGAAGACCTGAAAAGAAAACTGAACTTTTCATCTCGTTCCCATTAAGGGATTCTGTGTGCCGCGCCATCTCTGGACATCACCTACGTTCACCACAGGAATGTGTCCCTTCACTGTGCAAATCCCCTGACTCTGCTACGTGGGTGAAGGCACCCGGAACTCTCACCTCCCAGGCCACAAACGTATTATCCCGAGATAATTGCCCTCAACTTTAGGCCTGGGGCTTCCTCTGCTCGTCCCCCTCTGGCTAAGAAGGGGGAGACTGGAAACCCTCAAAGCCAACCACCTGGAGACAGTTAGAGACATTCCTGGCCCCAGGACCGCTGGCAGGACTCAGCCAGGCGGAAGTGCTCTTGCTTCAGTGCAGGTGTGAAGACAGCTGGGCCTTTAGGTGATGCCTTTGCCTGAGGGGTGGAGAGGGCGGGCACAGACCCAGTGGGGCTGCACCCCCAGGTCAGGGAGAGTGAGGGGCTGCAGGAACTGGCCTGTTCAAGGCGGTGCTCACTCTCTCTGGGGCTGGCTGCAGAGCTAGGGGCATCAGGCCAGGCCCTGACCTGTGGGCAGGAGGACCCAAGTCCTAATCCCACCCACTGCTCGTCCACAGCGGGACCGTGAGCAAATTTCTTCTCCTCCGTGGAGCCACTTCCTCCCTGTAAAATCGTGATGGATACACTGGCTCTGACCATCGCGTCTGAGTGCCTGCTGACTCCCAACTCACATATTTGTATCTCAGGTAAATGGCTCCTGCTACTATTGTTATAACAATAATAATTATTATTTAACCCTCACAATTCTTTGGGGAAGGGTGGGGTGGGCAGCAACTTTCTTGTTGACAGAGTCAATACATATAAATGTTCTGGTACAGGGACTTCCCTGGTGGTCCAGTGGTTAAGACTTTGCTTTCCGGGACTTCCCTGGTGGCACAGAGGTTAAGAATCCACCTGCCACTGCAGGGTTTGAGCCCTGGTCCAGGAAGATCCCACATGCTGTGGAGCAACGAAGCCCATGAGCCACAACGACTGGAGCCCGCGCGCCTGGAGCCCACCCTCTGCAACAAAGAGAAGCCACCACAATGAGAAGCTTGCGCACCGCAACTGGAGAAGAGTAGCCCTCGCTCGCCGCAACTGGAGAAAACCTGCGCGCAGCAATGAAGACCCAACGCAGCCATAAATGAATGAATGAATGAATAAAAATTTAAAAATACACTAGTGAAAGAAATTAAGTTAAAAAAAAGACTTTGCCTTCCAATGCAGAGGGTGCAGGTTTGATCCCTGGTCAGGGGAGCTAAGATCCTACATGCCTCGTGCCCAAAAATCCAAAACAAAAACAATGTAGTAACAAATTCAATAAAGATTTTAAAAGTGGTCCACATCCAAAAAAAAAATCTTAAAAAAAAATGTTCTAGTACATGGAAGTACTTCATAAATTTGGTAACAATTCTGTTTCCCACCTGCCAGGCCCCCTGGTTCCTGAAGGCAGCATCAGTCTCTGAACTGGCTCAGCTTCGGCAGCTGGGCACATAACAACTTCTCCGTGATGGTGACCTTGACCTCATATCCAAGGCAACCTCTCTTCATCTGACTCCAGAACAATATCTGAAAAGCCAGGGATGCCTTCCTCCCTGCTCCCTTCAGCCCGTGTACATTCCGCCTCTTGCCCTCTGCCCTTATTCCTGCCTTCACCCTCCTCTCTGCCCCTGGCTTAATCCAGCCCACAGGACCAGATTCTGAGACCCAGGTGATGGTCCTGGCTGGACCCATGATTCTCTGATTACTTTAGGGAAGTCCCATGGCTGCTCTGGACCTCAGTTTCCCCATATGAAACAAAGCATTGAACTGAACGTCCTCTAAGTTCCTTTCAGTCCTGGCACTGGGAGTGGCAGATGCAGCAGTGCCCACCACAAGAAGCAAGTGATCCTGGCTACTTGGACTCCCTTGGATCAATGAAGATCTATCAGCCTTGCAGTCAGGAAAATGGAGACAGACAATCAGCTCCACGGCCTCTAAAGAAGGTTCGTAACCATCACCTCTGCAAGCAACGGGAGGATGGGAACACGCCTGTATTTACTGACCCTTACATCCTCAGCCCAGCACAGTACTCAACACATAAAAGTTGCTCAATAAATAATAATCAAATGGATGCCTCCATGCTTGAAAAGTGGTATGATAAGATTAGTATTTGAAACTGAAGTTGGAGTCAAATGAAATCAAGTTAGGGCTCCTTAACCTTAAGCTCCAAAGAGAGAAGACCCCTCATCCCTTCAGTCTTTTCCTCCAGGCTCGAACTTCTGTATTGACGCAGTCTAAGCGTGTGTGTGTGTGTGTGTGTGTGTGTGTGTGTGTGTGTGAGACACAGAGAGAGAGACTATTAACTTGTTTTAGCTAAATAAACTTCAAATCTACAGGTATCCTTACCATGCCCAATACTCAATCATTTATTTCACAAACATTTCTTGAGAATGTCTGTGTAGCTGAGGCTACACAGACCTCATTGGGGGACAGGCATGGAATTCAGCAGGTCAGAACACTTGTTTCCTAGCCCCAGCTCTGACAGACATTCTGACCTTGGGCAAGTCATTTTTTTTCTTAGTAGCCTTAGTGTCCTCATCTGTGAAATGGGGGGATTGGACTGATAATATCTAAGAATCTTTCCTTTCTTATCATCTATGACCAAAGTCTCAACCTGTGAGCTACAGATTCCTGGGCAGGGGTAGGGGGGATGTGATGCGAGGAGGAGGGCAGAGTTTTTTTTTAAGAGGACTGGGAAGTCATCAGTGCATCAAGAATTGTCTGCAAACTAAATACATGAAATTACAACACCTTTCACGTGTGTTGGTGTAAGGAGGGTGATGCACTTCTGAAGGAATACAGAAGTAATCTCAACAAGTTTGGAATTTCTCAAGAAAACAAGAAGGAAGTGGAGAAGAAAGTGGCTGTGAAACCCACAGAAACCAAGACCAAGTTCTCCCAGGCAAAGCTGTTGGCAGGAGCTGTGAAGCATAAGAGCTCAGAGAGAGGCAACAGTGTGAAAAGACTGAAATCGGACCCTGACCCTGATGACAAGAATCAAGAAACCCCTTCCTGCGTGTCTCTTGGAAGCACATCTCTGAGTGGTCCCTCCATCCACTGCCCCCCCGCTGCTGTCTGTATCGGCATCCTCCCAGGTTTGGGTGCCTACTCTGGGAGCAGCGACTCTGAGTCCAGCTCAGAGTGACGTGAAAAGCACTGGCTCTAGTCCTCACTCGCATGGAACTTACAGTTTTACAAATAGCATAGAATCCAAGTCACCTGAATACAAGGAGAGAAACAGATGTGGGTCCTGAAAGTTCAGAGGCAAGAGAGACCAGTGATCTTCTGGAGGTCACAGACCCCACTGAGAATCTGAGAAAATTATTGACTCTCCCCGGTAAAAATGCATGCTGGGACTTCCCTGGTGGCGCAGCGGTTGAGAGTCCGCCTGCCGATGCAGGGGACGCAGGTTCGTGCCCCGGTCCGGGAGGATCCCACATGCCGTGGAGCGGCTGGGCCCGTGAGCCATGGCTGCTGAGCCTGCGCGTCCGGAGCCTGTTGCTCTGCAACGGGAGAGGCCACAACAGTGAGAGGCCCGCGTACCGCAAAAAAAAAAAAAAAAAATGCATGCTGGCACCAAATTTCACATACAATTTCTTGGTGATCAAAGGCCTCCTAGGTCATTTCACAAACCTGAGGTTAAGAACTCTTGACTTAGATAAACCTATAAGCAGAAGTCAGGTGAGTCTGGAGAAAATTCCTACATTGAATTCTTTTTTTTTTTAATTTTTATTGGAATATAGTTGATTTACAATGTTTGTTACTTTTAGGTGTACAGCAAAGTGAATCAGTTATACATATACATATATCCACTCTTTTTTAGATTCTTTTCCCATATAGGCCATTACAGAGTTCTGAGTAGAGTTCCCTGTGCTATATAGTAGGTCCATATTAGTTATCTTTTTTTTTTTTTTTTGCGGTACGTGGGCCTCTCACCACTGTGGCCTCTCCCGTTGCAGAGCACAGGCTCCGGACGCGCAGGCTCAGCGGCCATGGCTCATGGACCAGCTGCTCTGTGGCATGTGGGATCCTCCCGGACTGGGGCACGAACCCGTGTCCCCTGCATCGGCAGGCGGACTCTCAACCACTGCGCCACCAGGGAAGCCCTAGTTATCTATTTTACACATAGTAGTGTGTATATGTCAATCCCAATCTCCCAATTTATCCCTCCCCCACCCCCGTTACCCCCTGGTAACCATAAGTTTGTTTCCTACATTGAATTCTTGAACAAGAGCAGCACACAATTTATTGGAGAGGCTAGAGACACACGGGGGTCGATGGCCTAGAGACCTGGGGGGGCCTCAGCCAGAGAGAGAAGGGAGAGGGGGAAATTGGGGTGAAGTAAACCATGAACCATCTTCTCTGTTCCTTTTGTTAGACAAAGCAATTCTTTAAGCTATTTTGAAAGACCAAACTCATAATCTTCAAAATATAAAAAAGCAGAGCCTCTTAAATCATTGGGGAATTGTTTATAAAGAAAATTATTGGATTAAATTGTCTGTTCATAATCAACAGAGGCTGGGCTGAGAATGCACAACCTCTGTGACTGGATAGAGAACAGCAGAGTATCAAGAAGGGCCCGTATCCAGACAAGACCCCCTGCAATGGTCCTGTTCAGAAGCAAGACCACCATCTGGAAAAATCTTTCTCCTTTTTCATGAACATGTACCTCCCTGTGCTAGAAACTTGATGGGCATACAAGATTTAAAAGGTGAAAATATGCTTTTGATCCTTCAAGGGTAATCATTTTAAAAGTCAAGGCCAAAGCTGCCAGCACTACAATTACACCCAGCAGTCTCGTGGCAAAGGACAAAGGACCCAATGGCCAAGTGTAGTTTGAATGAGGCTGTTTGGCAGTCAAGGGCGCAGACCCCCCCCCCCCAGGGTCTGTGGGGGTGGACTGGCTGGGGAGGAGGGAGGAAGTGTGTGCCACTGAAAACAGGCTTCTCACAGTTTAACGTGTATCAGAATCACCTGGGCATCTTGTTACGGTGCAGATTCTGATTCAATAGGTCTGGGGTGCAGCTGAGATTCTGCAGTTCCAACAAGCTCCCAGGTGATGCCAGTGATCTGGTTCTCAGGTCACACTTTGCTAGCGAGGTCTGAGATAACAAACAGCCATGACAGCAGAGCATGGCTAAGCCCGTGAACTTTGGAGTCAGACAGACGTGGGTGCAAATACCGACTTCCCTATCTCACTAACTAAATAACCTTAGTTACTCGGCTTATTTGAGATTCATCTCCTTATCTGTTAAATACAGATTATAGGCAGGACTGTTTGTTCATTCAACAAATGCATATTTAGCATCAGTTCTGTGTCAGGCTTGTGCTGGGCCCTGGGGACCCAGTGGTGAGACAACACAGGCCCAGTTCCTGCTCTCGTGGACCTGACTGCCCTGGAGATGATGGATGTGAAGTATTCAGCACCGTGCCTTGTATGTGGTAAGAACTCAACAAATTACATCCTTTTTTTTTTTTTTTTTTTTTTTGCGGTACGCGGGCCTCTCACTGCTGTGGCCTCTCCCGTTGCGGAGCACAGGCTCCGGACGCTCAGGCTCAGCGGCCATGGCTCACGGGCCCAGCCACTCCGCGGCATGTGGGATCTTCCCGGACCGGGGCACGAACCCATGTCCCCTGCATCGGCAGGCGGACTCTCAACCACTGCGCCACCAGGGAAGCCCTTACATCCATTTTTACGAGAGGAGGACCATCATCAATTTCACGTGCCCAGGGAAGAGAACCCTTCTGTTAAACGCTGACTGTGTGAAAGGATATGGGATTCATTCAGCAATCCAGGGGACACAGATGTGAAGAGTACATGGTCCGTCTCCTTGAGGATCTCCTGGTTTAGTGGGAAGGTGAGTATTTAGTCTGAGTGGCCCCCATAAGCTGCCCAGTTGTCCCCAACGGCACAAGTTAGTGGTGGGTTCACTCTGCTCACACACTTGGTCCTGAACCACCAGACTCTGTTCACTCTTCCAAGCTGGCCCTGGTTCTCGCCTGATTGCTCCACCCCAGCTTTAGTTTTCTTACTCTGCCTCCCATTTTTCTGCTCTTTCCTCATCCCTGTGACTTGAAAAATGCTATTTTCCCCCCTCATTAAGGATCCTGACCTCCGTCTTGCTATGCCAGCCAGACAGCCTTAGACCTCCCACTTGGAGCTGGGCACCACTTCATGGGCCTCCCCATCCATCTAGACACCAGTGTTGGGGTTCTGGGGGGAAGAAGTACAAAGATTCAGAATGCTCTGGAAAGCTGCATACTCTCCTCAGCAGAAGGCCCAGTGGAGCCAGATAGGCCTAACCAAGAGGCTGGAGCTCGGGTGGTCGATGGAGGAACGACAGCCGCATCCAGGTGGGTTTGGCTTCCAGGGCACCTGGATCTGGGCCCCTACCCCGACCCCGTGCTTCCTGCCTGAGTGGTTGGCACGCGCTTCACTGCAGTGGGGTTGAGTCAAGGCCAGTGAGAAGGAACAGGGGGCAACTTGAAGAACAGCCAATGACAGAAGACCCAGAGGCAGCCCTAACCTTTAAAAGAACTGCGAATAAATGACGGAGACTTATTAAGAAACTGTCACGTGCAGCACTGGGCCCTGGAGGTACCGTGAGGAGTGCAGCTGAGTCCCTGCCCTCAGGGAGCTTAGTCTAGCAAAGACAGCCACCGCGTTGGCAGGGCGTTTCAGTACAACGCAGCGGGTGCTGTCGGGGGAGACGCACGGAACCAGTGAGTGGCAGAGGCCTCCCAGGAAGCAGAACTTTAATGGGGACCTCAAGGAGAAGGAAGCGGAGGCAGGGAAAGATGAAGGCAAAGAGCCTTCCACGATGGGTCGAGAGCACACGTGAAGACTGATCCAGAGGGCAGGTGCGTTTGGTCCACGTGAGGAGAGTGAGAAAGGGGTGTGGTGAGGCATGGGGCCATGCACAGGCTGTGAAGTTTTGACCAGTCTAAGGAGCTTGGTCACTCTCCTCAGGGCAACGGGGAGCCAGCGGATGGTTCTATAGTGCGATTCAGCAGTACGGCTACCGGCCCCCTTTTACAGGTGGGGAAACTGAGGCACTGAGGAGTGGTAGGTCACTGACCTGAGGTCACACTACCAGAAAGTGAGGGGGCCAGGATGCGATCCCAGCAGTCCAAGGCCTGAGCCTACACTCTCAAGCACGTTGTTAAGTATGTATGCAGATACAAATACACGTATGTTAAAATTAAATAAATTTCTTAAAAAAACTGCACCCAGGGCGCAGGGCTCGGCCAAAGGCCGTACAGGCAAACCCTGTTTAAACCATTTAACAAGGAGCGTCTTAATGATCCCATTAGCCCAGACGGGGCCCTTAGGAAACTTGAGGCGAGGCCCTGCTTTAAATGGGGCTTCTCTGAAGTGGCCACCACCTGAAGCAGCCACCTGAGAGGGTGGGAACAAAGCCAGCCTGTGAAGCCTGTGTCCGCTCGGGCAGGCACCATGGGGCTGTTCACACGGCAGGACTTGGCCTCAGCAGGGCGCCCGTCGGGTTTCCATTAGCTCACTCCCAGCCGCCCTCTCCACAGGTTCGTTCAGAGGGGCGATCTGGCTGGCCACACACAAGGTCATGCGTCGTGATGGCGGCAGCCAGAAGGGGCCTGTGGCCTTTCCTAGGCCTCACCCTTTCAGGTCTCGACTTCCAGACTCCTCTGAGCCCCGGCCTGGCTCGTGACCAGGGATGCCTCATGCATGGGCTCTCTCTGACCCCAGGCTCAACCTCCACCTCCTGTGTCCTCCAGTTCCTTTCATCAGTTCTCTTGTTTCTAGACTCACACACCGCACCCCCCTTCCCTTCCAGCCACCCAACTCTGGTCTCTCCATGACCCCCTTCAGGGTGTGTGCCTGATCTTCCATAAAAGCAGCTGTGGAGACCCCAACCAGACATCCCCCTCCATCCGCATGGACGTCTGCTTCTCAGGCCAGCTCTGGGTCCTCTGGGCTCCCTCTCCCTCTGGCTGGGTCCAGCATGAAGGGGGAGGGTCAGCACCTCAGCAGGGCCCTGCCACACGTGTTCTAAGCTGCCCCAGCCACGTCTTAGGGTGAGACCTTCTGAGAAATGAGCACCTGGCCCATTGTTCTGCCACGGGATGCAAAATCCAGACAGGCAGAAGGAGGAGATTCACCTTTGCAGAACTGGATGCCGTGGCCCTCCCAGCAGGCTGCGGCTGAGGCCCCTGCCTATTAATAGTCGAGCAGCTGTTTGCCTCCCTGAATGAGACTCTTCATTACAAGCTGCGTTGACAAAACAGATCCCGCTCCTTCCTGCCCAGAATATTTGAGGGTGGAGGGGCCGCGGGGAGATGTTCCTCCCTTCCAGGGAAGTTGAGAAGGTCAGCAGTGGAAGAGACCTTAACGGTGACCTCCCTCAACCCTGGGGAGGCCAAAGCCAAGCTCATTACCACCAGCCCCTCAACCCCCAACCTCACTCCTCTGCCCACGTTCCCAGCTCCAGCCAACAGACCACTGTTCGCCCAGTACTTCCTCAAATTCCCTCCCCTCCCTTGTCCCAGTCCCACGCTAGAAGCCTCAAAGTCAAGGCCTTGAGTGACTACCCTGGATGCTGACGTCCAGGCTCTCGTCTCCCTCGTCCCCACCACTTCAATCCACTGTGTCTGTGGATGTGCATGCTCTGCCTTAGCTCCTGGCCTTTGCACATGCTCTTTTCCCTGCCTGGGGCTCCCTTTTCCCACCCTCTTCCCATGTTTAATGGTCCCTTAAGTCTTGGCTTAAAAGAGACCACTTCAGGAAGCTTTGTCTCCCCATACCCACCTCAGTGTGCTTTCATGTTCTGCTAAATCTTTCTCCTCATCTGAAGTTCTGGGAGGGTAGAGTGGGGTGGGATTTTGTGTGGTTTTTTTTTTCATTGTATTCCTCCTCCAGCCACCAGAACACTACTATATGAAACTGAGCTAAATCAGAGAAAGGGCATGTGAATTCTTCCTCCCCTTCCTCAGACCCCCACAGTGTCATCCATCACCACGTCCTGTTAATTCAACCTGATTGAGAACAGGAGATCTGGAAATAGGCCGCCTGGGTTTGAATCACGGCTCTACCACTTACCAGTTGAGAGACCTTGAGTAAGTCATTTAACCTTGCAAAAGCTGAGTTTCCTCACCTGTAAAATGGAGCCAGCCATACGGCCTGCCTCAGAAAGTTGTTGTAAGAGGTCAGTGAGAAAATGCTTGCAAAGTGCCTAGCCCAGTGTCTGGCGCATTCAGCAAATGTTAGCTGCAAAAATAATTTAACTCAGTGTTTCATTCGCCACAGAATCTCTCCTCCTCTTATTAACCACTGTCCATGATGGTTGGTGTTCCACAACACACACTTTGAGGAATGCCTGTCTAGCCTAACCTTCCTGCTACTGAACAGGTGAGGGATGTGAGGCCAGAAGGAACAGAGGAAAGAGCTATGAATGTAAGAGTTAGGCACTGTCACGTGGCTGCATCTCTGGGACTTGGCCTGGACAGCTAAGTCCGTGGCTACCTGCTAGCAAGCCTGCCCGGCAGGCCTCCCAAGAAAGGACCAGTCCCCAGGAGGCCCACCGTCTTCACATTAGAGCAAGCTGGGCATGAATTTGGGTTCCCAAAGCCCCTCAGAGTGCCTAAGGCATGTTTGTGCCATGAGTTAAAGGGACTTGTTCCTTCTCTGCTTGATTGGGGGTAGAGAGTGCCTGGAGGTGGTGACAGGAAGAAGGAAGAAGACATTCGTGCAAGCCTTGGAGCTGGTGCTGTCTGCTTCCGGGAGGTTGGCTGGCTGCTCCTCCTCTCCGGGCTTCACAGCCTTCTTAAACTGTCTTCAAAGAGGGAATACGTATCCCTGCCTGCTGCAGGATTTTTCAGTCCCCAAAGCACATTTACTTCCATGATCTCACTTGATCTCTTCACTGCCCAACCTGTGAGCAGAATAAGGCTCTCCCCAGCATGGCTGATGGTAAAATTGAGGCTCAGAAAAGGCAAATGCCTTGCCTAAGTCCACAGAGTGGGGGCATGGCCATGCTGAGGCTGGAACCCAGGTCTCCTGGCTTCCCACCAGGTGCTTTTAGCACTCCACCTGGCTGTTGATCAAGGCAGGTAGCAGAATGTTCTCTGTGGTGTCAGAGGCCCAGGTCCTTTAAGCAAATAACTCTAGGCCCATAAACATATGAAAAGATGTTTATGCTCGTTAGGATTCTGAGAAATACAAATTAAGACCTTTATGAGATATCCTTTTACATCCACTACATGGGGAAAAAAAATAAGGAAACTGACAGTACCAGGTGTTGACGAGGATGGGAATCAACCAGATGCTTCCTGCTAGAGGAAATGTCTGTGGGGATAAGTGATTTGGAAAACAATCTGTTATTATATATATACATTTTAAAAAATAAATTTATTTACTTATTTATTTATTTTTTGTCGGCATTGGGTCTTCTTTGCTGCCTGCAGGCTTTCTCTAGTTGCAGCGAGCAGGGGCTACTCTTTGTTGCAGTGCGCGGGCTTCTCATGGCAGTGGCTTCTGTTGTTGCGGAGCATGGGCTCTAGGCGTGCGGGATCAGTAGTTGTGGCGCATGGGCTTAGTTGCCCCGCAGCATGTGGGATCTTCCTGGGCCGGGGCTCGAACTGTGTCCCCTGCATTGGCAGGTGGATTCTTAACCACTGCGCCACCAGGGAAGTCCTATTATATTTTATAAAGTTGACCATTCACTTTCCCTACAATCTAGCAATTCCACTCCTGGACATATATACTCCCAGGTGTATATATACCAGTGCTTACCTGTTTTTAAATTTTAATTTATTTTATTTATTTATTTTTGGCTGCGTTGGGTCTTCGTTGCTGCACATGGGCTTTCTCTAGTTGCAGCGAGCAGGGGCTACTCTTTGTTGCAGTGCTCAGGCTTCTCATTGCAGTGGCTTCTCTTGTTGTGGAGCACGGGCTCTAGGTGCGCGGGCTTCAGTAGTTGCAGCACACAGGCTCAGTAGTTGTGGCACATGGGCTTACTTGCTCCACAGCATGTGGGATCTTCCCGTACCAGGGCTCAAACCCATTTCCCCTGCATTGGCAGGCAGATTCTTAACCACTGTGCCACCAGGGAAGCCCAGTGCTAACCATTTCGACCACACTGGTTGTTAAAATTTTGAAATAATTCCATGTTGGTATTAGTAACCAAATAATACCAGTTAGTAAATAGCTACTACTCTGAGTCTCTCCCCAATCCCTTCACCATGTGACGCCCTGTGCTCTGGCTGCCCCAGCTCCTCCGCTGGGGACATCCCCAACCTCTCCATGATCCAGCAGCTATACGGTTAACACCTGGCCTCTCAGAACACCTCCAAGCCAGGTTCCAGCTCCATAGCATTCACCCCGATTGCTCAGTGTCCTTATTTTTCTGGTTGTTTATTATTATTATGTACACCAGAGAGAAACTCTTTTCCACATTCACCAAGAGAAATGCACAGTTTATTCATAGCATCAATGTTCTTAGGAGAAATAACAACCACAATAACAAATCAACTATAAATAACTTGATGTGCACGGACAAGAGGTGCCCATCAGAGCTGCTTCCTCTTGCTGGGTCAGAGAAGCTGGTCAGGACTCAGGGTAGAGGAAGAAGCTGGGCCCATACTTAGTGGGGCCCAGTCCCAGTCAGATGGTTATGCTGGATAGCAGGTACTAAGCCATCACTCTGGGCCAGGTGTTCTGTGCCTTTGGGTTGTATCTTATTTACCAGCAGAGGAGCAAGTTACTAGTCTTCATCTCATTTTACAGGGAGAGAAACTGACATGTAGAGAAGAAGTAAAGGGGCTTGTCCAAGGTCACACATTGTGGAGCTGGGGTTTGCGCTCTCGTCTTTTTGATTCCGAAACCCAAACTCTTCTTCACTACTGTGTGCTCATCACCACAGACTGGAGGTTCCTGGGATGTAGGACTTTCTCCACTTGGGATCCCCAGCCTCCAGCCCAGAGCCTGACATATGGAACATGCTCAGCAGCAGAGACTTGATCCAACAAATCAATCAGTTAATCAATCAATCAACCTGCTGTGTCTGACCTCAGCCTCTGGACCTGGCCTCACGCCTGCTTACTACCTGCCTGATCCCTGAAATCCAGGCCACAGGCCACTTCTGCCCTGATCTCCCTCGCTTCCTGAACTCCTTGATTTTGAACGGGGGTTTGTGCAAAAATCTTCTCTGAGAAGCCCCTCCGAATCTTTAGACACAAAGAAAGTGACACAAGCCACCCATTCCTTCATTCTCTAAACGTTGATTGAGCACGTACTGTATGCCAGGCTCTGAGCTGAGCTTGGGGGAAACAGCACTGACCAGACATGGTCCCTGATTTCTGAAGCTCAAAATCTGCCCTGGGTGACCCTGAACCTGAAACTGCCTCCCCCAGAATAGCAGGTGCTGAAATGAAGCCCACGTGCCTGGCTCAGTATCCCTTCACCCCAGCAAACTGGTAAATCAAAGCGTCAGGCACTGCAGTGCTTGGTTGGGTGTTCTGCCTCCATCGACCTCCTGTCTGACCTTCTGCCTGAGGAAGAATTTGTTTTTGCTCTAGGAAGAGAGGTATAGCTGTGGGGAGTTCAATGTGCTCATTTATTTGTTTGGTTTCCTTAATTGAATCTCTTTAATAAAAATAAAGATAGTATGTTTGCCCTAATGGTGGCAGGCCCCCGCCTGAGATGTTATTACTACACTTTCCAGAATTAGAGTCACACCATTACTGCTAATGGCCTAGGTGCCCGGGGCAGTGGGAGAAGCACCAGGTGGGATTAGGAGCCTGAGTTCCCAGCCCAGCTCTGCCAATAATTGATGCTGGAAAAGTCATTTCACCTTCTCAGGCCTCATCCCCCTCCTTCGTAAAGTGAGAGAGCTGAACAGACTTATAAAGACTGAACTTTCACATTTACTGTCTCAATTTGCCTCCATAATATCCTGCGGGGAAGGCCTTTTGATCCCTATTTTACTGATGGGGAAATTAAAGCCGAAGAGACAGAAGAGTCCGGGTGACCCAGCCAATCGGAGGCAGAGACAGGACCCACAAACAGCCTCCTGACCCTTGCCTGGCATCCTCTTGTCTTCACCCGGGTTTCTGGTACTAGAGTAACGTCCAGATGCCTTTAAAAACATTCTCATCGATCCTGAGAATACGGCAAGGGATCTTGACTGCGGAGGTCTGCAGACCCAAAATATAAGAACCTTCTCGGTTTGATCTACCTGAAATTCTTGGTTTATTCAGGGGACTGTGGAATCCTTGATTCTCCCAGTGCCCATATGATCATAAATACAAACACCAACACGGGTGTAGTCACATGGCCATGCAACATGAGGCACATGAGACAGACAACCAGATGATCCAAAAATATAATTTTTAATTGTTTGAGATTATCATTGAAATGAGCATAAAATAATTAAAGTCTTAATGAACTTGGGGACTACCCCCCGCCCCCAATCTGAGATTCTGTCAGGCTGCCTCCACGTCGCTGAAAAACCCCTCCCAGTTCTAACATTCTTTGAGTCTCCCTGGTAACCATCTGCTGGTTGAAATGACAATTAAGCTGTTCAGCTGCCTGGTTCACTTCGTTCCCTCATTATGGCTCCATGCCAGGGTCAAGAAGGCCTGAATTTACCCACCTGCAGTGACATGCGGAAGGAGGAGGGAACCTCCCAAGGTCAGGGATGGGTCTCGAAATACAGAGTAAAAAAGACCTAAACCTGGTCGAACATCATTCATTCATCCACCATCCCATTCACTAATCCATCGTTCTTAGAACATTCACTCCTGCCTGTTCTCAATCTGGGAAAGAGGAGATAGGGTAGGAGAACATAAATAAGGTTTACCACAGTGTGTATAATGTGCCACTATCCACGTCATGTAAATACATGTATGTGTATACCCACCGGTAACATTGCTTCCTCCTGGGAATCTGGGGGAGGGGTTGGGAAGCTGGGAGACTTACTTTTCTCTGTATCTTTTTTGTACATTTACAATTTTGCATCATGTATATGTATCACCTACTCCAGAAATGTTTCAAGGTAAACAGTGCTCCCGACTGCCATCCCAGGGCTCTGGTCGTTTGAGCAGGCTGACCCCTCTGTGGTGGTGCTGGTGTCAGTGGTAGTACTTTGGGGTCAGTAAGTGGGGTGAATAAAGAGACATCTCCTGGATAGTGGCATGGACATATATACACTACCAAATGTAAAATAGATAGCTAGTGGGAAGCAGCCTCATGGCACAGGGAGATCAGCTCCGTGCTTTGTGACCACCTAGAGGGGTGGGATAGGGAGGGTGGGAGGGAGATGCCAGAGGGAGGAAATAGGGGGATAGATGTATATGTATAGCTGATTCACTTAGTTATAAAGCAGAAACTAACACACCATTGTAAAGCAATTATACTCCAATAAAGATGTTAAAAAAAAAAGATAAGCTAAATGACCTAAAAAAAAGAGAGAGAGAGAGAGACATCCCCTGGCCTTGTTGACCATGGCTCTACGGCCTCATCCAAGGGGCTGCTGACCTGAGAGGGCTCTGCCCACCCACCCCTAGCTTGATCCCACCCCAACAGGGTGCTGTGCCCAGGATGAATTACTTGGAGGAAACAGGGGCAACCGCCCTGCTGTGGCCTCAAAGAGACCTGTTTTGGTGGCCATAATGTGGTCACATATGAGTGAAAGTGACGAGGCATGTGTGGCCCTTTCTCCCCCAGACAAATGTTTTCCTGGGAGCCATCAGGGGCTCTCCCAAGCCTGCTGCCACGGGTGAACGGGCAGCTTTCTGCAGCGATGGTGTGCCTACTGGCTCCTCTCCTGAGAGGCCAGGAATGCCACTCCACTCACATCCCTGCCTCTGGAGGCAGCCAACATGCCTCGGGACCCAGGACTGGTAGATCTGGGTTCCCGGTGTCCCAGTTCCTGCAGAGACCCAGTCCCACTCCGAGATGTAGTTAGATGGGGCAGCCGCACGGGATGGCCTTCTGGGGGGCAGCTTCTCCAGAGACTTTTCTTAGTGAGTCCTGCCTGGGGGCCTCAGTACTTCCTGCCACTGCCCTCCTCTTCCCCGCCTCCCAGAGAACTCAAGACTGTCCTCATCCTTATTTTATTTTTATTTTTTATGTTTTTGTCCACTCCACACAGCTTGTGGCATTTCAGTTCCCCAACCGGGGACTGAACCTGGGCCACGGCAGTGAAAGCGCTGAGTCCTAACCATTAGGCCACCAGGGAATTCCCCCTCATCCCAATTTTACAAGTGAGGAAGGTGGAACCCAGAGGTAAGGTAACTTCCTCTCAAGTTCACCAAGCCTATAAACCTCTCAGACTGAATTCAGCCCAGGTTGGCCCAGCTGGAGAAGCCACTCACCTCTCACTCCACCCCAGGGCCTCCCAAGAAGGGCGCTATGACCAGAAAATGGCCTCAGCTTCTGCAACCCACAGAAGCCCAGACAGTAGAGGAAGAGATTGGTGCTGTTGGTTATATTAAAATGTAAAACCCTTGTGCAACAGGACTCCATAAATAAAGTGAAAAGACAAGCCACCAACTGGCAGAAGATAGTAGAAACGGACCCAGGATTAGAGCTGTCACAGATCAATAAGAACAACACAAACAACCCGGGGAAACACGGCTCAGGATACAGAGGCAATTCACAGGAGAGGAAATGCAAAAGACCAATAAAATAATGAAAACGTTTCTGCTTCACTGAACAAAGACATACAAATTAAAACTATGAAGGGGAGGCATTTAGCCCCTATCAGAGTGACATAAGTTCTGAAGTCTGACAATAGCCTGCCTGAGCCTGGATGTGGAAAGGCAGAAATTAGCCAGGCCTTCAGATGCAAGGATGCCCATGGCTGTGTGGTTTGTACAGAGGAAAACTGGAAATAAATACCCATCAACAAGAGAATGGATTAATAAATTGTGGTACGTACAATGAAAAGGATTAGAAGAGTGATGATGTATTCTGCAGAGCTCTGCACATTAACGTGGATAAATTTCAAACAAAAGTTTGAACGAAAACAAGTTGCAGAAGACAATGTACAATATTATATCATTTATGAAAACTTCAAAAATCTGCAAAGCAACCCTTTTTGTGTTTTATGAATATATACATACGTAGCATAAATATGAAAACATGTACAGGAAGGATTCACACCAACCCCAGGGAATGGGGTGGTGACTCT
Organism: Pseudorca crassidens; assembly: GCF_039906515.1. NCBI lineage: Eukaryota > Metazoa > Chordata > Mammalia > Artiodactyla > Delphinidae > Pseudorca > Pseudorca crassidens. The sequence continues at coordinate 126,480,847 of NC_090298.1, forward strand.
CTGGGCAGGAGGGAGGGGAACAGGCTGAGAAGCTCCTATTTATTTGTGATGTCATGTTTCACGATCTAGGTCCTGGGAACATAGGAGCTGTATGTATTTGTCTCTATATTTTTCATGGTAAATATTTTATAATAAAGAAAAGCAGGGGGCTTCCCTGGTGGCACAGTGGTTGAGAGTCCGCCTGCCGATGCAGGGGACACAGGTTCGTGCCCCGGTCTGGGAGGATCCCGTGTGCCGCGGAGCGGCTGGGCCCGTGAGCCATGGCCGCTGAGCCTGCGCGTCTGGAGAGAGGCCACACAGTGAGAGGCCAGCGTACTGAAAAAAAAAAAAAAAAAAAGCAGGGAGCTGGACAGTTGCTCCAGGGTCAATTGTCTCTCAGGTCACTGATCACGGTTAGAGAATTCCATCAGAAATGTACTCCTAGTCATTGCTCCTAATTCTGTTCCTTCAGGATCCCATGTGAAAACCCAACTATTGGTGGCATACATACGAATTGGTTCCTGCCCTCAGCAGGCTACTTGTGCAGGCTGGCAACTGCAGAGAGGAGCCCGCATCTCCCAGCCGTCCCCTCCATTGCCACCCTCCTCCACCCCTCACCACCTCTTCCGGCCCTCTCAGCAGATGGCTGCTCACACAGCATGTTCTTTTCTGTGGAAAGTCCTTGAGAAGCTCAGAGGCAAAGAAGGCTCAGATGAATTGCACCACATTTGTCAGTGGAGTTCTCTTTGCTAACAGCGGACCAGGCTCAGCAACGGATGCTTAGTGGGAAGAACTGAGCTGGGAGTCAGGACATCTGCTGTTGATTTACTGGGTAAGTGACACAACCCCTCTGAGCCTCAGTGTCTCCCCAAGTACACTGAGGGAGATGCAAACCTAGAAGCATCAACATTTACTGGGGAGCTTTGAACAATGCAGATGCAGGGGCCCCATAATCAGAATTGCCTGAGGTGGGGCCCTGGAATTGTCTTTCTAGTGAATCGCCAGGTGATTCCAATGCCTGGGCAAGTCTGGGAATCGTTAGACGGTCATTCCAGGTTGGACATTCACGTCTGTGAGAAAACTCTACCCACATCACCTTATTTTCTCTCCCCACCCCCAGTGCCTTCCTGCATCCTCGTTAATCATCACCCTGAATAGTTTATGCCAAACAGGGTGCTGGGTGAGAATGAGGGAGCAGATGAGCTTCCAGAATGCAGCCCCTCTCAGCCTCCCACTCCTTAGTAACTGCAGGAAAGCTGAGAAAGAAGGTGGGGAGAGGGGCAAGCACTGGTACCCTCCATGGGGAGAGGAGGGGCTGGTGGTAGGGACATGGCCCAGCTGCATAATTCCTGCCCCTCCGCCCCCAGGAACCAGCACCCCAGCCCCTAGAGAGAGCTCTTTCTTCTCCTCCCTCCCTCCACACCCGGGCAAGGGCAAGAGTCAACGCAAATCACAGAATTCTAGAACTAGAATGTCAGAGGCAGACCAAAGTTTTCCCAATTGCAGCCATTCACGGCTGTCTTACCACCTGTACTATTATTTAATTGATACTTTCTTTGACATTGACTCACTGTTTTTATTTTTACTTGAATGCCTGCTTTAGCCCCACTCTAAGCAATGATACCTGTGAAATAACAGGTTTGATGGGCTGGTTATTTTTTGTCTAATACACTTTAAAATAAATACATAATGATTTCCATTTTGAAATGTCCATCTATGTATCTCCTGAAATCATTTTGTGAGTCACCGCACTTTTCAGAAACATTAAACTTGTCCATCCCTCTTGTTTACAGAGATGCAAACTGAGGTGCAGGCAGAGGTGGCATTTGCCACAGGCCACAGTCCTGGGTGGAACCTCATTTTTCCACAGGCATCCACACTGGAGAGACTAAGGAGTACACACCACAGGGCCCTCAGTGGGCCCCAGGCACCCTGGTGACCTTGACCTTTAGGGAGACCTTCTTTGGTTGTGCACTGCCCCCTCCTGGCCCGTTCTTCTGCAATGTGGCTCCTCCTGGAAGGAGCAGCCGGAAGAGGTAGCCTTGCTGCAGACGGTGATGCTGAGATGAGAAGCTGGGGTAGTCAGGGAAGGCATCATTGTGGAGGTGGCATTTGTACTTGGTTTTGAAGGATGAACAGACCGGGATGAGCCTGAATGCTGATTAGGAAACTGTGATTTGATCCCACGGTCAGTGGTTCATCTGGGGAAGGTTTGGTAAGCAGCAGAGTGGTGCAATGCCAAATGGAGTGTGAAGAACACACAGGGGAAGGGAGAGTGATGGGGAGAAGAGAATGAGGGCAGAGGTTGCCTGGAGGGAAGAGCAATGTGGCAATGGTCCAGGCAAAGAGGGACAGGGCCTACCTCTGCCTTGACCCCACTGGGGACTTCTCCAAGTCAGTTCCTACCTTTGGGCCTGTTTCCTTATGGGCCAGAGGGGAGAGTTGGGCTCCATGCCCTCCAAGGATCCTCCAAGGATCCTTTCGGCTCTGAGAAATAACAACATAAAGAGGAAATTATGCAATAACCAGGTCATGGAAGCAACCTAAATGCCCATCGACAGATGAATGGCTAAAGAAGATGTGGTACATGTATACAATGGAATATTACTCAGCCATAAAAAGGAACAAAATTGGGTCATTTGTAGAGATGTGGATGAATTTAGAGACTGTCATACAGAGTGAAGTAAGTCAGAAAGAGAAAAACAAATATCACATATTAACGCATATATGTAGAACCTAGGAAAATGGTACAGATGAACCGGTTTGCAGGGCAGAAATAGAGACACAGATGTAGAGAACAAACGTATGGACACCAAGGGGGGAAAGCGGCCAGGGGGTGGGGGTGGGGGGTGGGATGAATTGAGAAATTGGAATTGACATGTATACACTGATGTGTATAAAATGGATGACTAATAAGGACCTGCTGTATAAAAAAAATTCCGGGCTTCCCTGGTGACGCAGTGGTTGAGAGTCCGCCTGCCGATGCAGGGGACACGGGTTCATGCCCCGGTCCGGGAAGATCCCACATGCCGCGGAGCGGCTGGGCCCGTGAGCCATGGCCGCTGAGCCTGCGCGTCCGGAGCCTGTGCTCCGCAACGAGAGAGGCCACATCAGTGAGAGGCCCGCATACCGCAAAAAAAAAAAAAAAATAAATTCAAAAATTAAAAATAAATAAATAAAGTGTATTTGAGTCAAAAAAAAAAGAAGAAATTATGCCGACGAGACTGGATTGTTATAACCCTTTTGGCAGTTAATCTGGCTTTAGCTATTAAAATAAACCTATTCATCTCCTCTGGCCCCCTTTTGATTCCATCCTATGAAAATTAAAGCTCTGGTCTGTACGAATGTATTTACTAGGCTATTCTGAGCGGCACTGTTGTATTAGCCAAGCAACCAGAAGGGACTAACCTATAACACACTATCTCCTGCCTCTGTCGGTCAGTGGTGCCACAGGGGAATGGTTAAGAGCGCTCAGCCGCTGGAGCCTGTCCGAATGCTGCCATTCACTGGCTGCACAGCTGAGGCCCTGACCTCTCTGAGCCTCAGTTTCCTCATCTATAAACAGGGCTGATAACCAGTTATATGCCGCCTAGGGTGCACAGCAGAGGCTCATGGTACCCACTCTACAAATGTGAGCTGTTACTGTTACTCGAAAGGCCGTGGCAGATCCAAACATCCGGAGAAATGGCTCTAATATGTTATTAACTGAAAAAAAGCAAGTTGCGGATTTGTGTGTTTAGTATGATCCCCTTTCGTAAAATAGAAAGAAGAGAGAACGGAAAAGGGGGTTGAAACCTGGTGAAGGATGTCTGTGTCTGCGAGGAAGAAGGACGTGAAGGGATCTGACACTAGGCCCCTGAGACGGGTTGGGGAAGGGAGGGGCTGAGGGTCGGGAATGTTACCGAAAGCTCGGCCTCTCTGTACACCGGTGCCAAATCAATGCTCAGAGACAGAGTTTTGGGTGAAGTAGAAAAGGATAGCTTTATTACTTTGCCAGGCAAAGGGGGGCTCCTGCCTCGAAAAACTATGCGTCCCAACTGGGGAGGATCTGATGAAGGGGTCTATAACAATGGCTCAATGGTGGGGTCTCTGACAAGATTAAGGGTGAGGAGGGCTTGCGCTCCCTTCATCTCGTCTCAGGTGGTCGGTCGTCTAATCTTCATGAGCTTCTCTCGTCCCTTCCATCTTTTTTTTTTTTTTTTTTTTTTGGGTTGCAGCAGGGTCTAGTTCCTGGACCAGGGATCGAACCTGGACCCCCTGCATTGGGAGTAGGAGTCTTCTTCTTTTTAAGATGTATTTTATTATTTATTTATTCATTTAATTTACTTTTGGCTGCGTATGGTCTTAGTTGTGGCACGCAGGCTCTTCGTTGCTGCATGTGGGTTTCTCTCTAGCTGTGGAGTGCGGGTTTTCTCTTCTCTAGTCGTGGCACGCAGCCTCCAGGGCACGTGGGCTCTGTAGTTTGCAGCACTCGGGCTCCCTAGTTGAGGTGGGCGAACTCAGTAGCTGTGGCACGCGTGGGCTTAGTTGCCCCGCGGCATATGGGATCTTAGTTCCCTGACCAGGGATGGAACCCTCATCCCCTGCATTGTAAGGCAGATTCTGTACCCCTGGACCACCGGGGAAGTCCCAGAATGGGAGTCTTCACCACTGGACCACCAGGGTAGTCCCTTTGGTTCCTTTAATCTTTCCTCAGGTGGTTTCTTAGCTGCGGAAGAAGGATTAGCAACTTGATTAGCAACTGTTCGAATCTGCCCTTTTTTTTGTTTGTTTGTTTGTTTTGCGGTATGCGGGCCTCTCGCTGTTGTGGCCTCTCCCGTTGCAGAGCACAGGCTCCGGTCGCGCAGGCTCAGCGGCCATGGCTCACGGGCCCAGCCGTTCCGTGGCATGTGGGATCTTCCCGGACCGGAGCACGAACCCATGTCCCCTGCATCGGCAGGCGGACTCTCAACCACTGCCCCACCAGGGAAGCCCCGAATCTGCCCTTTGGAACTCAGGGAAGGTCATGGAGGCTGGAGTCTTGACAAGAAACTGGGGACAAAAGGGCCTCCATGCCCGGGGGCCCCAAAGGGCCTCACTCGGTTTGAGGAGTGGGCTGGGAATGGATGAGAGAAGGGAAGATTAACTCAGTCTTTATATATCTATGAATTGTTTTATTTGTTACTGCAGTAATAACTTTTCAATCTTTTATAACCTTTAAAAATCTCCATTGCGGGGACTTCCCTGGTGGCGTAGTAGTTAACAATCCGTCTGCCAATGCCGGGGACACGGGTTCAAGCCCTGGTCCAGGAATATCCCACATGTCGCAGAGCAACTAAGCCTGTGCGCCACAACTACTGAGCCTGCGCTCTAGAGCCTGCGAGCCACAACTATGGAGCCCACATGCCACAACTACTGAAGCCTGCGCGCCTAGAGCCTATGCTCCGCAACAAGAGAAGCCACTGCAATGAGAAGCCCATGGACCACAATGAAGAGTAGCGCCTGCTCGCCGCAAGTAGAGAAAGCCAGCACACAACAATGAAGACACAACACAGCCAAAAATTAATTAATTAATTAATTTTAAAAAAATCTCCAGTGCGATTAAAGAAAAAAGAAACAGAGGAATTGTCATCCCAGGAGAGAGAAGGAAGCTGTGGGAAACACAGCTGGCCCAAGTGACTTGGCTAGGGAGAATCCATTTTCACAGTGGATGAAGGGACCGACTTTGGGTGCTGGGGGCAAAGGCAGTCTTCCCACATGGGCTCCTCTCTTGAGAATGTCTGTGCTGGAAGGGCTTTTGTCCAGCTTCTCCAACGAAAAGAAAATTTGAAGATCAGAGAGGGCAAGAGACTAACCCAAGGTCACACAGTAGAGCCAGGCCAAAAAAGCAGTTTCCTGACTCCCGGCCCAGTAACCTCTCCCCTGTATCAAGCTACCTCCCACCTCTGTGCAGGAGCCACTCCTGCTGGGAAGAGAAGGGGATAGAACCCTACCTGCTTAGCTTCCTTTCCTTCTACTGACAGTCCTTCCTTCACTCATTTCCTGAGTGCCCTGCTCGAGAATGCAAGATGACTAAGGCATACTGCTTACCCGAGAGGCGCTCACAGTCGAGTGGCCTGGAAGCTTCTGGCTTCTAACACTAACAAAGACATCTTTTTCTAAGTGGTAGAAAAATGCTCTGAGGCCAGTTTTGTGTGTGTTTTGTTTTGTGTTTGCTGTTTTGCTCTTTTTTTAATGCACTCTTTTGTTTGTTGCTGTCTTAACTGTTGCCATGTTATATTTTATCAGGTTAACGTTTTGATTTTGTGCTTGAGCCCCAAGGCAATGCGGCGAAGGGTATGATTTGGAAAATCAAGGAAACAGAGAAATTGCCCACAGAAGAGGCAGCCTCCCGGAAGCCAAGGATAAACCATAAACGCCTAAAATGAATTTCATTAGGAACAAAACCAACAACCTGTTGCCAGACCAAAGGTATTAGATCATCCTGGTTTGGCTTGGTTTTTGTTTTTTAATTTAATACCAATTCTCCATTTCTTCCAAGGTCAGCCAAGGATGGAAGACCTAGTTCCTTCTCCACTGTCTTCTAGAAGACTTCCACATTTCTGCTTCCAGGCCTGTACTCATGGTTTGTGCCCGGCCTGCTCTGCTCTCCTCTCTTCTTCAGGAGACAGGCTGTAACCACCCTTGCACTGGCCAGTATTTATGCACCGGGGCTGGGAATAATGTGGGCAACAAGCGGACCACCAGTCTGCCTTCAGGGAATTTACATTCTACTAAGGCAGGCATTCTCAACTGGGGCCATAATGCCCCAAGGGGATGAAAAGTGGTTCTTGGAGGGGTAAAAACACTTCTATCTTCCTAATGTTCACTGTCTCAGTGAGTAGCCCTACCAGCCACCCAGTCAGTAACCAGGGCACGGTCATCAATTCGAGTTGCCAACCCTGAGCTCAGGCTCCTGGTTACTGATCTTGTGGCTGCCTAGTCCATGAAGGCTTCCACTCTCTCCCTGAAAATGGACCCCATCTGTCTTCACTTTCCACCCTGCCCAGCCTAGTTTCCAGGGCCGAAAGATTGGGCATCTCTTTTGCCAACACTTTAGAACGCTCTGCCCTTTTCCCCGCCCATCTGGCAAAGCCCTGGGCCTGGATAAACCCCACCAAGTACTTTCCCCTGTTTGCACGTGGGTAGGTGACCCATGGTGGGGGAAATCACCCAGCCGACAGGACAGGACACGCTGGGTTGTCAGCACTGTCGGACATTTGGGGATTTCGTGGGCAAGTTTGCTCCTCAACCGTCTGAATGCACACTCTCCTCCTTCCTTCAAACTCCTCACCACCTCTTCCTCACTCTCAGCAGAAGACCTTGCCTCCCACTTTGCAGAAAAAATAGAAGCTCAAGATGAAATCTCCCTTAACATCCCACTACAAACCTACATCTACATCTGCACCCATCCTCTCTTTGTTCCTTCTTTTGGTTCTAGAGAAGTCATCCCTCCTCCTTTCCAAGACCAACCTCTCCACCTACATGCCTGATTCCATCCCCTCGCACATGCTCGTGAACATCCCTCGCTGATTATCTCCCCTCTTTCCCACACCCTTAATTAATCTCTCCCCTTGATCTGCCATCAGCCTGTAAACAAACTCAGGTCTCTTCCACCTTCTAACACACCTCCCCCCGTACCCCCACATATTCTTTGACCCCGTCACAGCATCTCTCTCCTCCCCTTCACACAAATACTTCTCAAAAGACCCACTGCCTCCTTCACCCCTCCTTCACTCATCAGACCCGCTGCCATCTGACCCTCTCATCACTCTGCAGAAACAGTGCTCCCTAAAGCCACCAGCATCTGCCCGTGTCTGTCATTAACCAAAGCCACTGCTTCCATCCACATCCTTCTGACCTCTCAGAGCATTCCCCATTGACTCCTCCCACTTTCCTGAAACTCTCAGCTTCCTTCCCTTGGCTACCTTCCCTACGCCCACCCTCCAGGGTTTTCTCCCACCTCTCAGGCCCTCCTTCTCGGCCTCTGCAGGTATATCCTCGTTTGCACAGCCTCTAACCTGTGGTGTGTCTCACAGCTCCATCCTGGGGCGCCTTCTCTTTGGACAATCCAGCCCTCATCCACAGCCTCGTGATCATTTGTCTCCTGACAACTTCCCATCCTCACGTGCCTCCAAACCCAGGCCTCCAAGCGCCTACTCAACATCTACACTCAGTGTCCCAAAGGCCTTTCAAGCTCAACACATCTAAAGTGGAAGTTGCACTTTTCACGTCCCCCTCCACACCCTCCCATCCTTGCTCACCCAACACCGCCTCCCAGTGGTCTCCAGTTTTCCCCATCTCAGTGGAAACTACTGCCTGCCTGTTTGCAGGGAAACCTCAGAGTCCATCCTGACACTGTCTCTCCCTTACCTTCCATTCCCACATATCTCTGTGACGATTTTACTTCCTGATAACTGGAACCTTCCACTGCTCTCCAACTGCACTGCCACCAGCACCACCTCTGTGATATTCTCCCTGGATGCCTGCCCGTACTCCTAACCCTAACTTATCCTGCAGCGACTCATACACACATTACCCCACTCTCCACTAGGCATTCACACGGGTCACAATAAAATGCAAATGTCATCCTGTCCTTCTTGGGCCTACACTGTCAGTGGTTTCCTATCACTCGGAGGATGAAAAGAAAGATCCTTTGCCCACCTTCTGCACTCCCCAATCCCCCTGCTTTCCCTCTGGCCCTGTTACACAGGCCTTTTCTCACCTCTTCTCTAGCTGTAACTTCTGCCTCAGGCCCTTTGCACAGGTTCTTTCTTCTGCCTAGGATTTTCCCCGTACCTCATCCTCCCCTGCATATAGTTCAGATCTCCTCACAAAGATCATTTCCTTAGGGAATCCTTCCCCAAGAAGAGATAGGTCCCTCCATCCTGTCAAATGCTTTCACAGTAATGGCTAACGTACACACAAGCGCAGTACTATTCTTTGGAACTCTTCTGTGCATTTCTGCTTAGAACTCACTCCTCATGGCAACCCTATGAGGTAGAAATTATAATTATCTCTGTTTTATGGGTGAAGAAACTGAGGGACCAAGAAGTTATGTAACTTACCCAAGGTCACCTAGTTAATAAGACGCAAAGTGGGAATTTGAACACAGGCAGCATGACTCCAGTATAGCTTTTTTTTTTTTTTTAATTTATTTTTGGCTGCGTTGGATCTTTGTTGCTGCACACCAGCTTTCTCTAGTTGAGACGAGCAGGGGCTACTCTTCATTGCGGTGCACGGACTCCTCATTGCAGTGGCTTCTCTAGTAGTGGAGCACGGGCTCTAGGCGCTCGGGCTTCAGTAGTTGTGGCTCGCAGCCTCAGTAGTTGCGGCGCACGGGCTTAGTTGCTCTGCGGCATGTGGGATCTCCCCGGATCAGGGCTCGAACCCATGTCCCCTGCATTGGCAGACGAATTCTTAACCACTGCGCCACCAGGGAAGTCTCCAATTCTTCCATAAGAAAACACTATCCTTTTCCTTTCTGCACTTACTACTGTTTGTAACAATGTATTTGTATGACTGTTTGTTTAGCTTTTGTCTCCCCCATTAGACTATAAGCTCTATTGGGGTAGAGACAGTTTTATCCCCAATAGTAGGTACTCAATAAATATTTGCTAAATAGCTGAATGTAAATTAGTCTCTCTCACCACATTCCATCAGTCACCTGGTCCTGTCCCTGTTTCTTCCTAGAGCAGCAGTTTCTAAGCCTAGGAGGTTCAGGTATGTGCTTATCCATGTCCTAAAACTGGAGGCAAAATGTCATGTGTCTGTACACTTCAAATTTTTCTACAGCAAAGGTTAGGTTCGTGCTGTCTCCAGTTTCTCGATGGATCCATGAAGTTAAGAACAGCTGATTCAAATATTCCCCAGCCTAGGTCACCCTCTCCCTGCCAACCTCCCCTCCACAACTACAACACCCTCACGTCCAGTTTTGTTCTCCATAAATCCATCTTCCATGCTTTGGTCATATCAATCTTTTAAAAACATAAACCCAGGTCACCCTCCTGCATAAAATCCGTCAGAGACTATCTATTGTCCTTGGAGCAAAGGTGCAAACTGTGGCTGGGGGGAGGGGGTGCACTAGGCCCTGCTAACTTCTCCATCCTTTTGTGTCCTCACTCATTCCCTTAACCCTCCAACTCTACAGCCCAGCAGCACAGACTTGGATTTATATCTGAGTTTCCCAGCCTGTACCAGGGTGGTTTCTCCTGTCTATACTCATGCAGTGCCCTCTGCGTGGGATGCCATCCCTCTCCTCTGCACCTAGAAATTCCTACTCCATCTTTAAGCTTAAGCTTAGATATCTTCCTGGGGTCAGGGGCCCCTCCTTCTTTCTCCCACAGGCTGTATCTGTCCCGGACAATGCACAGAAGACATTGAACCATAGTTGCTTGGTTACCGACTGTCTCTCTCCTCTCTGTGAGCTTTGAGGGCGGCTGCCATATCTTATTCATCTTTTTATCCCCCAATCCTAGCCTAGCGCTAGCCCAAGGTATGGTGCTCAGTAAGTATTTGTTCAGTGAATGAATGAACAATGACAAATAGTACTTGGTTTATGGGTTCTAAAACACCTGTGAAATGAATAAATGAGTGGGTAACTGCAAGTTCGGGTCTAGAGAGAGCTGGAGATTAGGATGTTGAGAGATGAGTAAAACCTGACCGCAGCTGTCAGACAGCTAAGTGGAAGACAAATCTCCAGGAACGAGTCCGAAGGATTTAAGAGGAAGTCATTCGAATCGTGGCCGGCCCAGGAGGCGTATCCGGGTCTGACCACGCCCTCCCAGCCAATGGGAGGTCTTGTTGTCCTCCCTGCCTCCGCCCCTTACACCCACCGGAGAGGGGCCGGCCACTCCTGGAGATATGACTACATGTTCCGGCGTGCCGCGCGGCGGGTGAAGGAGGAGCCGGAAGTGGGAGGCGCGAGGTCTAAGGGCAAGAGGGAAGTGGCGGGCGGGGACTGAGGGGGGCGTGCAGGTAAGCCGACAAGCCGGGGGTTGCGGGCATGGCCGAGGCCAGGAAGCGGCGGGAGCTGCTTCCCCTGATCTACCAGCATCTGCTGCAGGCGGGCTTTGTGCGCGCGGCGCGGGAAGTGAAGGAGCAGAGCGGCCAGGTAAGCGTGCCCGGGCCGTGTGCGAGGGCCGCGTGCAAGATCTGAAGAGAGGAGGCCCGCGCCTCCTCCCCTGGCGGCCTGGAGGGCGCCCAGAGCCGGATACCCGCGGTGATCCGGGACGCGGCCTGGGGTGCCGAAGGAGGCTCAGCCTCTGCTCCCCACCCCTGCGGCTCCCAGTTCTTATGGGCCTCAGTTTCCCTGTCTGTGCACTGGGCGGGCCGGGACGTGAGATATGACTCTCAGGGCTTTATAATTCCCGCGCCCCTTACCTCCACGCCCTTCCTGGGAGCGGCAGTTTAAAGTTTCCGAAGTCTCGGGCCACGTGGCTCGGCGCGGCTCCTTGGGGCGAGAAGGTTGCTGCGAGTCTGAGAGGTGGATTGCGACCAGCTCTGGTGGGGCGAAAGAGCGCCGAGAGAGGGGGTCTGAAGCCCCTTAATTGAGCTGGAGCTCAAGCCCTTAGCAGCCCTTCTGTACTGAGTCGGACAGCTTTGGGATTCGAACTCGTGGTGCAGTTATTTCACTTCATCCGTTCTTTGAGCAGCTGTTAATCTGGCGGTCAGAGTGCTGGTGACAGAATAGTGAGCACGGTCCCTCAATTCACTGTTTAGAGTTTACAGTCTGAATTTGGTAGCGGAGATAGACATAAATCAAAGAACCATAAAAGCATCCGTACACTTAACACTGTCTTAAGTGCCAAGAACGAGAGGCATAGGGTGCTAAGACAAGAATGGCAGCTTGCCCTCGTCAGGGATATCCAGGGTTGCTTTCCTGAGGAAGTGGATGTTGCTTTGAGATCTGAGAGAAGGGAGGTGGATATTCCAAGCAGAGGTGCAAATGGTTGCATAGGTACTGCCCCAGAAAGTTGACTGAAGTGTGGAGTACAAGGGTGATAGAGGTCCCCGGGGAGACAGAGGCAGGGAGTTGGCTTACTTTGGTTTTCATCTGAAGAGCAGTGGTAAGCCACGGGGAAGTTTTAAGCTGGTATGGTGGCTACTGACTTGGTTAATCAGTACCCCTTGGCTGTGGTGGAGGCTGTGGTCATGATGCTTGCTCTCAGGACCTCCTGGAGAAACTAAAGGCTGATGGGCCTTACGACATTACCTGTGCTTTTTCCAGTTTTCTTTGGACCTCGGTAGCCCTTCTTACTCCAGTTAACATGACTTAACAGCTACAGGGGGTGAAGGAGAATACCCATCTGCTTTGGGGCATTTACCTAAGCAAAAGCATCCTGCCCTCATGGAGCACACGTTCCAGCAGGAGCCGAAAGATGACTGATTTTTTTTTTTTTAAAGTTAATGATACAGTGTGTGGGGTGATGGTAGGTGCTAGCTATAAAAATAAGGCAGGTGTGGGGGGATAAAGAATGTCAGAGTTAAATTATCTATATAGGGTGGTCAGGAAACCCCAATGAGAAGGTGACATTCGGGCAAGGACCTGAAGGAAGTGAGGGAGTGAGCCATAGAGTTGGCAGGAGAGAGCATTCCAGACAGAAAGAATTGCAAGCCCCCATGCGGGCGGGGTGCCCTGACAGATTTGAGGGACAGTGAGGAGGCCAGTGTGCCAGGGGCAGAGGAGAGTGAAACTGACACTTTCAATTACTGTCAGTTACAGTCTCAATGTTACTGGCTCCTGTGCTGGGCTAGATGGTCTCCATCAGGCCTGACAGCAACATCTTAGGTGGGTACTGCTGTTATCCCCATGTTAGAAAGAAAGAACCAGAGGTTTGAAGAGGTGAAGAGACTAGCCCATCCAGTTAACACAGGCGCTCTGCCTGAGTCCAGGTGCACCCTCTTGACCACTCTGCCTAAATCCCCGGCACTGCCCTCGCCCCACATTACTCACTCAACCTCCTTGGGGCACTTGACACCCCAGGTTCTTGATATTTGCAGAGAGAATAGGCTTCTGATCTTGGCTCCAAAGGCCTCTGCTTCTACCAAAGGACTGGCACCATTTGGTTCCAGTCTCTTCCCAGCGGGTGAGCTGACAGCGCGGTGTCTGGGCTGTGGTTCGTACTGTCCTGGCGAGATTGACCAGCCTGGCTTTTGAAAGCCTTCTGAAAGGTCAGGGGTAGAAAAAGCCCTGTCTCGTGGCATCTAAGCCTGGAGAGTGCCAGGGAGGCTGGGGGCTGGATAAATGCTAGCCTGGAACATTCCAACTCTAATCTTCAAAGGTACTCCTCACCAACATGTTGTCTTAAAAGGTTTTAGCTGGAAATACTTGCCCTGCTTGTCTCTGGAAGGTTTGGGTGGTACTGGAAGGGTCAAGCAGACATACTTCCCAGAGCAGAAAGACCCCCTTCTCAACCACCTCTCTGTAGATGATGACGTTGAGAGAGTGGGGCCCAAGGAGGACCCTTACTGTGCTTGGGGGATTGATTGCTGCTTTCTCTTTACTTCTCTGCAGAAAAGTTTCCTGACTCAGCCTGTAACCCTTCTGGACATCTACACACACTGGCAACAGTAAGTCTAATGGGACTGAGAGAGTACAGCAGGGACACTGCAAGCCCTCAGCTTGGGATCAGCTAGGTTACCAACCTGGTCTAAGATCTGTCCCCATAGCCCACCGTAGATACTGTTATCACCTCCAGGAAGCCAGGTCACAGATACGGGTGTCTGGTAATGGAGAGGACACTGAGCTGTGATCAGTGCCTCTTAAGGACAAAAGCTTCTCAGCAGCTTTTATTATTCATTCAATCAGTAAACATTTATTGAGTAACTACTGAATGCCAGGCTTTGTTCTAAGTACAAAGGTATTGTCATGAGTGAGACATACATGGTTCCTTCTTTCCTGGAGCTGACATTGGAGTCCAGGGAGGTAAGCACACCTCAGAAAAAACAAATGAGTGTAAAATTATAGTGGTAGTAAGGGTTATGCAAAGAGGTGCCCAGTGCCAAAACTACCTAAACAGGTTAGCCTAGCCTCATTTGGGGGTTTAGGGGAGGCTTCCCCGAAGTGACCTTTGATTTGAGAGCTGCAGGTAGTAGGGGAGTGAACGAGGCAATAGGTGTGGAGGGGCCAGTAGAGCGTACCTGGCAGAGGGAACTACTGGTCTGAGGCCTGTAGCTGCGGGCACAGCGCAGACGAGGCTGGACCGTAGGCAGGGCCCACTCCATGCAAGGCCTGATCATCCATGGGGAGCAGTTGTGTCTTTGCCCCAAGAGCCGTGGGAGCCATGGAAGGGTGAAGCAGAGAGTGGTGAGATCACTGCAGCGTGGCACGACCAGTCGAGGCTGTGGATATCATTATCCAGGCAAGAGCTGACGGAGATTGAGGCAGTAATAACATGGGAGGGAGACAGTAGAGTCCAGGAATGTGAGAGGATGAGATGAGGGTCTGCGGATGGCTTGGAGAGGCAGTCTAGTCCACTCCCAGGTGTCTGACTTGTACACCTGAATGGAAGGAACCCAATTTGGAGGGAAAGATTTCAAAGACATGTTGAATGTGAAATGCCTGTAAAACCTGGGAAACAAGGAGGGGAATAATCTAAGGACGTATCAGCAGAGGAATGGTTTGAAAATGAAGGAGGGATAATCGTTCTCTCCATGAACTGGCCTGACCACAGCCAGCTACGGGAGTGAAGGACCTGCAGTCATGTCCCATGAGGAATGATAGTGAATACTGAACCGTCTGGGATGGGAAAGAGATGTCAGAGGGGCAGGCAAGGGACCTCTGTATGCACATCTTTGAAGACAAAGGGAGTGGGGTGTTCCCTGGGGCCCGAGAGGCTGAAGTGGGACCCACATGTACCTGCTTTAGGAAGACAGGTTTCAGCTTCTGAATAAAAGCAGTGGGTCAGGTCATCAGAGCTCTCCAGAAATGAGGTAGGCTACAGTGGAGTTGTGAGTTCCTTGTCATCAGAGGTGTGTAAACAAAGGCAGGCATGGTGTGGAAGGGATCCGAGCTTCCAGTAGAGAGCTAAGGTCTTTGAGAGCCCCATCAACCCTCAGTTCTTGGCTCTCCTCTGCTGCTGAGGTGAGCACAGGGCACACCCCCACTTCCTTTCGCACTTGCCTAGGTGTCTGTGTGTTTGCACAGCACTTCCTTCCCCAGAGAACTCCTTCAGTGAGCCGCAGCACACGCCCTTCCCCGCCACCAGCCCCTTCTGTGGGTGAGGAGTACTGACTGGGATGAGGACCTCACAGCCTAACCTAGTGGTTCAAACCCAGCAACTAGCCGTATGACCTTGGACAAACTTGGCCTCCCCAAGTCTGTCTCCATCCATAAAATGAAGATAATAATGGTAAAGTGCTAAACCTAGCCATTGGAGGCATCCCCCTCCCACCCCCACTCACCTCCGTATTTATCGAGCACTTATTGTGAGCCAGAACTGTTCTTGATATAGCTGGGAACAACCCAGAGAAAAATCCCTGCCCTTGTGAAACTTACATTCTGTTGGGAGGAGAGAGGCAGAGTGAACTGATACATGTAGTAAATGAAACCTGTTTTTGCAGAAGATTCCCTGGGAACAAGGGACCCAAGCAGCACATCCCAAACTGGCAGAGCAGCATCCGTCCCATCTGGAGAACATGGGGCACAGACAGTGACTCCCTCGGGGCAGGAGGCTGGGGTCAGGGGAGATGATGCTCGAAAGTTCCAGCAACTCAGCCATCTGGGTGCTTATCCTCCCCAGTGCCTGAGACTTACTCTTTGACTCTGGGCAACTCACTTGCCCGTGAGACTCATGCTATGTGCTCAAGGTACTGAGGGAGCTGGAAAAGGTTCCTGCCAGCCCTCCTCTCCAGGGGCCTGGCTGTGCAGTGGGGGCTTCAAGCAGGAAGTAGGTAAAATAACAGAAGAGAGGAACGTGCTCTGAAGAAAATGAAACAGGATGGCAGGGCAGAGAATGTCTTAGGGGAGGGGGGGTGATCAGGGAGGGCCTCTCTGAGGAGGCTGTATTCGAGTTGAGGCCTGAAGGACAATAGGGACCGACCTGGGCAGACTCTTCCAGGAAGAGGGCACTGCAGGTGCCACAAGTTCTGGAGGAAGGAGGAGCCTGGATGGTGCTGTGAAGTGTCTGTAGTGCCGGCACTTAGCGCTCAGTGACTCTTAGCAGCTGTTATATAATATTGTCCACCCTTCCTGAATATTTGAAGACTCATAGACAATTGTAAAAATACGATGAAATGAGTGAAAATGCAGAACACAAAATTGTATCTAACACTGTGTTTCATCACTGTTTAAACTCTCTTCATGCACGTTTCCTTTGGGGGCAGGGAGGATGTGGGGAGGTCTTCCTTTTCAACTCTCCTGGGGTTGTCCTTGTCACCCGGTTGAACTAGCCAGTCACCCTTGTCCTGCAGAACCTCGGAGATTGGCCAGAAGCGGAAGGCAGAGGAAGATGCAGCCCTGCAGGCCAAGAAGACCCGCGTGTCAGACCCCATTACCAGCTCCGAGAGCTCAGAAGAGGAGGAGGAGGTGGCGCAGGAGGCAGAAGCAGGAACCACCAAAGCCAGTAAGAGCGCTGTGTGCCAGGGGCTCAGCTCAGTGCCCTGCACCTTTCAGGAACAGGCTGTTGTATATTGGATTGTTCCAGGGGAGGGTCCACCTCCAGCTTCTCCTTCAGTGAGCCCTCAGAGGACCGGCCCTTTTAGAGGGAAGGTTGGAAGGGTCCCACATACCTATTTCAGTCTTGATTTGAGCCCTTCCTCTGGGCCAGACATCGTGTCCCAGGGGCTAGGAATCCAATGGTGAACAAAAACATGGATGGGCCCTTACAGTCTAATTTGGGGTACGTGGAGTCAGCCCCTCCAGTGGGGCCCAGGAGCTGCATTTTTACAAGCCCTCCAGGTGATTCTGGTAAAGATAGAAGCCCACATTTTCAGAAGAACTGCTAGAGAGATTTCAGAGAGGGCAGCTGGCGGGCACCTCTTCTGTGTGCTTACGGGCTGCTTCAGGAGTTGCCGATCTTCCTGTTATTTTGGAAGTGTGCAGGTTAGCACTGGCAGGCCGTCCCGGGCACTCTGGTTTCAGGGTGTTGGCAGGGGTGACCCGGGGAGGCCTTCACAGCCCCTTCTCCCCATGTTCTCAGGGCAGTTTGTACTTTAACCAACAGTGGTCATAGCTCCACAGAGGAATTATCGTTCTTCTTTGCATTATTGGTTTTTACTTACATAGAAGATAATTTCTTAATTTTTAAATATGTTTTCTGATTGTAAAAGAAATACAGGCTTTGTTATGGAGTATTCATTATAGAATATGTGAAAATTACTTTTCAGAAAGGTAGGGAAAAATTACCCATATTCTTGCCACATATAATTTGGCAAATTATTCTTCCATTTATTTTTCCTGAACATGTTTTTTCAAATACTTGAGATCATACTGAATATGCATTTTATACCTTGCTTAATCTTTTAAAATTATAATGCAAAGCAAGTTCACTGTGAACTGTACAAAAGCATACAGAAGAAAAGTGGGAGGTTTCCTGTTCCCCTCGCCTGCTCCCCTTCCACTCCCTAAATGTATCTCCTGGAGGGGAGCCTTACAGTGCTCTCCTTTGTATCTGAAATCATACAGATAGACATCCATACTTGCCTACGTCCATACCTACACACTATTTAAAACAAAAATTGTAAAGTTTCCTACTGACGGGCTACTCGATATTAATAAATTTTTTAAGCTCTAATAATGGAATTATAATTATACTTTTTAAGAGTCCTCATTGAGAGAAACATGCTGAAATATCTGTGGGCAACATGGTATGATGTCTGATGTTTTCTTCAGAATAATACTCAGCAGGGAAGGGCGAATGGGGGGACAGTTGAAATAAGATTGGCCACAAGTTGATAACGGTTGGGGCAGGGTGGTTTTATACACTTTCTCTCTACGTAGGAACGGGCTTAACATTTTCCGTGATTAAAAATAGAGAGAGATGGAATTAAATGTCAGGAAAAGAATTAGATCATATCATTCATCTCAACAACATCCTGTTTATTTCACAGCATACATTAGAAATCTTTCCCTAATCTGAGCTCTAAGGAGACGATACCCCGGTGTAAAAGCAACAAGAATCTGGAAATCTCGACATCTAACAGGGTCCCGGTCTCATGGTTCAGCTACTTCTCCACTGAGAAACCGCTTAATTCGAGCAGCTTTCTCTGTGGACCTGGGGCTGCCTGACCTGCTCCTGTCTCACTGAGTGATGTTAGGGCTGCAGTGTGGCAGGTAGCCTGTGGGAATGGCACCCCTGGAGTTGTGCGGGACCTCCGGGGTAGTATGCGGCAGGACTAGGAGCCAATCCCTTTTCCTCTGGGGGCTTCAGCATCTCGTGCCACCAGGGAATTGGGACCCCATCGGGGATGCAGACACATGCCTTTCATGTCGTCACTCTCCTCTCTTGCTCCTGGGGGATGTGGCTGATGCACCACCGAGCTCTTTCCCAGTCCAGGCTCGGCCTCAGATCTCATGCCAGCCCCAGGCAGCCATACCAGTCGAATTATTAGGTGAGCTGAGCCTGTTTGCCACTCACCCATGAGAACATGCTCATCTGGCTCACCCAACCAGTGTTTGTGTCTTGCAGTCCCGGCACTAGCATCTACCAACTCCTCAGCCACGGGGATGGTTTTGCCTTCAAGTGTGAAAGAAAAAGCCAAGGTGAGTGAGACCACCTTCCAAGCTGTCGCCCGTGGGAGTTGAAGTGCCCTGTAGGACACAGTCCCCTGTGTCAGAGAAGGGTAGGGTTGTGGGTAATTGCCCAACCCTTGGATTGGATTCAGATCTTGGATTCAGATCTCAGCCTCAGTCGCAGTGTGATTGTGGTCTGTCCCTTCACCTCTGTCGGCCTCAGTTTTTTTTTTCTGTAAGATGGGGATAATACCTACCGCCATGGGCCACTGGGCACATTACACACCTGGAAGAGACAGTTCCTTTCCTCCTCCAGCCCTGCATTCACCTGTTCACTCGGCAAATCGTTACCAATACAGTTATGTTCCAGGCACTGCACAAGGCAGTGGAGACACCAGAGCAGATAAGACACTGGTGGCTCTGAAAGCTTGAGAAGCATTTTATTTTGGGTTTTTTTTTTTTTTTTTTTGGTTGTTTTTGGCCGTGCCGGGGGGCTTGTGGGCTCTTAGTCCCCCGACCAGGGGTAGAACCTGTGCCCCCTGCAGTGGAAGTGTGGAGTCCTAACCACAGGACCACCAGGGAACTCCCTCAAGAATCACTTTCTAGGCTGGAAACTACTTGGAAAGTAGAATATCCTTTTTTGGTCATCCACAAAGCAGTGTCACAGGCACGTAAAGGATTATGTCCCTGATATTGCCTGTAGCATTAGCAAAAAATATGTAGAAAGAATTATGAGGCCATGGTAATGTCCACAACAAGATGCTCCTTACCACTGAGCAAAACTGCTGTGTCCCAAGAACTGTAATTCGGTTCTCTCCACACCTCTGTGAGGGGAGGTACCATTTTTAGCCCCACTTTGCAGATGAAGACACTGAGGCTTAGGGAGGTAGTGTGCCCAAGCTCACAGGGCTAGGAAGTGGTGGAGCTGGGCTCAGATGTGGTCTGTGCTCTCATTTGCCAGGCCATACCCACTGTCTGTCACTCCTGTTCTGTGTAGGCAAAGACCAAGAAAGCCAGCAAGACAGTGAACTCCACGGCACACCCTGCCTCCGGGAAGGCAGTGGCCCACCTCCTCACCAGGAAGTCACCCCAGAAGGCGGCAGGGCCCTCTGCAAATACCATCCTGGTCTCAGAAACTGAGGAGGAGGGCGGTGTCTCGGCCCTCAGAACCACTGTCAAGCCTGGTGAGCGGCCCTGCCCCTAGGACCAGGCCCCCCGAGTGCGGGCTGAGGAAGCAGACCTGGGCGCTGCTTTGTCAGGCCCTGGGACCCTCTGGAATTCAGGAGGTTGTCTCTATGACAGCGAGGACAGCCACCTCAGGCCATTTTCCCCTCCCCGGGTGAGGAAGAGTCAGCTGCAGGGACACCTCGGGCCTTGCGAGGGAGTGTGAGCAGCCGGGGTGGGCTTGGAGCCCTTTCTGGCTTATTGCTCTCAGGTGGGTGCAGGGCCTGCTGCAGAGGCTCAGAGGCTAAGCTGAGAGGCCTGGGCTTGCCTCCATCTCCCATGTAAAATAGGCGTCTGCCCTGCCTGCTGCTGTGTGCTGGTGGAAGGAGATCATCTGAGCCATCAGCTTCTGGCGCTCGTGTGCTGGGACCTAACATCATAGGCCTTACCGGGGCCTCAGAGCCGTGCAGGAGCTGCGGCGGGAGTGCTCGCACCTGGCCCTGAGTAGTTGGCGTGGAGGGTGCCGGCGAGGGGTGGGCGGGTCTGGAAAGGCCCTCAGTCCCTCCTTGTTTATTCCTCAGGAATGGCGGCCGCCAGCCAGGCCGCCAGCTCCAGCGAAGACACCTCCGGCTCGAGCGATGAGACGGACGTGGAGGTAATTGCCGCCCATCCTCAGGAACTGCCCTCTGCAAACCTCTAACCCTCCTGGGGGCCTGGCCGGGGCCTCACCTACCAGGGGCACCAGATCAGTTCAGCAAGGGTGTCAGGGTGACCGGGAGCTGGGAAGGCTGAGGCCTGCGGAGGCGGGGAGCCAGGCACTGCTCCCTGCACTCTAGGCAGGCGAAGGTGTGGGGCTGGGGGGAAGAGACGCCATCCTGCCTGTGAGGTGGGGGGAAGCCTTCCTGGGATAGGCGGCACTGGACTGCGGCCTTGACGCACAGGAGGCTTCACCCAGGAGGGAGGTAGGGGGAGGGGTATTCGAGCGGGAAGAACTGCACGAGCAAAGGCCCCGGGGCAAAGGCCCCGGGGCAGGAGCAGGGCATTGGGGTGTGGGTGAGGCTGCTGCGGAGGCTCTGGGCCTGCTGGTGAATGCCAGGCCTCAGCACTGGCCAGGGGTAGGCAGGTCTTTTAGTCAGTGGCCGTGTCTATTTTGTGAACCGTGACCTGGGAGGAGTCCCCGCTGGTTATTCCTTATTGTGCACCTTCCAAGCGCCAGGCCTTGGGGAAACAGTGCTAAGCAGGACGGGTGGGGTTCCTGCTGCTGTGGGGAAGTGGAGGGGTCCCTCAGAAACTTAACTGCCGTGGTGATGGTTATTATGAAAGGGAAATGTGGTGTGGAGAGCTCTGAGGCACAGTAACAGGAATGTGATGCAGACAGAGGGACAGCAGGGGCAGAGGCAGACACAAAATGAGTTTGGTGCTTTTAAGCAACGGTGATCTGCGATTTCATGAATGAGGCATAAAGTGATACAAGGTGAGGTCAGAAGTAGGCGGGGGCCAGATCCATGCCTGACCACGAGGACTGCTGAGAGGAATTTGGGTTTTATTCTGGAGGCTGGGAGAAGCCACTGCAGGGCTACAGGCCCAGCGGCAAGGTGGCCTGACTTACGGTTCGGAAAGATGGCTGCTTGTGGCCTGGATCGGAGGACAGTGCTGAATAGATGTAATGACGTGGTTGAGGGCTGTTGGAGTAGTGCTGGCAGGAGACGCTGGTGCCTGGCACCAGGACACCCGGGGAAAGGTGTTGCAGAGGGAGAAAAGTAGCATTCAGGGATGGATTGCCCTGGCCCCCACGGTGCTTCCTACCTTGCCTTCCTGCCTTAGCCAGTCACCCACGAAGGTAGAGACCTTGCTCCCAGCTACCCCGGGCCTAGCTGTGGGCTGCTCCCCACATTCTGTCCCACCGTTGGGCCCTCGTTACAGCCAGCCGTAGGGACGCCCTGGGCTCCCATCCCCCAGGCCCTGCCAAGGGAACGAGCGACACTCCTGGCCCTGGGAAACCAGCAGCCAAACACATAGCTTCAGTGGGCCAGAGCCCAGAGAGGGAAGGAATGTGCCCCAGGAATCTCAGCAAGCCAGTGCCAAGACTGGGGTTCAGAGCCTAGCCTCCTGGCCCTTGGGGTGGCCACCATGACAAGATACTGTAGCTGGAGGGACAGTCATGAGCTGTCCTGGTTGAGAGTGGCTGCCCCTCTGCTGGGCCCCGTGTGCCAGGTGGGAGAGGAGCATCGTGGTTGAGAGCTCTGCCCCTAGAGCCATATAGACATGGGTTCAAGTCACAGCTCTGCCCCTTAGTACTGGTGTTGAGTGGTTTAACCTCTCTGAGCCTTTTGCCCTTTACTGGAAAATAGGTGTAAAGATAGTACCTGTCTTAGGGAGTTGTTTGAGAACCAGATGACATTAGGAAAGAGCTTTACAAACTATGAAGCATCTTATACTCCTCAGGGGTGGAGACGATTATTCTCTGATTCCATCGCCTTGTTCCAGGTGAAACCTGCAGTAAAACCACCACAGGTCAAAGCCTCGGCAGCTGCGGCCAAGGAGTCTCCAAGGAGAAGGGCAGCCCCGACCCCAGGGAAGGCGGGATGTGTGACACCCCAAGTCAGAGGGGGTGCCATGACCCCAGCCAGCAGGGCCAAGAAGCCAGAAGAGGTCTCAGAGAGCAGCGAGGAGTCCGAGAGTGAGGAGGGGGCCCCTGCGGGGACACCCAGCCAGGTGAGGCCCAAGGGAGGCCTGCTCCTCAGGGTTCCCTGGTTCCCTGGCCCCGAGACTGGTGGAGAAACTGTGTAATGAGCACCTTCCCTGCCAGAGGAGACTCGCCTTGGAGTTTGGGGAGAGGGAGGCGGGGCTATGGGAGTTGAAGGGCAAGGGCACCTGGTTTTGCTCCACCCGCTTCTGGAAATGACCTTTCCTGTCCAAGCAGTGGCCTGGAGTGGCTGCTTCCCAAAGGGCAGGTGCTGCACCCCACCCAGTCAATAACCACTCCCTTCACCTCAGTTTCCCTGTCTAGTAAATGGGCTGCTGTCCTTGTCCCAGCTAGTCCTGCTGTGAAGGGACTTGAGAAGTTTTAATTACCTGGTCCTCTGGCTTCTCAGGCCAAACCATGGCTTGTTAGCAAACAGGAATCCGCTTCCATTCCATCTGCTGGGACCCCCTTCTCCTCGCTTGGGTAGCCAGAGCTGCAGCTGGGCATGTCCTAAGGGAAAGCCAGAGAGGCTGGGAAGCTGTTGGAATCAGAGAACAGGGAGGAATAGGGGTGAGACAGGTGGTAAAAGGCCCCTGGGAGCCCTGAGCCTGCCTACCCTGGGGCAGGGCCATCATGGAGAACTGCTATAAGGAACTGGGACACAGGGGATGAGGCAGTAGTGGTCAGGTGAAATGGGCAGGGGTTGTGAAGGCCCCGGGAATGAGGAGGTATGGCCATACTGGCTGGCCGGCCATACCGGCTGGAGCACCAGTCAAGGTGGGGAGTCCAGAGAGAAGCAGGGGGTCTTGCGAGCCTCACTAAGGCTTCGAGCCTTATTCTTAAGGTGTCACAAGAGGGTTTTCAGAAGGAGGGGAGCAAACTGCACTTTCTCTTTTACTAGGTGAAGGCCTCCCAGAAAACTGTCCAGGTCAGAGCTGCCTCGGGTCCTGCCAAGGGGACCCCTGGGAAAGGGGCCACCCCAGCACCCCCTGGGAAGGCAGGGAGGCCAGAGGAGGACTCGGAGAGCAGCAGCGAGGAGTCAGACAACGAGGAGGAGACGCCAGCTGCCCAGACCCTGCTGCAGGTGAGGCCTGGGGAGGGAGAGTCCCACAGCCAGCACCCCATCCCAGGAGGCCTTCAGAGGGCTTGTTCTCTCGCTCCACACGCACCCCAGCCATGCTCAGAGCCCTGCGCCTTCTCACCATGTGGTGTGGTGTCTGCGGTGTCCTTAACCCTGTCCGCTCTCCTGTGTTTCCTCACGCCCACCGTCTAGTCTCCCTCCCCTGATACTGTTTCTCTCGCTCCAGGCAAAGCCCTCAGGGAAGCTCCCCCAGGTCAGAGCCACCGCAGCAGCACCTGCCCAGATGCTTTCCCCTGGGAAAGGGGCCCCTCCAGCACCCCGTGGCAAGGCAGGGCCTGCAGCCATCCAGGCCCAGACCAGGGGGCAGGAGGAGGACTCAGAGAGCAGCAGCGAGGAGTCAGACAGCGAGGGGGAGGCGTCCACAGCCGTGCCCCACACCACGAGCCTGGCTCAGGTGAGGCTGGAAGGATGCCTGGCCCGGCCCTGTGCGTCGCCTGAGAGACCCTGTGGGCCTCTCCTCCTCTGCACCCGGAACTGCTGCCCTCCATCCGCCCTGCGCACCTCCTGTCTTACCTCACACACATTCCTCCCAAGCCCCCTATCCTGACCCTGTCCTTTGTCACTCCCAGGCAAAGCCCTTGGGGAAAAACTCCCAGGTCAGAGCTGCCTCAGCCGCAAGCACGGGGCCCTCAGCGAAGAGCGCTGTCCCAGCGCTCCCTCAGAAGGCAAGGGCTGTAGCCGCCCAGGTGGCAAAGTGGGAGGAGGACTCGGAGAGCTGCAGCGAGGAGGAGTCGGACAGCGAGGGGGAGGCGCTGAGAACAGCAGCCTTGACCCAGGTGAGGCCCCTGCTGTCAGGCTCTTCTCTCCGGCTCAGTGCCGGAAGCCCCATCCCCCTCCGCTCACCATGCCTGTTGACCCTCTCTGTCTCTTTGTCTCTGCGTCTCTGCACAAAGCCACACTTTGGGTGCTCTCCCCTGAGCCTGTGTGTCTCGCTGCAGGCAAAGTCCTCGGGGAAAGTCCTGCAGGTCAGACCTGCCTCAGGTCCCACCCAGGGCCCCCCTCAGAAGGCCGGGCCTGCAGCCACCCAGGTCAAGACCCAAAGGTCCAAGGAAGACTCGAAGAGCAGTGAGGAGGAGTCAGACAGTGAGGACGAGGCCCCTACAGCCAAGACTCCAGCCCAGGTAGCTGCCCCCGCCGGGGGAGCAGCTCCACAGGGAGCTGTGGGGGAGGATGGCAGTGGGGCTCCAGCCCTGAGCGGATGGGGGCTCTGAGTCCAAGATCCTTCTGTAGCTTCTGACTTCTGTGTCCCTGCAGGCAAAATCAGCTGTGAAAACTTCTCAGACCAAGGTCTCCCCAAGGAAGGGCACCCCCATTACACCCGCATCTGCCAAGGTCCCACCAGTGCAAGTAAGCGCACCAGCCCCCTGGAAAGCAGGAACGGTGACTTCGCCAGCATGCACATCATCCCCAGCCGTGGTCAGGGGCACCCAGAGGCCAGAGGAGGACTCTTCAAGCAGCGAGGAGCCGGAGAGCGAGGAGGAGACGGCTCTTGCCACATCTGTGGGACAGGTGAGGCGAAGTTCGTTTGGCTGGGTCAGGGCTAGCCCCCACATGGTCCTTTGGCTCCTGTGACATGCCTCTTTTCCATGTCATTCCAGGTGAAGTCTGTAGGGAAAAGCCTCCCTGTGAAAGCTGCCTCAGCGCCCACCAAGGGACCCTCAGGGCAACGGACCACTCCAGGGCTCCCTGGGAAGGCAGGGCCTGCCGTGGCCCAGGTCAAAGCTGAGGTGCAGGAAGACTCAGAGAGCAGTGAGGAGGAGTCGGACAATGAGGAGGCAGCCTCAGCTGCAGCACAGGTGAGACCTGGGAGGAGCCAGCCTGCCCCACCCACACCGTCCTGGGATGGGGCTGGGGATGCACTTACCTAGGCTGCTCTTGCCCCAGGTATGCAGCAGCCTCAGCTCAGCCTCATTCCACACCTTCCACTCATCTCCTCCGCCCATCAGAGCTCCAGGGTCGAGCTCCAGGGTCTCCTTCATCACCTTTTGAGCTCCCACTGAGATTTCTTTTTACACAAGCTCTGTTAAGTACCCCATCTGCCAGGTGCCAACTTATCTGGGGCTCCTTTGGCCCTGGCCCTTAGAGTTGCCAGCCTAGATAGGGGGGCGTGGACATGTACAGATTATTTCAATGTGGTATGATAGTAGGGTTGAGATGGAGGATGTGTGCCTAGGCTAGCAGGGCGTGGCACGTGATGGTGTCTAGAGGTTTTTGGGTAGAGGAAGACCTCTTGAAGAAGTGTGGGCTGTGGGCTGAAAGAGTTGGCCAGGTGATGTGGAGTGTTCCGGGCAGAGAAACCAGCCTGCGCAAAAGCCAGGGGGTGGGAGAGTGCCTGGCTTTGTGAGTTTCCCCAAGCAGAACATTCTGGTGGGATCACTAGGGGAGACCATGTGAATGGCGAATGGTGGGAGGTTTGGAGCCAGGCTGCCTGGGGTCAAGTCCTAGCTCCACGTCCTAGCAAATGAAGTAATCCATTAGGGCCTCTGTTTATTCTTCTGTAAATTGGAAATCAACCTGCGCAGAGTTGAGAATTTGATGAGATCTCAGCTGCCACACCCGGCAAAGGGCCTGCACACAGCAAGTTCTCCTCCGTCTCCCTGAGGGAGCAGAATCAAGAGGTGCCTTCCAGCCTGGGAGAGTGGAGAGAAGTGAAGATATCTCACTCCCTATGTTCACTTACCCACCATTTATCATTTTTAATTGTCACTCTTTTTTTCACTAACCACTCAAATTAGTCATTTCTTGTTTCCTTGTACCAAAGCACACATTTTTATGGATTTTTTTTTTTTTTTTTTTTTTGGTCCTGATCTCACTATTATCTTGTAGGACCCAAGGTCCTATCATTCCTTTACTGAGATTTTAAACTATTCTTGGCCTTCCCAGAGTCTCAGGTCAGTAGTCTCCTATCCTGTTTTTCCAAGCTACAGACATATTCCAGACCAATGCCTTAAAAGTTTCAGTGTGCCGATCACTTAATATCTGTCTTCCCATTTGAGCCTCCCACCTGTACCATGAGACAGTGTTCATTTACTTTGGTTTCTAGAAGAGGAAATTGGAACTTAGAGGAGTTGTTTGGTGACTTGCTCCAGCCCCACCAGCGCCTGCCTCCAAAGCCTTTGCCTTTCCCACTTCCTTCTGCTATATCTTGGCCAAAACTTTTCCAGCCACAGAAATGGTCATACTTTGGGGCCTTATTTTCTGTCAGGTAAAATTGAGCAGCCAGTCCCTCTCTATAGGGGCGTAGACTTTATAGCCTGATGCTCTGTCAGTAGCTACTGCCTTTCCTAGCTTCAAGAGGTCTGAAGAGCTTCTGCTAAAACAAGCAGGGCTGATAGGAGTCTTGTTGACCACCTTCTTTTCCTCGCCTTCATCTGAAGGATGAGGATAATAACTGTCTCTGTTGTGGGGTTATTATGAGGATTGAAATAATACTTGTATGGCCTCACCTGCAAAATGCTGTTCTATTCTGCTTAGCATTGCTGGGGTCAGAAATGAGTCACAATCTCTGATCTGCTCAGAAACACCCAGCCAGCTCAAAGTAAACCATCCATTGAGGGAATTGAGGTTCAAAACAAATTAACAGGACTTCCCTGGTGGCGCAGTGGTTAAGAAACTGCCTGCTAACGCAGGGGACACAGGTTCGAGCCCTGGTCCGGGAAGATCCCACATGCCACAGAGCAACTAAGCCCGTGCGCCACAACTACTGAGCTTGCGCTCTAGAGCCTGCGAGCCACAACTACTGAGCCTGCGTGCCACAGCTACTGAAGCCTGTGCACCTAGAGCCCGTGCTCCAGAACAAGAGAAGCCACTGCAATGAGAAGCCCGTGCACCGCAACAAAGAGTAACCCCTGCTCGCTGCAACCAGAGAAAGCCCACACACAGCAACGAAAACCCAATGCAGCCAAAAAAAAAAAAAGATTAATTAAAAAAAAATTAACAAAGTCAGAGAGTCCGTTCTGGAAAACCAAATGTGCCAGAGACTCAGGAAGGAGATGATTCGTGACTTAAATATCATAGAAAGACAGCCCTTGTGTGAGAAAGGCAGGAGAGAGATGTTCAGTCAGTGTTTGATGAATGGCCAGATAAGTGGTATGGTGCCTTCTGGGCCTGACCTTGTGATATATGTTGATCTCATGTCCTGTGACATTGTTACACATACTTACCAGTTCTAGTGGCTTTTGTAGATTCCTTAGGATTTTCTGTATACGGATCATGTCTGCAAATTAAGGGCAGTTTTACTTTTTTCTTTCTAATCCAGATGACTTTTCTCTTTCTTGCCTTATTGCACTGGCTAGAACCTCCAGTAAGATGTTGAATAGTAGTGAGGAGAGCAGACATCCTTGCCTTGTTTTTAATCTTACTGGTAAAGCATTGTCTTTCACTCTTTAAGTGTGATGTTAGCTGTAGGTTTTTCATAGATGCCCTTGATCCAGTTGAGGAAGCTTCCTTCTATTTCTAATTTGTTGAGAGTTCTTATCATGAATTGGAGTTAGGTTTTTATCAAATGCTTTTTCTCTATTGAAGTGATTTTTCCCCCTTTGTTCTGTTAATATGTGTTACATTAGTTGATTTTCGGGTATTAAATCAATGTTTCATTCTTGGGATAAATCCATCTTGGTCATAGTGTATATTCCTTTTTATTTGTTGCTGGATTTGGTTTGCAAATCACTTGTTAAGGATTTTTGTGTCTGTGTTCATAAAGAATATTGGTCTGTAGATATCATGTGATATCTTTGCCTGGCTTTGGTATTGGGTGATACTGCCTCATAAAATTAGTTGGGTAGTATTTTCTGCTCTGTTTTCTGAGAGTTTGTGTTGGATTGGTATTATTTCTTTCTTAATAGAATTCATCAATCAAGCCAACTGGGCCTGGGCTTTTTGTGGGGGGGGGGTGATTTTTAGTTACTAAGTCAATTTCTCTAATTGATATTGGTATATTCAGATTTTATTATTCTTGAATCACTTTCTATTTTGTACCTGTTAATAGTTGTGTGCACAGTTAATAATTTGTGCCTTTCTAGAAACTTTTCTGTTTTCATCTCAGTTGTCTAATTGGTTAACATAAATTTGTTCATAATATTCCCCTATAATCCTTTTAATATCTATAGGGTCTGTAGTGATGTCTTGCTTTCTTTCCTAATTTTTGGTAATTTGTGTCTTCTGTCCTATTCTTGGTAAGTTTAGCTAAAGACTTATCAATTTCTTTCTTTTCAAAGAAACAACTTTTGGCTTCATTGATTTTTCTGTATCATTTTCCTGTTTTCTGTTTCATTAATTTCCACTGTGATCTTTATCATTTCTTTCCTTACTTTGAGTTTGATTTGCTCTTCTTTTTCTAGCCTCTTAAGGTGGAATCTTAGATTTTTTTTCTTTTCTTTTTTAAATTTATTTTGGCTGTGTTGGGTTTTCATTGCTGGGTACGGATTTTCTCTAGTTGCGGTGAGCAAGGGCTACTCTTCGTTGTGCTGTGTGGGCTTCTCATTGCGGTGGCTTCTCTTGTTGTGGAGCATGGGCTCTAGGCACGCGGGCTTCAGTAGTTGTGGCACACAGGCTCAGTAGCTGTGGCTCGTGGGCTCTAGAGTGCAGGCTCAGTAGTTGTGGCGCATGGTCTTCGTTGCTCTGAGGCATGTGGGATCTTCTCAGACCAGGGCTCGAATCCATGTCCCCTGCATTGGCAGGTGGATTCTTAACCACTGCACCACCAGGGAAGTCCCTGGAATCTTAGATTTTTGATTGTATCTCTTTCTTTCTAATGTAAACATATAAAGCTATAAATTTCCGTCTGAGGACTGCATTAACTTTGTCTCATGAATTTTGAAATGTTTTTTTTTTTTTGCGGTATGCGGGCCTCTCACTGTTGTGGCCTCTCCCGTTGCGGAGCACAGGCTCCAGACGCGCAGGCCCAGCGGCCATGGCTCACGGGCCCAGCCGCTCCGCGGCATGTGGGATCTTCCCGGACCGCGGCACAAACCTGTGTCCCCTGCATCGGCAGGCAGACTCTCAACCACTGCACCACCAGGGAAGCCCGAAATGTTGTATTTTTAAATTTTTATTCTTTGAATGTATTATTAAGAAGTGGCTTAACTTCTAAATATATGGAATTGTACAGATTTCTTTTTGTTGTTGATTTCTGATTTAATCCTGTGTGGCTGGAGAATATATTTTGTATGATTTCAGTCCTTTTAAACTTTTAAGACTTGTTAGGTCAACTTAGACTTGGTATCTTTTGTTTTGTTTTTGTAAGTCTATGTAAAAAACATTACTCTCCTCTGGATGACTTGAGTTCTGTGCTGCTAACCACCTTACCCTTAGTCATACATAGTCCGTGCTTTAGAGAGTTTTCTTTCTTCAATTCATGACTGATAATTTCACTTGGTCCCATGCGAATGAGGGAAGCTGGGTTGTAGGGCATATCACTGTTCAAATGACATCTCTGAAGGAGACAGGGGCCTTGAGATGATGCCAAATTCCTCATCTGATTTCACATTAGCAAGGCTTGCTTTCACACTCTTATCAAGGATTTTGCTTTTTGTTGTTCTTATGTCTATAGTTCTGTTTATAGACTCTGACAGGCTTTTAGGGGGTTCCTTGAATATCAGTTTAGTTTAGGATAAGCTGAAAAAAACCTCAAACAACAGTCGTTTTCCTTTTTGTTCTGCCATCCTGAGTACTTGGCTCGCATCTCATAGACTAAGATGGCTGCTTGAGCTCCAGCTATTACCTCAGCATTCCAGGCAGCAGAGAGGAAGAAGACACATTTCCTACGTGTGTAAGAAAGTCAAATGTATGCTTGACTTACATCCATTAGCCAGAAGTTAATCACATGGCCACCTAGCTAAAAGGGAGCCTGGAAAACACCTTTGCTCTGGGTAGTCTTATACTTAGCTAACAGTAAGAAAAGTTCTCACAGTAATAAGTTTGAGTGCTTATTGTGTGCCAGGCACTGTGTTAAACACTGGGAATCTCCCATTTAATCCTCACCGTCCCTATGGGTAGGCCTCATTTATTCCCATTTTATAGAGGAGGAAACTGAGGCCCAGTGAGGTCAAATGATTTGCCCAGGTTCACACAGCTATTACCGGAGGAGCCAGAACCCAGACTCAGGCATCTGACTCCAGAATCGGCATTCTTGGCTACCTGCTCTATTGCATCTCACCTCCTTTCCGTAATTCCCTTTTCTCCTTCCAGGTGAAGACCTCAGTGAAAACCACTCAGACCAAAGCCAACCCAGCTGCCACCAGAGTGGCTTCAGCCAAAGGGGCAGCATCAGCTCCTGGAAAAGGGGTTTCTGCAGCTGCTCAAGCCAAAGTGGGGTCCCCAGCCAAGGCAAGTAGGACCAGCGCCAAAAGAGGTGCCAGGGTGGGATGTAGAGGAGGCCAAGCAGTGGCCCCAGCCTGGACAAGGGTTCTGCACAAGCGGGAGTGATCTCCCCACAGCCATGCCCTGGGTGGGGCTTCACTTAAGGGCAACTGTACTTTCCTCTTCCTTCCCCAATACTGTTCCCTCCTCATGATTCAGGTAAAGCCACCAGCAAGAGCCCCCCAGAGCAGTGCCGTCTCGGGCAGGGGCCAGGTGTCTGTGCCGGCTATGGGGAAGGCACTGGCTGCAGCAGCCCAGGCCCAGCTGGGGCCGGTCAGGGGCCCACAGGAGGACTCGGAGAGCAGTGAGGAGGAGTCGGACAGTGAGGGAGAGGTGCCCGCTCAGGTGAGGCCCGGGTGGGCAGAGAGCAGCCCTGTGCTTCCCCTCTGTGCCAGGAGCTGCCCACAGCACAGCTACACATGCCCCATCCATCTCCCGTCGCCCTTCCCTGACTCCGCTTCTCTCACTCCAGGCGAAGCCCTCAGGGAAGACCCCCCAGGTCAGAACTGCCTCAGCCTCCACCAAGGGGTCCCCCAGGAAAGGGGCTGCCCCAGCACCCCCTGGGAAGGCAGGAGCCCCAGCCGCCCAGGCCGGGAAGCGGAAAGAGGACTCAGAGAGCAGCAGCGAGGAGGAGTCAGACAGTGACGGGGAGACGCCAGCAGCTGTGCCCCCAGCCCAGGTGAGGCCTCACGAGGAAGCAGCTACAGTGCCAGGCCTCTGAGCCACCTACTCCTGCATCAGAACGTGGGTTCAGGGCCAGGTGAAGAAGGAATTAAGACCAGATTAAGGCTCTGACCCCAGGATCCTTTCCCCCAGCTGCTGTACCCCATGTCTCCTTAGGTGAAACCTGCTGTAAAAACCCCCTAACCAAGGCCTCCCTGCTGAAA
This sequence comes from Pseudorca crassidens, assembly GCF_039906515.1. NCBI lineage: Eukaryota > Metazoa > Chordata > Mammalia > Artiodactyla > Delphinidae > Pseudorca > Pseudorca crassidens. The sequence continues at coordinate 126,512,754 of NC_090298.1, forward strand.
GGTGTCCTGTGCACTCCCATATCTACCAAGGTCTCCACAGCACGAGTGGGCACACCAGCCCCATGGAAGGCTAGGCCAGCAACTCCTGCCAAGCCCCCAAAGATGTCACAGGGCCATGAGGAGGCTTGGACTGTGATGCAGGTACCATGAGGCCCTGGGAAGCTGGAGGAAGTCACATCCCTCACCTGGGCCTGGGGCCTCCTGTAGGCATGTGTATCTCTCAAGGAGAGCTCTTCTAGCTTAACATGAAGCCTGGGGAGTGGGTAGAGGGAAGGAATGAGCAACTGACTTTTATCTTGACCATTTTCCCTCTGTCTGCTTGCACAGAAGAAGTTCAGGGTGACAAACTCCAGGACTCAGACATGTGATGGCAACAACAGGCTCAGGCCTGGTAGGGGTGATAGATGGCAACTGACATGGAGCCTTGGTGTCAGGAGAGACAGTAGGGAGTGGTGGCAACTAGGACAAACTGGAGAGCCCTTGTCTCATCTAGAAAAGCAGTCCCTGTCAGCTCCAGCCAGTTATGACCTGGTGGAGATGGACCTTTGTAAGCCCAGATCTTCCATTTCTTTTTTTTTTTAATTAATTAATTTATTTATTCATTTATTTTTGGCTGCATTGGGTCTTCATTGCCGGGCGCACGCGGACTCTCTCTAGTTGCGGAGAGTGGGGGCTACTCTTCGTTGGGGTGCGCGGGCTTCTCATTGTGGTGGGTTCTCTTGTTGCGGAGCACGAGCTCTACACACGCAGGCTTCAGTAGTTGTGGCTCACAGGCTTAGTTGCTCCGCAGCATGTGGGATCTTCCCAGACCAGGGCTCGAACCCGTGTCCCCTGCATTGTCAGGTGGATTCTTAACCACTGCGCCACGAGGGGAGTCCCTTGATCTTCCATTTCTTAAGGGAAGCTGGAAATCCCTGTTCCACGCTGAGCTCCAGCCCCTCATAGATTTCTGTTTTCTTCATGAGTAAACAAGCACCAAGAAGTGTAAGTGCTCCTAGCACTAACCTCTCTGCCTTCAGTGCATCAGACCACTGCTGAACCCGCTGTCTTATTGATAGGGACAAAAGGATGAAACATGTTGGCCCTGCCCTCAAGGAGCATATAGTCTGTAGGGCAAGACAAGGTGACCGGATTATTGGAGAATATTCTGGTTGTGCTCTGATGGTGCTGGGAAAACAAGTGTCTGAGAGGCCAAATGAGATGATTGAGCTGAGCTTGGAGGAAGACCTGGGGTTCCCTAGACACAAAAGTAGAGACAGACCCTCCAGGTTGGGGAGGGGAGTGTGGAAAGGGAGGGGGGATGTAAAGTCAGGTGGGTTCAGCAAAGGCCAGCTGTCCTGTAGGCAATAGTCACTTCTAGTTGCTTGTTACCAGTAACATTTATGGGGACCTAAATGCCAGACTAAGACACAAGGGTCCCAGCCACGTTTTGGACTGTGGTGCTTTTTGTAAAGTTTCTTTTGTTTGTTTTTTAATTTTTTTTTTTTTTGGAGGGGGGCTGCATTGGGTCTTCGTTGCTATGCTTGGGCTCTCTCTAGTTGCAGTGAGCGGGGGCCACTCCTCGCCGCGGTGTGCGGGCTCCTTATTGTGGTGGCCTCTCCCATCGCGGAGCACGGGCTCTAGGTGCGCGGGCCTCAGCAGTTGTGGCTCGTGGGCTCCAGAGCACAGCCTCTGTAGTTGTGGTGCACAGGCCTAGCTGCTCCACGGCATGTCGGATCCTCTTGGACGAGGGCTCGAACCCGTGTCCCCTGCATTGACAGGCAGATTCCCAACCACTGCACCACCAGGGAAGTCCCTGTAAAGTTATAAGCAGGTTATTGTATCAGTCGGGACATCCTAATCTGCAGGAGAAAACAGAGCTACTTCACAAGCGCTTAGATGCTAAGGGGATTGGTTATCTCAGTGCACAATGTTTCAGAATAAGGTGTCTGTAAAGGTGGTTCCTTCAGCTCGGCATCATCAGTGACTCAGATTTCTTCCATCACTATGCCTCGTGTGCCTCATTGTCACAGCAGGGCTGCAGCATCTCCTAAAGAGCTAGGAAATCCCCCAGTTGACTTCCCCTCCCCTTGTCTCCTTGACCAGATCTAAAGCATGTGCTCTGCCCGCCCCCTGCCACCCCCGAAAAATGTCACTCACTGATGAGAGGCCTGCAGTTCCTGTGACTGGCTAGGAGAAGGAGCCACCCTCTCCAAAGCCTGTGGTGGGGACCCCCAGAACAGAGTCAGGGTTCTGTGAGCAAGGAAGCCATGGGGGTGTGGCTGTTGCAGTGTGCATTGTAGTTGATTCATTTTAAAAATTGGGAAATACACAAATCAGGATCTTCCAGCTTTTCTTAAGAAATTGGAGGCTCAGGCAGCATGGGTCCTGCTTTTCTGAGTGGTGAAAGTGGGGCCTTCGCACCAGTAGGGAGGCCCAGAGCTGCCCTCTGCACCTGCCTGGGCTCCCCTGAGCTGGTCACCAGCAGTGCCTTGCTGATTAATCACTGCTCTCCGAGTCATCCTCTGGCTCCTGACGGCTCTTCCCAGCCAGCCCGCCCCCCTCGTCTACGCCTGGCCCGGGAGGAGGGGGGCAGGAGGGGATCACAGCTGCTCGGAGCACCCTCAGCCAACTCCTGCTTGTAGCTGGGGCTGTGACAGCCAGGTGTGAGCTGTGCTGGGGCCCCTGGCCCCACCCCTGCCACTTCGTCCCGGGCCACTATAACCTCTCATTCAGATGCCCGGCCAACAGCACGCCAGCCCTCAGGTTTTAGTTGTGTCTGACTCACACATCCCTTTCACGTTCAGAGTCAGCTCCGGAGGAAGGATAGACAGAGTGGAGACCTGTGTTCCCAGTGGCTGGGAGGCATGCCGGGCCAGCAGCTGTGCCCCCCGTGTGTATATAGGGGGGTCATGCTATCTCCCCTGGAGACTGAGGGTCGTTGCTCTCTGGCCGTGGTTTCCCCACCCCGGCCTCTCAGTTGTGCTTCCCGTTGGCTAACAAATGCCCCCTCACCCACCATATGCTTGTCCCGTCAGAAGGAGGGTAACTCCAAAACTGCCAGAAGCAAGACCCTGGCCCCAGCGCCCCCGGAGAAGAAGGCAGAGGGGTCCTCAACCAGCAGTGATGAGCTGCCAGCGAGACAGGTAGGCCAGGTATTGTCTCTGAGGACCCTTGGGCTCAGAGCTGGGTAGGTGGGCCCGGGCATGGGGGCAGATCTGTCCCACTTAAATAGCACTTCCCAGTTTCCTGAGCTCTTTCCTCTGTTTTAACACGTTCATCCTCACAATAACCCTGGGAGGCAGGCAGCAGAGCCAAGGCAGCAGGGCCAGACGGTGTAGGGTCAGAGCCGGCGGCCTCGCCCACCAGCTCCAAGGCCCGGGCTTGCCTTAACCATGCTGAGGCCCGGCTGTTTCAGCTGTGAACAGGCAGGGTGGCAGTCCTGCTTCCCCGCTCTGCATGCTGGCACAGGTACACAGCGTGCCGCCCGACAGGGAGGGCCTGTGAATGCAGGAGGGCACGTGGTGGTGCATCAGGAGTCAAGGCCCAACAACTTGAAGTGATTTCCCCAGACTCCTGTGACCCATAAGGAGCCAAGGAAGGGGCAGACGCTGATACCCCTGCTTCCTGTTGGGAACTGGGAGCCTTCTCTGCAGGGCCTGTCAGAATCCCACAGGCCTGGTCCCAGACCGCACTCACACACCTGCGGCCCATCCTCATACGCTGCCGGCCGTCCTCCCCTGACTCTACCCCTGAGGGCGGCACCAAGCCCACCTTGTCTGCCCAACTCCAGAGGCCCACTTTCACCTGGCAAGTGTCTGAGCTTCTGTGTGAACCCCAGGCCTCGCGTGCAGCTGGCACTGCCCTTTGTCCTCCTTTAGCCCCAAGTTCCTAAAAGCTTCTGCCAGGCCCTTCGGAGATGCTGGAGCCCGCAACCCCCAGACCAGTGGGTCTCCTTAACCAGCTCCCCTTAAGGACTTGCCTGGCGGTCCAGTGGTTAAGACTGCGCTTCCAGTGCAAGGGGCACAGGTTCCATCCCTGGTCGGGGAAATTCCGCATGCCACGCGGTGCAGCCGAAAAAACAACCAGCTCCCCTTAGATGTACCACGTGCTAATCAGTCCATCGGTAGAGTCAGATGCCATTTGCACACCCCCAGTGCTGGGGTGCTCACTGCCTTTCTCTCCTTAATAGCCTAGATTAGAAAAATAACCATGAGCAACTCCATCTACCATTGGTCACTTTCTGAGTGCCAAGGACTGTGCTAGGCCCCATACTTTCATTATTCTGTTTAATCCCCACAACAGACCTATGAGGATAGGTGCTTCTTGTTGGTTTTTTTGGGGTTTTTTGTTTTTGCAGTACGCGGGCCTCTCACTGTTGTGGCCTCTCCTGTTGTGGAGCACAGGCTCTGGACGCGCAGGCTCAGCGGCCATGGCTCACGGGCCCAGCCGCTCCACGGCATGTGGGATCTTCCCGGACCGGGGCACGAACCCGTGTCCCCTGCATCGGCAGGCGGGCTCTCAACCACTGTGCCACCAGGGAAGCCCTAGGTGCTTCTTTTATTCCCATTTTGAGGAGGAAGGAATGAGGCCCAGAGAAGTTGGGTGAGCTGCCCTGGTGTCACAGGGCTGTAACAAGGGGACAGACCTGGTGTTTGAACCCAGGCTGTCCGCTCTCTGGCACTACCCCGACACTCCCCTCTCCGTGGCAGGAAGGAAGCAGGGCTTGGACACTGCCCTCTGGCTCTCTGGAGCCTTTTGGGGGCTGCCTCCTCTGAGTAGGATCGAAACAGCTGGGGGGGGGCGCTTCGCCCTTCTCTGCGGGGGTGGACTAACACAATTAATATGAACATCATGCTTAAACTGAACCATTTAATTGGTACGTTAGTCCTCAGTATTCTGGAGTCCCTATTAAAAAAGAGGAAAGAAAAAAGTCAGCACTTTGTGCATTCCCCGGGAGGATTCAGGGAAGATGGCACGGCCTGGGGAAGCTGCAGCCTCCTCCTAACTGGGGCATTTTTATCTCCTTAATCCCAAGCTCACTAATTATTATTATTATCGTTATTATGCGTTTATCAGGCACTTCTCTGTTGACGAGTTTCACTGTTTTTATTATTAGCCCGTCCGTGCGGGAAAGGGATTGATCCCAGGGTGGTGGGCAGAGCCCCAGGCTGGGAGGCAGAGAGGGGATGTGGTCCATTCCCAGGCCCCCTCACTGTGCCTCAGCCTCCCCCCATGCAGGGGATGGGGCCTGCCCCCTTGCTCTGAGGGGCACCTTGGGGGGTGGTCCGTGGCTCAGCCCTGTTGTGCTGGCATTAACCCCAGGCCAGGGTCTGTGCTGGGATCTGGGGTAAGTACCAAATTAAGAAGACTAGGCCCTGCCTTCAGAGTTTTAGGTTGAGTCAGAAAGAAAGAAGAGACCTGTAAGAAACTAAATGAGGGTGTTAAATCAGAGGCTTAGCATGGTTGGTCCTGGAAGGAGTTCCTGTCTGGTGCCTGGAGGACTAGCTTCCAGCCCTGTCTCTGACACCAGTTTGCTGGTCACCCTGGGTAGGGCCACTTGCTCTCGCTGAGCTTCAGCCTTCTCAACCCCTGGGGTGAGATTCCCTGGGGACTGGTGAACCGTGGAGGCTCCAGACCACATCCCTGCGAGTGGGATTTCTCATCTCCCTGGGGTGGAGTGGGCCCAGGATCTGCTAACCAGTCCCAGGCAGCTGTGGGAGAGGCTTTGGAGAAGTGCTACCGTCCAGAGCTCGGGTACCTTCATGGCCATGTCCCTTGGAGTCAGCAGCCTGGGCTAATCCACCCGACCCCTGCTCTGCCCCAGACTGGAATGAGGGCACTCTTGTGATGCGCTCAGCTGTGACTTCTAGAAGGCCCCCGGGTTTGGTCCTACAGGCGTCAGACCCTGTAGTAGGAAAGGAGCGCCTGCATTCCCTCTGGGCCCTCACTGCGCAGCACCTACACGGGGCGTCCAGCCAGATGTTCGGGCTGCTTCCATTTCCAGTGCGTCTTTTCTGACGTACCCCAGAAAGAAAGCCCTTGTCACCCCTGTGTGTACTGGGCAGACCAGAGGCCCTCCGGTGAGTGAGCCCAGGCTGGGGTTACTAATAGCCGTTTCAGCAGGTGGGACAGTGAGGCCCACGAAGCTCAGGGGCTGGGCTACAAGGTGAGGTCGTGGCAGAGGTGGGATCAGAAGTGCATCCCACATACCCGTGGGCAGCACAGCCCTCCTTCTGAACCCTCCCCAGTCCAGGGCTCAGCCAGGGTCCCCCTCATGCCCCGGCCCCCAAAGCCAGGCCCCCTGCCCAGCCCCCAGCCCGGGGGAGGGAGGGGTGCAGGGCGTGGGCAGGTGGAACAGGGAGGAGGCTTCTGCTGCGGAGCTGCTTTTAACATCCCAGACGCTATTGTTTGCCTCAGTGGGCTTGCTGCCTCTCTTCATCCCCGACAATCTGTTCCTCTGTCTTCTCACATATATATAGATCCCCCCTCCCTCAACTGTAAGCCTTCTCCCACTTTCCATCTTCTCTCTTTCATCACGTGGGAAGGAAGGCTCTGGAAGTGGCAGATCCGAGCAGCCATGGGGGAGGCCGTTTGGCAGGGGTAGGAAGGGCCCAAGCCCAGCAGAGCTTCCCCCCTTGGGCGGGCCCCTTTCTGCTTTCCTTTTTACTTTACCTCTCCAGCAGCACCCTGGGAGGAGGTGGAGTCAGGCTCAGGAGGTGGGCAGAGACCTGGGTCTCAGACCGTGGCCGTGAGCAGCTCCCGCCTGCTGCCCTCCTCTCCCCGTGGGGGTGGGGCTGGGGCCAGAACCCAGACCGGCCCTGACCTTTGGGGACTGGAAAGTAGGCTCCCCGGATGCCCTCCTGTGCAGTGGGCATATTCACTGGAGCTGTGGTTCCCAGGCATCTGTAGAATACCAGGTGGTCCTGCTTTCTTTCTCTTTGTTTCAGTGTCTCACTGGAAAATGCAAAGCATACCCACAGATAGAACAGTGTACAGAGTTCCCAAGTGCCATCCCCAGCTTTGGTAGTTCTGAACTTGTGACCAAGCTTGTTTCATCCAAACCTTCAACTCACTTCCCCAACACCACTGAACCCCTTTTTTTTTTTTTTAAGCACAATCTCTAAAAAGTTGACCCACCTAGTTAGTGTCCCCATTTCCCCAGTTGTCTCATGAATGACGTTTTCTATATCTGGCATGGTCAGATAGGAGTCCATGTAAGAGCCACACACTGTACTGGGTCCCTTCGGTCTTACTCTGTTGATTTTCCCTGTGTACTTTATTTGTTGAAGATACTGGGCTGATGTAGTTGGGTTGCTGCATCCTGGCCACACCCTCAGGAGGTGGCATCAGACTCTTGGGCATGGGTCAACTAGATTGTGAACAACTCCTCGGGTGAATCATGTATAACAACCAGGCAACTGAGGGGGGCGCTGCTTGGAGCGCCTCATGCGGCAGGTGTCTCTGAAGTCAGCCAGAGGAGGGAAGCTGAATTGCACGTTCTGGCCCTGACTCTGCTTCCGTTGGGCCGTGTGACCTTAGGCAGCTCTCCTCCCCTCTCTGGACTTGTGGTTTTCCCATCTGTATGGTGGAGCTAACGCTGCTGACCTCAGGGGTTTGTGTGAGGGTCAGATGGGCTCCTGTGAGCTGTGAGGTGCTGTGCGGGGTCTTAGTGGGTGTGTGGACTGGGAGTGAGCTGGGAGTGCCCTGGGCAGCTAGAATGACCTCTGACTGTGCCCAGCCACCCCAAGCTCTCTGGACCCCTTGCCTTATAAAACCCTCCCCTACCCACCTTCCCCTTCCTCTTCCCCTGGCCAAGCCTTTAATCACTGGGGGGGTGTGTTTTGTTTTTGTTTTTCAAGGTGATTAAAACCCCTCTGATTTTTGTCGACCCTAATCGTAGTCCAGCTGGCCCAGCTGCTACCCCCGCCCAAACCCAGGCTACAAGCACCCCGAGGAAGGCCCAGGCCTCAGAGAGCACACCCAGGAGCTCCTCTGAGAGTGAGGATGAGGACGTGATCCCCGCTACGCAGTGCTTGACTCCTGGTGAGCACAGGCCCACTGTGCAGGGCTGACTCCCCTGCTGCAACTGCCAGACACACGCACACACACCCGCGTGCACACACACATGCACACACACCCCCACTGGGCTGGCTCAGGAGAAGTAGCTGCTGGGGCTTCTCTGTGCTGGCTCCAAAGGGTAGATCCCAGACCAGAGGCTAGAAGCTGCAGGGACCAGGTTTGTAGTATAAGGAAGAGCTTTGTAACAACTGACTGACTGAACATGGAGAGGGCTGTGAGGTAGTGAGCCTTCCGTTCCTGGTGGCATGTAAAGGGGAGGGGTTAGGTAATCCCTAAACAGAGACATGTAGGGAAGGATTCCTGGAGACAGGACCAGATCTGGGATTTCTTTGATTTTTTTTTTTTTTTTTTGCGGTACGCGGGCCTCTCACTATTGTGGCCTCTCCCGTTGCGGAGCACAGACTCCAGACACACAGGCTTAGCGGCCATGGCTCATGGGCCCAGCCGCTCCGCGGCATGTGGGATCTTCCTGGATCGGGGCACGAACCCGTGCCCCCTGCATCGGCAGGCGGACTCTCAACCACTGCGCCACCAGGGAAGCCCTTCTTTGACTTTTGACAATCTGTGATTCTAACAGTGATAGCAAGAAAATGGTTAATTACTATTATTATTACTAGAACACTTTTTAATGAAGATATTAATACCTGATCTTGGTAGGCTAATTAAGAAATGCAGGTTAGCACAAAAGAAAAAACCTCACTTGGAATCCCACTGTCTAGAATAATTACTGTTAACATTTTACGACTATTAACTTTGCAAAAACCTATGATAACGCCATGTGTTTTTAGTGAGACCACACTGTACATACGCTCAGTAATCTTTACTTGGTGTGTTGTGACGTTACATATTTACAGCATGATGCCTGCTGGCTACAGAGTGGTCACCGGGGCGGGATCCTGCAGTTTGCTTAGCCAGCACCACGTTGGAGGAAGCTGAGCGTTTTGTTTGGGGTGTTTGGCTATCATGAACAGTGCTGCAGTGAACATGTGTAATCGAGCCTCTGCACATGACCAAGGCCGTCCTCAAGAGAGACTGTTTTACATGCGCGGAGAGTCACGTTTGGCTCCAGTGCTCTGCCTGTTGCTCAGGAGGAGCGGCCTGGCCAGCGGCGGGGGCGGGGGGGTGGCTGAAGGTCGCGAGGACAAGGCCTGGGGTGACAGCCACAGCAGTCGTGTCATCTCCCTGTCATGTGGAGACAGTGGCAGATCCTGCCTGGAAGGCTCGGGAGGGGATTTAACGGGCTTCTACCACAAAGGCCCTGGGCACCGCTCAGGATGGGCTGAGAGATTGGGTGTTGCTCCTCCGGGGAGGCCACGGGCTCCTGTGCCCTGACGCAGCCCCTCCCGCTCCGTCTCAGCCATTAGGACCAGCGTGGCAACTGTGCCCACGGCCCACCCCAGGGCAGCCCTCAGAGCCAGCATGGTGGGGGCCGGCAGCAGTGAGGACACCAGTCGGGTGTCTGAAGGCAAGAAACAGGAGACGCCAGCCACTCAGGTACCCGACGGACCGGGGGGCGCTGTGCGGGCTAGCAGGGCTGCGGGGCTCCCTCGTCTGCCCCCACTTCCCCACAGGGCTTCTGGGTGGCAGCGCAGTTGCTTTCACCCGCCCCCTCGAAGCCAGAGCCTTTCCTGGCCTGGGCGCAGCCCTGATCCGAATTAGCCTTGCGTGATCTGGCACGTGGCGCCCGGGCAGAGCCAGCCCTGCTCCCTGAGTCCCTCAGCAGCTTTTTCAACAATGTCAGGCCTTTGGTTTGTTTTTTCTCTCCTGGTTTGAACAAAAGTTTGCCATTGTCAGTATTTGTCATAGTGACCATGAGCGTTCTTCCCAGGCTTCACGGATTTCAGTGCATTTTTATTTATTTGGTCCTTGCTGGAACTTAAAAACCGGGCAGGGGAGAGTTAATGGCTCATCATTCAAATGATGAAACTGAGCACCACGCCCTCAGCAAGACGGTCCAGATGTGACCAGGATCAGGCAGGGTCAGAATCGGGGCTCCTGCCTCCCAGTCCATTGCTCTCGGGGCTGTAGGGTTTGTTTCCCTGACCCCTTGTGCCCGCCCGTTTTTTCTGAGAAGGCAGGAGGAGGGAGAGCTGGGGAGGCGGCAGCAGGACTTGGGCACCTCCACTCAGAGGGGCTCATCACGAGCTACAGCTCAAAAAGAGCTTCCTGGGAGCATGGGTGCTGAGTGGGTGGCTGGCTTGTGGTCACGGCACCCAACAACCTGCATCCATGTGGCCGTTCAGCCAGCAGATGGTGCTGAGCATCTGTCCATGTGGGACACTGAGGATACAACAGGAAGAAGACAAGGAGGGTCCCTGCCCTCGTGGAGTTCCCAAGGCGGGGGTCAGCCATGAAACAAGGAGACCAGTAGTTAAAGTACTCACCAACTAGGGAACCGGGGGATGACCTGCTTTAGAAAGGACGGGCCGGGGTGGCCTCCCAGAGGAGGCAGCACTGAGGCCGGAGAAGCAGCCAGGCCTGGGCGAGCTGGGGAGCCCTCCAAGCAGGGAGACCCAGGTGCAGGGACCTCTGGGGAAGCACTTGGGGGTTGGAGAGCTGGAAGAAGCTGGGGCGGAGGGGCCAGGCCTGACAACGCATGGTGAGGGCCGCGGGGGGCCTGGAGGTTTCAGCGAGGGATCACACCCAGGTTTCGTTCCGTTCTCTGTCCTTGGCCGCTGCCGTGTGTGGGAAGCAGGAGTGGCACCAGGGAGACCGTTAAGGAGGCCGTTACAGCCACGAGGCTAGAGGCGCAGATTGAGTGGTGGGGCCTCCGGTGGAGCCTGAGCTGCTTCCCTCCCCTGGGCTGGGAGCTGTCTTTGGACCTCTGAGAACGCTATGATTAGCTCATAACCTGAAGCCTGGCACCATTTTCTGCCCAGATGGTGGCGTTGCCCCTTTGCCCCTCAGTCCTCCACTCCAGCCCCAGGTTCCTCTTGCAGCTACAGGTCCCCTTCCACCCCAGCCAGACAGGATCTGACCAGGCTGTGGCATGGTGGCATCCTGGGAACTTGGGAGTCTCAGGGCTGCCTTTGGCTGTCCACAGGTGACAAAGAGGAACCCAGCTCACCTCCCGCTGACCCAGGCTGCCCTGAAGGTCCTTGCCCAGAAAGCCAGTGAGGCCCAGCCTCCTGCTGCCAGGACCCTGTCTTCAAGTGGGGTGAGCTGGGGAGCTGGGGGCCAGGCCCCACTCTGGAGGGGACGGTCATCAGAGATCGCAGAGGGTAGAAGGCAGGGCCCAGGCAGGGGCCTGAGTCCCAGCACCAGCACTTACCAGCACTGGCCTTAGCACACACGCTTACCTCCCGGGCTTCTGCTGCCCGTCTTAGAGAGTTGTGGGAGGATTAAATGAGGCCTGTGTGCGAAGCAGCTAACACGGTGCCTGGCCCTTAACTGAGGTGTTCAGTAAGCACCAGATCTTATTTCCCCTAATTTTTCCTTTCACCCTTTCTCCTCTCACCAAATTAGACTGACAGTGCTCGGGGAACACTGCCCATGACGAGTCCCCAGAGCACCCCCGCGCAGGCCAGAGGGGCCAACAAGCTCAGAAAGCCTGAGGTTCCTGCAACCCAGCGGGCCATAGCCACTCCCTCGGGACGCCCCAAGGCCAAGGCCTCTGGGACCTCAGATGACAGCAAGGACAGCAGTGGCAGCTCTTCAGGGAGTGAAGAAGATGCTGAGGGGCCCCAGGTGGCCCCATTGACCCACAGGCCAGGTGAGGGTCCTGGGAAGAAAAGGCTGGGGGACCTGGTAGAGCCCTCGCCTCAGGCCTCTGCTTTGTATCTCCACTTGTTCTGCGACTTTGGCCTAGCCATCCCACACAGGGTCTCAGTTTACCCAGCTGCACAACCCCATAACAGAGTTGGTCCACATGACGTTAGAGGCCTTCCTACTAGGCTGTTTGGCCACTCCCAACTTTTTGGTATCAAGCTTCCCTAACTGAGGCCCCAAAATCCCAGGGCCATGCCTCCCTTGGGAATTAGGTTTTGGCATTCAGGTGTCTCACTTGGAATGCTGTGAATAGCAGTAGACCTTGGAAGGGAGCAGATGAAGCCTTGGGCGGGAGGGTGAGGCACATACACAGGGACCAGGCTGTCCTGGGGCCCTCCTGAGGGCTCCGGCCTGTCTAGCTGGCACAGGGTACCTGGGACTCCCAGTAGGATACCTGTGCTTCTCCAGTAGGTCCAGCCGCCTCCAGGAGGGAGACGTTGGTGGAAGAGACCACAGCAGACTCCAGCGATGATGAGGTGGTGGCACCTTCCCAGGTAACCGCGAGGGAAGGGGCTGGCAACCTTGGGGGCCTTGGGGCAGGAGCCCCAGGCCAGGCTCTTGCCCACCTGTGCAGTTGTAGGCCGAGACCACTCCCTGGCTCATAGGTCTGGGCTCTTCCTTTTCCCAAGGGCCCTGGGCAGGGTCCTGTCCGTGTGGAGCCAGGCTGGCTCCTGCCCCGAGGCCCCTTTTCAACATAAAGTCGTGAGCAGCGGACTCTTGGAGTCTGTAGACAGGGCTTACCTTGATTTAGGTGATCCCCATATAAAAACGCTCTTTAACAGATGGGGTTTCTTTTAAGGTTATCATCTGTACGTAGCCAATGCTAGTGCTTTTCCATTTGCATTAGTAATAAGAAGTTTCCTTTTTAAATGTGCCTGTTAAAACTATGTATTAATTAAAATAGTGCAGGAGGTACTCACAGAGGGCTGGTGTGCCCACCACCCAGTAGGGCTGGCCCAACCCTTGGGGTCCCTGTGCTGGTGTCCTCATAGCAGGCCATACACTGCTGGGCCTCTTCACACTGGGCTTCTTCAGTCTCTCCTCTCAGGTTATGTGACCCCTGGGCTAACTCCGGCCAGTTCCCAGGCTTCAAAGGCCACTCCCAAGCCAGACCCCAACCCCTCGGTTTCCTCTACTCCGGCCACCAGAGATGCCCCAGACGGCAAGCAGGAAGTGGAGCCCCAACAAGCAGCAGGCACCATGTCCCCTAAAACAGGTGAGTCGAGGGCTGCAGGAAGGACACAGCAGGATGTGGAAGGACGAGGCAGGGGCCTCTCTCCCTCCCTCAGGAGCCGTCCCACCAACATGGTCCTGTCTGCCAGCAGGGCCTCCCCAAGTGAGGCCTGGTACCCCTGCATCAGGCCTGGAGGTGCTCATGAAAGGGCAGGGGCCTGCGCCCACGGGGCTGGCTGCTGTGGTCTAGGGCAGCCTGGAGGTTGGGTTATCCAGCCCTGTGGGATGCTGGTGCACCTGGTAGGGTGACCTCTGCCTTAGAGGAGGTGCACCTTGACTTTCAGGGCAGGCCTTGGCGCTCTCTAGCTGTCCGTGTTGACTTTTCTTCCTAACAGGTAGGCTCATGGTGCGGGACGTCGGGACTCAGGGTTGCTCAGACAGAAGGTGGGGCCACGTTTGGAGAAGTCTTCAGCACATGGCGATGACCCCAGGCTATGGACTGACGTTCTCTAAAGCTTCAGACGAGCCCCTGGCCTCTCTGGACCTCAGCACCTTAACCAGACAGGGCAGGGGTCGATGCATCCATTGATGTCACGTAGAAAATGGCACATGTGGAAAATGGTCACGCAGTGTTTGGAGGGCAGACTGGAGTGCTCAGGTCACCTGGCCTAGGGCATCAGCCACCGCTGACTGTGCCAGCACTATGGGACATTTAGAGGGTACACCTGGGACAGCTCTAGGGGTTCCCTGGCCTTGGTGTTCTAAGGTGTTTGGTAGACAGGAAGCAGAGAAGTGGGCTGCAGGGAGAGAGGTTGCCAAGGCACCCGTGCCCTCCTCAGCTCCCTTCTCTAGCCGACTCCTGTCCTTGCCAAGAAGCACCAGAGGACTGAATTGGGCCTCCGTTTGTCCTGCAACCCGCTCTGCCCACCACCCCTGGCCCACTAGGCCTCTGGAGCCAGAGCTGCTGCAGGGCCCACTGCCGGGAACAGCCCTCTCCTCCCCACGTGGAGCAGGGCCAAGCCACCAGCACCCCCCCGAGCCCAGGGTGTCGGCGCACTTGTGCTGTGAGGCCCCGAATGGGGCTGAGACCCGCCAAGTCACCTGTGAAGTTGGGGCGGCGTCAGGACATATGCTGAGTCCCACACCCCCCAGTCCCTGGGCTTTTCGCGCAGCTTGCCTGGTGCCGGGTCAGCAGAGGAGTCATTGCTCACTTTCTTCCCCAGCGTTCTTCTCTTTGTGAGAGGCGGGTGTGACAGGGAGACGTTTTAGAGGGGGCTGTGGAAGGTTTTTCACACGTGTAGCCAGCATACAATTATCAAAGGAGAGCAGAGGCGTGGAAAGTTCTAAACAAAGGCTGCAGCAGGAGTCACTCTGGCAGGCAGTAAACCTGCTTAGTCAGCCACCATGTGCATGTTCACTGCACCCAGCACCCCCAGGCCACACCACCTGGACCCCTGACCACGGAGGGCCTGGGCCCACTGTGCACAGGTGGCCGTGAGTTGACTGACCGCGTGGCCTTCGCTTTTATTACGAGTCTGTGATTTAGAATGGGGGTGAGGGGGCTCACAGTTCATCTAACCCCTCATTTTACAAATGGGGAAACTGAGTTTGGTTGTCAGACCCAGAACCCAGGTCTCCTGCCTCCCAGCGCTGGACTCCTGACTGGTAGATACTATCCCTATCCTGATGGTTAGATTCTTTGATTTGTTGGTAGATTTCAAGCCCATTGACGAACATTCTGGAGTTAATTTCCATCCCCAACCTGAGCTTGAGTTTTTAGTGTGGGGAAACAAGAAGAGAGCTCTAAGTTAGAAGCTGGCAGAGAGGTGCGAGCCGGAGACCCAGTGGGGCCCCGCTGTCCCCCTCTGTACTGCACCAGAGGAGGTCAGGTCTGTGCTGGAGCCCCTTGACTTTCATTCCACGAGTGGTCTATTTCCTGATTCTCTCAGATCCGTGACCCCGGGTCCTCTCTCCATAGGCAGAAGAGAGGCTAGCGTCACACCTCAGAAGACCGGGAAGGGGCCCAGGAGCCCCCAGGCCTCCATGCAGGCGCTGCAGAGCGACATCACCCGGCGCCTGCTGAGCGAGCCCTGGCCCCTGAGTGAGGCGCAGGTGCAGGCGTCGGTGGCGAAGGTGTTGGCGGAGCTGCTGGAGCAGGAGAAGAAGAAGGCCATGGGTGCGGCCAAGGAGGGCAGCCGGAAGGGCCGCCTGGGCAACAAGCGGAAGCTCTCCGAAGACCAGACAGCCGCCGGTGCCCCCAGGAGCAAGAAGAAGAAGCAGCTGGCGGCCGGGGATGGCGGGGAGCGTGCGGTCTCCCCAGAAAAGGCCCCCAGGACTTCTAAGGGGAAATCCAAGAGGGACAAAGCGAGTGGTGACATCAAGGAGAAGAAGGAGAAGGAGTCTCCCGGCTCCCAAGGGGCCAAGGAGAAGCCAGAAGGGGAGCCGGGGAAGGTGAAGGGTGAGGGGGGAGACCAAGGCAACCCAAAGAGCAAGAAGGAGAAGAAGAAAGCCGACAAGAGTAAGTGCCCAGTGCAGTCCCGGAGCGCGTTCCCCAGCCCCGCCGAGCGCTGTCGGTCACCTCCCGGGCAGGCAGCCCCCAGCCAGCACAGAGACGGGGCTGAGCATGGCTTGTCCATGGTGGGCAGGATGGGCAAAGGCAGAACCAGGTGCCGGAGCACAGGGGCCACCACTGCTGAGAAGGTGCTCACGGCTCCAGGGCATGTGCCCACGGAGCCCCTAGCTCCCTCACAGCAGCCACCGCCACGCGCACTTGCAGCTCAGGCCCCTGCGATCCAGGCTCCTGGACAGCAGCCGCCCCTCAGCGCACTCTGCACTGGTCTCCGCCTGCGGCAGGGCTGCCTTTAACCCTCACTCCGGCCCTGTATGATGGGTGATAACTCATTCCCATTTACAGGTTGAAAGGGTCTTTTTAAAATAAATGTGTAGACGTTTTACAGAGTGAGTTAAAGAAAAATGGTAATAGTCCAGATGGTCCACGGATGGAGCAGAAATCACGAGGCTGGCCCGAGGGCCAGGGCAGTTGGTCACAAAGGCCTATGGACCTGTGCTTTGACGGCTCCCCATGGTGTGGGGCATTTGGGGGGGGAGAGCTCCAGGGCCCCTGGAGACCCGCCCCCTGTGTCTCTCGACATTGACGCCAACATTTAAGACTAGCACCTGTTGTTTAACAAGTTCACTTTCTTCCCTTAGAAAAAAAAGACAAGGAAAAAAAAGAAAAGAAGAAGAAAGCAAAAAAGGCCTCAACCAAAGACCCTGACTCACCATTGCAGAAGAAAAAGAAGAAAAAGGTAGAGTGAGTTCCTGAGGAGTCTCAGGCGCGAAAAGGGGGCCCAAACCCAGTCCCCAGGGTGAATGTGATCAGCCCCAGCCTCTGCACGTCAGGGTAGGGGTTCGTGTGGGCCAGACCTGGTCACTGTGCCCCTTCCATTCTCAGGGTCCAGAACGGGGGCTTGTGCGTTATGATACACTAGAGAAGAGCTAGGGGTGGGGCGTCACCCTGAGGGGCACGAGGTCTGTGCACATGGGCACCACGGAGTGGCCCTATCTTGCCTGTGAGATAGAAGGATAGTCTTATGACAAGTGAAGAAAGCAGAGCCCCCCAGGTGGGCAGGGAGGCCAGGTAGGCTGTTGCAGGTTTCCAGGTGAGAGGAAACGTTCCCTGGCATGTGTGTGCCCCAGCGGGCAGGGCATCCCCACCACAGAAACACACACAGTCTGCTTCATGCATGTCAAGGGCTGATCGCCTGGCGAGGGGGCCCTCAGCACCTTATACTCAGGCGCAGTTCTCACCGTGGCCAGCAGGGCTTCAGCTGTGGTCAGAAAAGCTGAGCATCTGCTGCTGCAAAGCCCTGAGCTCCTTCCTCCAGAGCACACGGGGGCCGCCATCCCTACCCTCGGGATCTCTGTATGCCCAAAATCTGTTCTGGGGGAGCCACGAATCCTCAGGAGACAACTGTCACATCCCCTCCTGGTGGGGGCAGCGTGGGTGGGGAGATGCTTCAGGTACAGGAGCCTCTCATACGTACTCCTCTCTTCACAGAAGAAGACGGCAGAGCAGACTGTCTGAGGGACGCCAGGCGGCAGGTGCACTTCCTGACCCGGGAACCCCTGCTGACCATCTGCTCCCCGGGAAGAGTGGGAGGGCAGGCCCAGCATTCACCGTGGTTCCAGGGAGCTAGACTGGGCTTCGTGGGTAGGCCCTGAAGGGAAGGGGGTTTGGTGAAAGAGGTTGCATTCCTCAGGGTCAGTGGGTGATGCCGGGAACCAGAGCTGTAGAATCAGAAGTGTCCGGGACAGTCCTGGCAGTGACCGACACTGAGTGTGCAGTGGGAGGTGGGTGCTGGTCTGGCGCCTCTGTACATGAGGATAAGGCTTGAGGTCGGGGACAGCTCAGTCTCTCCCTTGCCACTGCCAGTTCTTTTTCCTTATGATTTTGTAATTCGAGGGCATTTCCTCATGGGAAGGAAGATGATTTGCTCAAAACAAGCCATTCTGATGGCTCTGTGCTTCCCAGGTAGTGGTGAAGTGGTTAAGTGATCCGCCTGGCTGAGCCGGCCCCAGCCTGCTGTAAATGGGGGTAATACAGGCCTGGGCTGGTAGTGAGGATTCAGTGCAGTTAATTAAGCTCTAAAGCGCTCAGCCCAGTTCCTGGGACATGGTCAGCACTGACAAGTATCCACCGTGGTTAGTTAATGCCCCTCCCCTGCATAGGAGATGCCAGATTTTGAATTTGTTCTCCTTGGTGGAGAAACAGGTCAGGAAGTCTGACGTTTCCTTCTCCCAAGGATTTCTTAGCCAAGTGGTGGCCAGCCCCGTGCCTCTTCCCTCTGCCCACCAAGGGTTGGAATTGAATTTTTAACTTCCCCTCCTTCCCCAGAAGATGATGGCCAGCTGCGGTGTCCGTGCTGGCCAAGCCAGTGAGCCCTGCAGAAAGGCTGGTCCCGGGAGGAGGAACCACGCCCAGCTCCCGTGACCTCCACTCACTGACCCTGGCCTGACTTCTGTGCCGACAAAGGATGCCTCGTATGGACATGTACAATACATATATATATTTTTTAAGTGACCTGCCCCTCCCTTCTCAGACCCAACATGCCCAGAGGTCTCGGGACTTGCCACCTCTGCCCTGCAGACCCAGTAAGGCTCAGCCTGCGACTCCTTCCATGCCCCTGGTCTCCAGCTATGCTGAGGCTTTGTCCTTTTTGTCAGTTTTCTCCCATTTTGTTTGTGTGTTTTTTGTAATAACTCAGAAAATAAAAGACGTGAAGGAAAGGTGCAAGTTCCCATTGCATCTGGGGCAAACGTTTTGCCATTGATTGATTCTTGGAAGGGAGAGTCTGGCTGACACTTCGCAGATGAACAAACCATCGCTCAGGATTTATTCTTGACCGTGTATCAAGGCTCTGTGATACTGTGGTGAGTGACACACTGTTTGCCAGAGAAGGAGACTCAGCAAAAGGCCCTGGTGTTGAATTGGGGTGGGGAAGGCTTCCTGGAGGAGGTGGCATCTAAGCTAAGGGGGAGCTCAGGCATGGTCATGGCTGGTTGCTGTGGTAGGTAGGTCAGGCAGATACCCAGAAGCAAGAAATGGAAGGGGGTCTTCCAAGTCACCTTTTGAAGTTAGGACAAGCTGCGGGCAGGCTCTCTTGAGGTACTTGGTGGAGAGTAGCTGGCAGGGACAGTAGGAGCAGGACGCCCATTTAGGACTGAGTTGTCCACGTGTCTAGGTAACAGAGGTTCTGCGATGATGAAGGCAAGAAGTGGAGGAACGTGAAAGATGTGTCAGGGTGACGTCCGCAGGACTTTGTGATGGCCAGTGATGCAGAGGGCCACTTCCCTGAGCCCAGAGTAGTGTGGAGCACCCAAGGTCATGGAGTCCGCTCCAAGGCTTTTAGCCTTCTGCTAAAGGCAGCAAGAGGCCGTGCAGAAACAGAACACTGGGCTGGGGAGGTCTGGGCGAGCCAGGGTGGCATCCACATTTACCCTAACTTGGGGCTCCTGGGCCAGGCCCTCCCCCAGGGAGCCTCTCCCCCCTTAAGTGTGTTGATCTAGAACAGAGGCCGCAGAGCAGTGTCCTATTGGGCTCCTTTGACCCACAGCAAGTCTTCAGACTTAGAAATAGAGATTTCAGTGAACTTCTTCATTTGGGGCTCCTCTTGAAAAGTCCAGAAATCTGACCACAGGGGCCTCTGCTCCTCCTGGTAATGAGCAGCTGGGGCACTGCAGCGGCCGCCCCTTAACTAGGACATAGGCCCCCCACTTCCACAGCCGCCACTCCCTGGTGATCCCGACACAAGGGCCCATGTTGTTGCCATCTGTCATCACACTTGTACTGTTCTCAGTATAGAAAAGAAAATGGGGACGTGAGAAGCCGGACCCAGAGGAGCTTGTGCTTAAAGAACTGTGGGCAAGAGCCTGTTTCTTCTTGGAAGTAGGGAATGTATCTTGTGTGTGGAACATGGAGACCAAGCGTGTCCGCATCCAAAGACTGCAGCCCCGCTCCCCACGGCCCGGCCCTGCTCCCCACGGCCCGGCCCCGCCCCACAGGCATCTGTATTTGGGCTCTCCGGGCTGTGTCCTCCCACCAAACCACAGGATGCAAGGTCTGCAGTTCACCCCCTTTGAACCGGACCCAACAGAGCAGCCAGGAACTGGGAGTGTTCTACTCACTACCTTTTATTCTCACAGGCGCCGTGGCCCTGAGGGCCGATGACAAGCTTGGCTGTGCAGACGGAACTGGGGGTTGGTAGAAAGGAGGGGCTGCGGGTGGAGAGGCTGGTTCTTCCTGGGTGGGTGATGCTGGGGAGAGGGAAAGGGTGGCTCCTCCCCCACAGTTAAATGGGCTGGAAGGCCGAGGCCAATGGGGGAGGGGACAGCAGAGGTGTCCGTTCTGGGGCTTGGGTCAGTGCCATCCCTTCTCCCTACACCTGCCCACCTCTTCCATGGGCCTAGATCTTGGAGCACCATGTGGTGTCAGAAGTGGGGGTCAGCCTGGTTCATGGTCCATCTCCCCGGGCCTTATGTCCCTGCTAGTGGATGGGGTTTTGAGCAGCAGGGCCCTTCTGCATTGTTAATCTGTGCTGTTCTGATTATTTGATGTGTCCAAGGATGATGGAGAGCCAGGCGCCAGAGTCTCATAGAATGAGGTGCAGGGTAGGAGACGGCAAGGGGAGGGGTGTGTAAAGGAGGGAGAGGGGCTAGGGTAGGGGGCCAGGGAAGCTGTGGCCATGCAGGGCTGGCTGAGTGCTGGCGTCTGCGTCTGCTGTGCTCACAGGATGACTGCGGAGAGAGACACAGCAGGTTAGGGTTGGAGTCACCTGTTGCTGCCCCTTCCCAGCATCCTGTGGCCTCAGAGCAGTCGAGGACTCTACCCTCCACTGCCTCCCGCTTGGGTACAAGTACTGACCGTCATAGCCCCTGAAACCCCCAACCCTGGTCCTCATCTGTGAAATGGATGTTGGAGAATGGCCCAGGGTCATCTACCCACGAGGGAGTAGGCCCCTCGGGGGCTAAGCTGCTAGGGACCAGATCCCCTGCAGGGGCCCTTACCCTGACCGAGATCCTGCTTGGACATGCCCAGCCCAGACGACAGATCCTCCATTTCCAGTGGGTCTGCAAAGGAGCACAGTGTCCACGTGTTAGCTGCAGCCCAGACTACCGCACCCGTTGACAAGGGGCCTGGATGGGCTAGTTCTGCCCAACCTCGCCACGAGCCTGGTGCTTGGTAGAACAGACATGAGTGGAAGGATGCTTGTTGGATGGCTGCAAGCGGCAATGAAGTGCGGCCGGGGAGTTAAGTGAGCAAGGCCAAGGAGGGGGTGATGCAATCAGATGGGTGGATCTGGAGACGCCTGGATGCATGCGTGGATGGGTAAAGTGGAAGGACTGAAGGGTAAATGAGTAAGTAGATGAGTGTGGGCAGAGGAGAGAAATAATAAATGCACAAACAGATAAGGAATGCACAGGTGGGTGGATGCATGGCTGAGTGGCTGCCCCCCAGGAGTTGTCACCTCGAGTGTCCTGGCCCCAGGTGCGCCAGGAGAGACCTCCTACCCCTCAGCCTTCCTGGTCCTTCCTGCTCCTGGCACAGCGGCCACTGCTTACCGCTGCAGTTATGGTGCCCACGGCTCCTGGTGTGGGGGACCTCGGTGCCGTTGGGGAAGACGCACCAGCAGTAGCCGATGCTCCCATAGCACTGGAGCGGCATATAGTTGCCATTCTCGTCGCACTTGGGCCTGAACATGCCCGGGTGGATGTCAGGGATGCGGCTGACCTCTTTCTGGCACTTGGTCAGTACTGAAGCGACAGGCACGGTGAACACAGTGAGTGAGCAAGCTCTGGGCCAGGGTCTCAGCAGAACCAGAGATCCACATACCACTGCTGTGGGCCTAATGCCTTCTGTCCAAATGGCTGTACTTGCTCTACCCATTGCACAGATGGAGAAACTGAGGCCTGAACCAACAAGGTCCAGGATCAAAGAGGAAGTGAATGGCTGTGTGGCTAATTCATCCCAGAACATGATTTCTTCAAACACTCAATGCCTATTAAAGTTTAGAATTGCACCTGTGATTCTGACTTCTAGAGAAAAGCAATGGACACCTTGGTAAGTCTGAGCTTGCATTACTGGGGGTATCCAAGTAGAAGTGGGGGTTACTATGTGATGGGGATGTTATAGAGGGGATTCAGACATTAGCTGGGAGTTGGTCGAGATCGCATCCAGTGTGCCCTCTATGACTCTGTGATGGAGAATCTGAGGCCCAGAGAGCGGTGGACCGTTGATCTTCCACTTCTGAAACTGAAGCCCAGAGGGAAGAGACTTGCCCAAAGTCACACAACAAATTAGCACCAGGATGAGAACACAGGACCCATAAAGGCTTTAGGGCTGAAAACCCTGGTATACATTGTCCATGAGATGGAAAAACCCCAAGGCCCTCTTATTTACTACCTGCTGGCTGTGTGACCTGGGAGAGGTCCCTTTGAAGGGCGAGAATCATGAGCCCAGCCCTCTCATGGGAACCTGCAGGGTGCAGTGCTGGGTGGGGAAGGTCATTGCCATGACTCCTGGGATGTTTTGGGTGGTTGTTGCTCCAGGCCCCCTTGTGCAGTACCATCCGCCACAACGAGGGTCACCTCCTGAAGGGAGGACTCGGTACCCCAGACAGGATGGGGGCTGGGGGCAGCCAAGCCCAGAAGAGCAGGCAGGAGAGACAGGAGTGAGAGCTGAGAGGCTGGGAGAGTCCTGTGCATGGATCAGGGAGTGCCTAAGGCTCTACCCCTGAGGGAGCTCCCAGAAACCCTGCCTCCCCAAGGCTCCCATTCCCTCTACCTTTTGGTGGAACTTCAAAAGGCTTCTCCTCCAGCGAGATCTTGCTCATTTCAAACAAAAGCCACTGATGCATCCAGCTCTCAAAGAGCTAATGGGGATAAAGGCAGAGAGTCAGGCTCAGTAGCCCTCTCCAACCCAGCCTGACTCTGTCCCTGGGGACAGAGACATGGAGGGCCAGCGGGAGCCTGCTTCCTCCTTAGAGACCCCACAGGGCTTGGTCACTCTTCCATGGCTGTGGTTTTCTGGGTGCTGGTAAGCCGCCTCCAGCTTCCTGAGAATGGCTTCCCTGCTCACCCCGCCTCTTCCCAGGGCTGCTCTAGATGTCAGGAGAGGGAGGGTACCAGGGCAGGGGAAGCTGCTGACCTTCCAGTTCATGCCATCCATGGTGTCCTTAAGGTGTTTCAGGTTTTCTGGGAAGCTCCCCTTCAGCTGCGGGTACACCTTCAGGGGGTCAGACTTCTGCAGGGTAGCAAGGCAGGAAGGAAGGTTAAAAAGCTTCCTGGCAGGCAAGGTTTAATGTGCAGCCCATGTTCCCCTGGTCTTCCGTTCTGAGGGCTGGACCCCAGACCTCAGCATGTTGGAGCTAGTGGGGAGGGGAAGTGGTCTGGGTAATACGGCTACACAGCTACAAGACCCCAGGGCTAGGAGTTGGGAGACCCAGTTCCAGGCCC
Source organism: Pseudorca crassidens (assembly GCF_039906515.1). Classification (NCBI taxonomy): domain Eukaryota; kingdom Metazoa; phylum Chordata; class Mammalia; order Artiodactyla; family Delphinidae; genus Pseudorca; species Pseudorca crassidens. The sequence goes on from NC_090298.1 coordinate 126,535,770, forward strand.
AGTTCTACCAATAACCCTCAGTCTTCTACTCCTTGCAGGCTCCTGTTCATCTTTCAGGTCTCACCTCCTTCAGGAGGACTTCCTTGACTTCATCCCAACCGCCCAGCTAGGTTGGGTTCTCGGCCTCTTTCCTCACAAAGTCCCCTGCACACCCCTCATCACCTGGTCACCTGTCTGTCTCCCATGCTAGCCTGAGGTCTCCGTGGGACTAGGAGCTGGATCTGATTGCTCCCGATTGTGGGTCCAGAGCCTTGCACAGTGCCTGGCACTGAGTAGACATGCAGCAAAAATTGGGGAAGGAAAAAACAGGCATCTTCAGCAAGTCACTTCCAGACTTTGGGCTTTGGTTTCTCCATCCCAAACACAAAACGGGGAGTGGTGGGTCTGGACTTCATATAACGTTTAAGGGCCACACTTGTCTTCCTTCACTAATCTGGTGATCCCATATTGGATGTCTGCTGTGAGCCAGGCATGGCGCAGGTCTTGAAGCATAGCCTCACTGGGGGCTTATGGGGATGGGGCAGGAGCTCAGGGATGCCTGGCCAGGTTCCACTCACCAGGAGCAGCCGCATCACATGGTCCTGCGTCATGTTGCCATACTTGGTGGCGTTCTGCATGGGCTGTGGAAGGAAGGAATAGGGTGTTTCCCAGCACTGGCCCATGGAGGAGGGGCCCTAGAGCAGAGCCAGCAGCTGGGGTCTGGGTGAGAGTGTGGATTCCCAGATGTTCAACAGGCCCACCTCTGCCACCTCCAAATGTGAGGGCTCGGGCAAGTCACTACCTTCCTGCCTCAATATCCTATTCGTCAACTCTGCATAAGCTTTCCTGCCCAAGGCTTTGTGGACGGGAGATCGTTTAGTGAACAGAAACGTTATCCATATATGATATCAAGGGATCTGAGAATAGGAGGGACTGTGAGATGCTTGGGAAATGAGAAGTATTTCGTAAGTTGTGGAGGACTGAGCCCTCTTCCCAGGGAGGGCCCCAAGAGGCTCCTTCCTCCCCCACCTCTGGAGTTCCTCCTCCTCCCCCAGCAGTCAGGACCCCCTCTCCAGCTCTACTTTTCCCGGGCCAGTTGTCCTCCCCTGTCCCTTGGCACCTGCCCTCCATCCAGGCTAGGTAATGCTTCCCTCTTCCGCCGCCCTGGGGCTGGCCTTACCTCCGGGCCTTCCATGGGCAGGTCCTGCAACAGCATCGGGGCGCTGAGCCGCATCTTGGTCAGAGGCTTGGCGGCTGTGGGGCAGAAGGTACAGCATGAGCGTGGCCCCAGGGAAGAGGGCACTCAGCTCCGGGGACCGAGATCTCAGACCCAGATGAGGGGCTGGAATTCCAGACCAGAGAGAAGGGACAGCGGGCGCAGCTGGGTACAGGAATGAGGGGTCTTCTGAGGTGAGAGACGGGGGGGTGAGGGCTGTGGGGATGGGGGGGTGAGGGCTGTGGGGATAGAGGTGGGGCACGCACACTTGGGAAGCTTCATGCGCAGGTTCTCCAGCTGCAGGTTCTGCGAGGTGACTGTCAGCTTGTCCAGGCGGCCCTGCTGCTGGTACAGGAAGTAGGCGGTGGTGGCCTGGCCAGCCAGGAGCAAAGCCACCAGGATGGAAAAGCCTGTGTACAGGGCTCCACGGCTGCACTTGCTGTTGGGGGCAGGGAAGATAGGTCAGAAGAGGGTCCGCGGAGGTGGCTGCCCCGAGGACTAGCAGGGAGTGGGGAGTGTGCCCCCCATTTCCAGCCCTCGGCCCTCAGCTACCCCTAACAAACACACACTTTAAACACAAACAGGTGCCTATGAACCTACAGCTTGAAGACGTTCCCCTGACCCCCTACCTCCAACCAGTGCTGCCCCTATAGCCCTCCCAGGTGGAAATCCTGGAGCTGCCCCTGGGCCTAGGCTGCGTGGGGAAGAAGCGGTGACAAGTACTTGTCTTCTCCAGACCTTGGTCCCACCTGTGCAATGATGGGTCGAGGTGGAGGGTCTCCCCAGGTTCCCTCTACCAGAGGATCTCCTGAGGATCAGGGCTGCCCTCCAGGCAGCCCCCACTATGCACCCAACCCCTGTAGTGAAATCAGAGATGAAGGAAGGAAGTAGGGCCTGGACAGCAGAGCATGCAGCCCACCTGAAAAAGAGAAGTGAGGCCTTGCCATTTTTAGGAGTGGGTTGGGTGCATCAGACAATGTCTGGCTGGAGCAGGGCCAGGGACCACCCCCTGTGGGAATACATCCTCTGCCCAAGACACTCCCTGTGCCTCTGAGCACATCTCTGCCATTCTCTGGGCCTGTTTCATGGGTACCTCTCACATCAGCAATTCTAGAATTTGGTGGTCATCATCTGAAGTAAGATCTGTCTGTGACCACAGAAGTATTATGAATGGTAATATCTACCGGGGATGGGGGTTAGGAAGCAGGGTGGGGCGTATCTCAGCAGGATTTTGGTGCCTGAGCCTGTATGACCTGGGAGAACGTCTCACGCTCTCTGGACCGGCTGGCTGCACAGGGAGGGGTGGCCAGACCTCGGCCAGCCCTTGGAGCTATTGGCCTTGGATACACTTTTGAGGGCACATGTAAATATTACGTGCCGGGGAAGTAAGGATCCCACCCCAGGACCCTGAGAGTTCCTGACCGGTTTGTTTTCTCCCACCTACCCCAGGGGTAGAACTACTAGGACCCCACTGGAAATTGAGGACGAGACTGCACCCTGCTTACTCCAGCAATCAGCAAGGATAGTTTAGGAACCTGCAGGAACACCCTGCTGCCTAGTAACTCATGACATCACAGACATGGCTCATTCTCACTGGCTCTCTGCTTGTCAGTCCTCTGTGATTTCTGGGCCAAGGCCCAGCCCAAGGGATTATTATTCTGAAAGGAGAAAGTAAAAAGCCTGTGTGGAGAAAAGGAGAAAAACCGACAGGAGGGGAAAACAAATCCTACTCATTGGCCTTCCCAAGGAACAGGGGTGGCCTGGCCTCTGAAGTGGTGAAAAGTCCACCCAAGTCTGGGTCTTGCCTGAGTTCAAGCTCTACAGTCTCACCCCTTCAGCAGCCCCACACCCAGTCTAGCCCCAGCTCTGCCTCCCGCCATCCCCTCTCTGAACCTCAGTTTCTCATAAGGCCTGAGACTCTAGAGAGTCATAATGAAGACGAGACCATGTAACCTGGATTGGAATCCTGGTTCTGCCACTCACTTAGCTCGGGGACCAGGGGCAAGTCACCACCTAACTTCTCTGAGTGAGTAACTTGAGGTAAGAACATCTACTCTACTCAAAGGTTGTTATATAAAACAAGAGCAGGGGTAAAACTCTCGACTCCATACCCAGCGTGTGGTTAGCACCCCATAGGTAACACTGAGCACGAATCTCAAAGGAGTTAACAGTTAACTTGAGCATCTAGATGCCTTCCTATCTATGCATCTTGACTGCCTGTCTCCTGCTTCTAGACAAAGGCCAATTCTTGTCACCCCTCTCTTTTTTTTGTTTTTTTTTTTTGCGGTACGCGGGCCTCTCACTGTTGTGGCCTCTCCCGCTGCGGAGCACAGGCTCCGGATGTGCAGGCTTAGCGGCCATGGCTCACAGGCCCAGCCGCTCCGCGGCATGTGGGATCTTCCCGGACCGGGGCACGTCCCCTGCGTCAGCAGGCGGACTCTCAACCACTGCGCCACCAGGGAAGCCCTTGTCACCCCTCTCTTCACTTCCTCCTTTCTACTGCCTCTTTCTTGACTAGTAATAATAATTGGCCAAAGTTGGGAGCCAACCAGAACTAGCCAACCAGAACTGATTCTAGCCAACCAGAACTACAAATGTTGCCAGGCAGAAGTGTTCACAAAAGGGTCCAAAACAGGCCAGGACAGTTTTTAGAAGCAGTAATTGAACTAAAAGGAAAATTAGACAAGGATTTGACGAGGGGGCACCCTTTCTGCTCAGTGAGCCCATGCTGGGTCTGCAACTCACTGGGAGGCCTGAGCTCAGAGGGGGACCCATCTTCCCTCCCTGCAAATCGTGCCTCTAGAAGGAGGTCAGATGGTAGAATAAACTCAAACTTTGATATCAGACTAGTCCTGGGGTTCAAATTCTGGCTCCAGTATTCAGTAGCTGCGATAACTTAAGTAAGTCACTTACTGATATGTCTCAACTTTCTCTTATGTAAAGATGGGAATAATAAAAGTACCCAACTTGGGCTGCCCTGGTGGCACAGTGGTTGAGAGTCCGCCTGCCGATGCAGGGGACACGGGTTCGTGCCCCAGTCCGGGAAGATTCCACATGTGCCGCGGAGCGGCTGGGCCCGTGAGCCATGGCTGCTGAGCCTGCGCGTCCGGAGCCTGTGCTCCGCAACGGGAGAGGCCACAACAGTGAGAGGCCCATGTACCGCAAAAAAAAAAAAAAAAAGGTACCCAACTGATAGGGTTTCTAAGAGAATTACGATTGAGTTTAGCATTTAGTTATATGTCTGGCACAAAATTAATCATAGTAATGACTAACAGTGACTGAAGATTGGTGACAGGTATACAGTGAATAGGAACTATTATCATAACTCTTGTCGTAGTTATTATTACTACTACTGAGACCCAGAGAGAGACACTGATTTATCCAAGTCACACATGACAGTAGCAGAACCTGGACCAGAATCCAGCCCTCGTAAGAGTCGGCCCTCCTAGCCATGGGATTCCCCAGGATTTTCACAGGCTGTGAAAATGGTCTCTAAAGGTCTCTAGTTACCTGTCCCACAGTATGCAGTTCCTCATGACACCTCTGAGAGTCTCTCCCAAACCCATTTCTGCCTGGCAACAGCTGACATCACAACTGTAGGTCCCTGTCATTTGCGAATTATTTGGGGGAGCAGGGGCATTAGGGTAGCTGCATTCTAACCACGCCTTTTCTTTTCAGGGGAACAGATGGATGAGGCCATCTTGGAGTTGGGAAGGGGTCCTCTGGATGGCTGTGCTGGCCCCTTGCTGCAAGGGAGAGGGGAACAGGCAGGGTACCACCCACATCAACCCACAGTCCCTTCTAGAAATTTAGCCAGAGACCCCCTCACCCTTTTTTGATCCCCCTCCAACATCTCTCATTCCCTCCTGTGATGGCAAAGGAGGTCTCCATCTACTCTACAGACACCTGCAACGATAATTCCCTTGATATAAACACATATAGCAATTTGTGGTAACTAGGAGGAAACTCCTCTGTGATGAGCTGCTTCTACCAATCTCTTTTAGAAAATCTGCTCCATCTAGGATCCATACTATTTTCAAAATCTGGTCCAAAATTTCTAACCTAGGCCTCATGGCCCAGCTTCAGGGGACTCTGTGAAGCTGCTGATATTGTGTGAAGCTCTAGGGAAGGAGTCCAGAGCTCTCTTGATTTTCAGAAGAGAAGTGCATGATGCATAGAAAGTTAAAACCCCTGTCCTAGAGGAGCTCCCTCACTTTACAGGAGGGAGAACTGAAGCCCAGAGCGGGCTAGAGACTTGCTCAAAATCACCCAGTTAGCACTGGGGTCAGAGCCCAAGTCCATGCCTCCTCTGACTCCCGGTCTACTGCTCCTCCTGTAGCACCTGCGCACTCTGTGCGGCCCAAGGTCTGTGTGCGCTCTCCTGCCGTTCACACATACCTCTCCTGGGCTCCGGGGCGCTGGCCCAGCATGGGCACCTGCTCATGGTTGGAGATGAGGTCGCGTTGGTCTTCCATGGTTCCGGCCTCTGGTCTTCCCCACTCCTGCTGCTGCTGCTGCCTCCTGCCTGTCTAGGACGCTGAGCCCCTGGCTCACCTCTTGAAGTTGGGGCTGAGAAGGAATCTGATTCGTCCACAGGAGGGCACTCCGCCCACCTAGTAGAAGTGGAAGTGAAAGCCACAAAGCTGGAAATACCCCCCACTTGAGCAAAGCTTCCTTTAAGGGGGCAGGATGAGTCGGGGGAGGTCCCCCAGGCAGGTGGAAAGGCCAGCATGCTTTCACTGGCTGCCCAGGGCCCTCATCACTTGTTTCTGGGCAGACCTGTGGATTCATAAGGCTCTTTGGATGTTTTGAGAAACAGGCAAATGTTCACTCCCTAGACAGGAAATCACTTTGAAGCAAAAAATACCCAAAATGCTTTGTTTGTCTCCCCTCTCACCTATAGATGAGTGGGTGCAGAAAGGGGCTGTGCCCCCTTTGTGAACTTAGACAAGTTCCTCTCCTTCTCTCAGTCCTCAGTTATGTCATCTCAAAATGGAGGAGGAAAGTTGGATTCACTGTTCCCTCTGCTTTCTTCTAACTCAAGCATTTTATGAACCTGAGTCCATGGTTCTAAGGCTCTGGTACTAATATTTGCCACCACTTACCAAGCCCTCCTTTGTGCCAGGCACTGTGCTAATCGTTTTGCTTGCTTTGTTTCATTTAATCTTTACAGTAACCCTTTGAGGGCTGTTTTATTTTATTATCTCCATTTACAGATAGGCACACTGAGGCTTTTGAGAGGCTACATGTTTGCCCAGGATCGTGCATCCAGGAATTGCAGCCCATGATTTTAACCATTCTACCCTTCTCCCTCCTGATGCTCAAATTGTGTCGTTCAAATTCATGAAAGCAGGTACCTCTACAGGGAGGGAATGAGGAGGGACTGGGAAAGGGTACCCAGGGGAGGTTTAACTGTGTTGGCATGGTTTTATTTCTGACTATCTGTGGCTTGTAGACCTTATTTTTTTTTATTAATCTTTATGTCTTTTGTGTGTGTGTTTAAATTTTCATTAATAAATGAACAAATTTATGGTATAAGTACATGAAAAGATGTTCCACATCATTAGTCGTTAGGAGGCAAATCAAGGCCACAGTGAAGTACCACTTCACATCCACCACAATGGCTATAATCAAAAAGACAGATAACAAGTGTTGACAAGGATGTGAAGGAATTGGAACTCATATATTGCTGGCAAGAATGTAAACTGGTGCAGCTACTTTGGAAAACAATTGGGCGATTTCCCAAAAAGTTAAATAGAGTTACATATGACCCAGTAATTCCATTCCTAGATATCTACTCAAGAGAAATGAAAACACGTATCCACACAAAAACTTCATAGTGGATACACAAATGTTCATAGCACCATTATTCATAATAGCCTCAAAGTGAAAACGACCCAAATATACACCAACTGATGAATGAGTAAACAAAATGTGATTTATCCGTACAGTGGGATATTATTTAGCCATAAAGAAGAATTAATATCACAATAAAACTGTTATTTTTTAAAAAAGGAATGAAGTACTAATTCATGGCACAAAATGAACTTTGAAAACATCATGCTGGGCTTCCCTGGTGGTGCAGTGGTTAAGAATCCGCCTGCCAATGCAGGGGACACGGGTTTGAGCCCTGGTCCAGGAAGATCCCATATGCCATGGTGAAACTAAGCCCATGCACCGCAACTACCGAGCCTGCGCTCTAGAGCCCGTGAGCCACACTACTGAAGCCTGCGTGGCACAACTACTGAAGCCCGCATGCCTAGAGCCCATGCTCTGCAACAGGAGAAGCCACTGCAGTGAGAAGCCCATGCGCCGCAACTAGAGAAGGCCTGCATGCAGCAACGAAGACCCAATGCAGCCAAATATAATAAATTTATTTTTTTAAAAAAAGAAAAGAAAACATCATGCTAAATGAAATAAGCCAGACACAAAAGGCCACATATTGTATGATTCCATCTATTTGAAATGTCTGGACTAGGCAAGCCATAGAAACAGAAAGTAGATCAGCAGTTGCCAGGGGCTGGGGGGGAAAGGGGATGGGGAATGACTGCTAATGGGTATGGGATTTCCTTTCAGGGTGATGAAGATATTCTGGAATTAGACAGTGGTGACTGTTGCACAACTTTGTGGATATATGGAAAAACCACTGAATTGTACCATTTTAAAAGCTTGACTATTATGTGAAATTTATAGCTCAATTTAAAAACAGATTTCTTGGTAATGATCGCTAGAACACATATATAGCTTTGCTTCCTCTTTCACTTGGCTCTGTCACTAAAATGGCGAAGAGTTGCCTTTTTTTTTTCTTAGTGTAAATCTATAAGGACAAAGAGAACAGGAGAAAACAGTGCAAAATTTTGGAAGCTGGAAAGCAGGTGGATTGGAGGTAGTCATTAACAGACCCCAGAAAGCTTAATCCTAAACCTGCAGCTAGAAAAGCTGAGAAGCCACCAATTTACATGATAGAACAGGCTCAGGAATTGAGGTATTAGGCACACTGGGTGGGAGTACAGGTGGGGCTAAAAAGAAGATTCGTTGGAAGTCTGTTTATGAAAACAGTTGGATATCCATGTCCTCTCCCTCCCCAACTATCCCTCCCTCCCTGAAAGAGGACTGGAAGTCTATCCCTAGGCACAGTGCAGGGCATGGGCCCAGTTCTAAAGCTGAGAGTCCCAGCCTTCTCTCTGACCCAGTTCACAGAATGCCAGAAGCCAGACCTTCTTTCTCCAGGCAATAAATGAGAGAAGGCTTCCCTGGAGAGTATGACCATCCCACAAGGAATGACCTAAAGATTCTGATATTGGGGTTCAACAATGAAACAACCCAGCCAGATAACCCTATAGGGAAGCCCTCAGTGAATAAGCCCTTCACATGGGTCACGGCTTCCACTTGATTTTTTAGACAATCAAGGGTCATGGGACATCTGAAGTAAACCTCTAACATAAAAGAGAGTGAACAAAACAACTAACCAAACCCCAAAAACCATGCAGGAAGCGAACACTCATTAATAGCCTTAGGGAGGTAAAGGATGATACTGCACCCATGAAACAAGAATAGTATGCTATAAAGATAGAAGTACTGTTAGAAGAAGAACGACAAAAAAGCTCTTAAAGACTAAACATATGAGGGTAGATATTAAACAACCAGTAGGTAAAAGATAAAGGTTTTGTGTGTATGTATGTGTGTGTGTGTTTTACCTCCCAGAAAGTATACCACAAAGATAAAAAGAAAGAAATAGAAAAGATAAGAGAATTAAAGACCAGTCCAGGATGCCCAATAGCCAAATATCAGAGTTCCAGAAATAGGGAACAGAGAAAATAGAGGGGAAAAAATTCAGTACAATTCCCAGAACTCAAAGACATAAATTTCCAAACTGAAAGGGCCCAGTGAGTACCAGGGCCAAAGTATAAAAATAATTTCACACCAAGGCACATCAAGTGAAGTTTCAGAAAAATAAAGACAAAAAGAAGATTCCACAGAAAGAAATAAACAAGACAGATATAAAGGACCAGGAATCAGAATGACTTTGGACTTCTTAAGAGCAACCCTGGAAACCAGAAGATAACGGAGCAACACCTTCAAAATTCGATGGGAAAATGATTTCCACCCTAGAATATTTACTGAGCCAAATTACTAAATACGTAGGAGGGTGTCATTAAGGTATTTCCAGACATTAGGTATCTCAAAAATTTTTTCTTCCTCAGAAAGCTTCAGGAAGGTATGCTCCACCAAAATGAAGGTGTTCACTAAAAATAAAGGAAGACCTGGGACACAGGAAACTGAAATTCAGCTCACAAGAGGGAATGGGGATCCCCAGAATGATGGTACAGCAAAATCCCAGGAGTAAAGCAACATATCCATATTGGATCAGGCCCAAAGGCTCTGAAAGACATTTCTTCAACAAGATAAAATTGATAGATAGCTGATAGGTCTGAACATACTAAGAGGTGACTTAGATCCTTTTTTGGAGAGTATGAGGTTGAATTATGATAATTTCACAGAAAATTAAGCAAATGAAAAACCAAGACAACTATTAACTCTTGGGAAAACAAAAGTTATATAGGAAATGAATAGTCATGATACTATACTACATAATGCAGCTATAAAAGGCATTTACATTATCATAATATAGTAAACTTTGAATACTGACCTAACTAAACATACAATAGAGGCATTTGGGAGGACGAGAGGTCAGGAAAAGTCACTTAGAGGAGAAAAGAGGGCTAAATCTTGGTCTTCCACAGTGAAAAGCCAACCAGATAATGTTTAAAACTGAAACAATCTGGAAGTAATGATACCAGTAGTCATTTAGAGATATGGAGGTTAATACCAAATGAATCAGCTAAAAACGTTTTAAAGTGGTATGAAAAGGAAGGTAAAGAATTGCTGTTTTTCACAGCCAGCCCTTTAGAAGGATTTGATTATTTAAATATGTGAATTTATAACTTTGATATGAAGTAAAACTCCATTCAACATCGAAGTCAGTTGATTCTAAACTGACTGTGATAACAAAATGGTAGTCTAATGCCTTTTCCTTGCGAAGCAGCTTTAGGCCAAAGCTGAGGGTGACCCCAAGGGTCATCCTGTCCTCGCCCACAGGAGGCTGGAGACGATTCCAGCTAGGAGGGTGGGCTGGATGATGGCTCCCTCCTTTGCTTCTAGTAGGGTAAGAGGTCTCAGTTGTCACACAGGCCCTGCTGCCCAGTGGAGCAGCCCCATCCTACCTACCCTCCTGCATGGGATGGAGACAGAATGACAGGAAGAAGGAAGGCTTGGTATCTGCCACACTCTGAGGGGTATCCAGGGTTAAGGCAGGATTCTGCTCCCCCACTGTTCGTATGAAGAAAGTCTGGCTCAGAAAGCGGAAAGGAGCTGGCCCAAGGTCACAAAGAGCTGGGACTGGTCTAAACAAAAGAGCTCTGAGGCCAACTTGCTGGATTCACATTCTAGTTCCAAAATGGCAGGTCCCAGGGCTGAGAAAGGGAAAACACAGGTGAGTCGGAGACATCTTTTTTTCCCAGAAAGCGAAGAAGTGCTCAAAGACCGCTGGAGTTTGTCAGAAGGACCCTGGAGCCAACTTGAAGAGGCACCTGCCAACCACATATGAGACAATTCCAGCATCAATAAGAATAATTTACCCCGCCTCTTTAAAAGGAACTATACAGTTCAATCCCAGCTGATGAGGAAAAACCCTTGTTTCTAGAAGAATGCAAGCTAACTAATGTAAAAGAAAAGACAGAATTAGAAAATCACCTGTTTGTAACCCCCAGTGTAATAATTAACTCAGGCAAGGACCACCAATAGATGCCCAAACCATGAGACAAAGGGTTGGGGGAGAACAGGATATCCACATGCCATAGTATCATCCCCAAAGTCCTTGCTGGTTGTTTACAGAAAATGCAGTCTACAATGGTGCAGCCCTGCTGTCACCACCACATGATCAAACTTTTAGCATCACCAGTGGTGGAGCAACATAACATTATGTATTTCCTAATGGGGTAAGATACTCAGCTGGGGAGTATCTTTGCTAAAAAAATCATTAAATGAATCTGCCTTTAGACCTAAATTCTAGTTTACAGGACACAGAAGAACGAATGAAATAAAACTATGAGGAAACAGACAAATTCAGAGACAGTCTACAAACAACAACTGTACCCATCGAAGAGTCAATGTCATGAAAAAACGTGCATGTGTGGGTGTGGAGAGGGTTCTATATTTTAAAAGATTGAAGAAACGTAACAATCAAATGCAATTTGTAAATTTTGACAAGATTTTGGTTGGGAAAAAAGCTGTAAGAGATTTTTATTTGGTTTTGTTTTTTGGTTTTTTGGGTTTTTTTTAAATACAATTTATTTATTTATTTTGGGCTGCATTGGATCTCCCTTGCTGTGCGTGGGCTTTCTCTAGTTGTAGCGAGAGGGGGCTACTCTTTTTTGCGGTGCGCAGACTTACTGCGGTGGTTTCTCTTGTTGCAGAGCACGAGCTCTAGGCGTGCGGGCTTCAATAGTTGTGGCGTGCAGGGCTCAATAGTTGTGGCTCACGGGCTCTAGAGCGCAGGCTCAGTAGTTGTGGCACATGGGCTTAGCTGCTCCGCGGCATGTGAGATCTTCCCGGACCGAGGCTCAAACCCGTGTCCCCTGCATTGGCAGGCAGATTCTTAACCACTGCGCCACCAGGGAAGTCCCTGTTTTTTGGGGGGTTTTGGCCGTGCCGCAGAGCATGTGGGATCTTAGTTCCCCGACCAAGGATCGAACCCGCACCCCCTGCACTGGAAGCGCAGAGTCTTAACCATGGGACCGCTGGGGAAGTCCCTGTAAGAAATATTTTTAAGAAGCTGGGGCAATTTGAACATGGACTGAATGTTAGCTGATACTTGGGAATTATTACTGCTTTTCTTAGATGCAATAATGGAACATTAGTCTGCTAGAAAAATATACTTTTAGAGGCCGAAGGCTGAATGAAGTTCTTGGAGGTGACATGACATGAGGTTTGCAAGTTATTTTCAAAATAGGAAAAAAAGAAAGATAATAGATAAAATTAACAATAGGTGAATCTAGGTGGTGGGTATATGTATGAACATTTTCTCTGTATGTTTGAAATTCTGAATAATAACTGTTTAGAAAAAACATAAAGGCAATTGTGTACAAATCCAATTTCCTCCTATATAAGAACTGTGCTAGCTGCTAAGACGACACTATATTCCCATCACATTATTGACACATTATTACATTGACAGTGGGCTCTTTCACAGCATGAGCACAAAATGTGTGTTGTAAGCCTCCTTGAAATTTCTCAGAAACTATCAAAAGTTTTGTTTTGATAAGAAAAAAATTCCAGCTCCACCACTACAGGATGTGATTTTGAGCAAATTACTTAACTCCACCATGCCTCAGTTTCCTCACCTGTAAAATGGGCATACTAACAGAACCTAAACCATTAGATTGTTAGGAGTATTGAATGAATTAGTATACATATGCCTGATGTAGAGACTAAGTGTGCAATAAATGTTAGGTAGTTCAGTGATAAATTTTTTTCTGCAAATCTGCTGCATCTGAATCCGGGACCCTGCCTGTACCCAGAGATTTGGAGCTGCTCAACAGAGCCAGAGGGGGCCTCCCTCTCCCGCTCTGGATCATCCTGGGAGTCTCCTCCTGTGGTGTCCCCATTAAGCTAGTCTAGGTTGAGATGCCTGTTCTCCCTTGGTCTGGGCACTCCAAGACCCAGAGGTGTGAGTTCCTGCCAGATCACCAGGGTGAGCCAGGAGGTGGAATCCCCCAGGACCTCTGCCATCCTGTTTTCCTCCTTAGTCCCAAAGTCCCTGAGAGGAAAGAGCCACCCCAGGTGGTAGGCAGTGCATGTCCAGCCCTATCTACCACCCCAGGATGGCCTGGCCATCCTTTCTGTACGGGGACCCTAGCACACCTTGGCCATGAACAAGGGGTTGGAAAAGGTCCTCTTTGTGGGAAAGGAGCAGGCCTGGGCTACAGTCCTGTACCTGTTATGCCTGGCCTGGGCAAGCCACTTACTTCACTTCTTTCACTCACTCATGCATTCAACAATTATTTATTGCACATCTACTTTGTGCCAGGTCCTTGGGCTACATAAATGAACAAAGCAGACAAGTATCCCTGCCCTTATGGAGTTTACATTCTAGTGGGAAACAAACAAGTAAGTTTATTTATTAAAGAGTGATGGCAGGAACTTCCTTGGTGGCGCAGTGGTTAAGACTCCATGCTCCCAGCGCAGGGGGCCCGTGTTCGATCCCTGGTCAAGGAACTAGATCCCACATGCATGCCACAACTAAGAGTTCGCATGCCACAACTAAGGAGCTGGTGAGCCACAACTAAGGAGCCCACGAGCCGCAACTAAGGAGCCCTCCGGCCGCTACTAAGACCTGGCACAACCAAATTAATTAATTAATTTTAAAAAGAGTGATGGCAGACACTAATATATATAAAATGGATAACTAATGAGAACCTGCTGTATAGCACACACTTCGCTGTATAGTAGAGGCTAGCACAGCATTGTGAAACAACTGTACCCCAATAAAAACAAAAAAAAGAGTGGTGCCAGAGATCGGGAAAAGGAAAGGTATTACTGCAGCAGCAGGATAGGGGCAGGTTGTAGTACTTTATAGGGTGTTGGGCTGGGCCTCACTGACAAGGCGAGATTTGGGCACAGGCTTGAGGTGTTTAATGCAGCCCGTGTCTGGCTGAAGGATTCCCTGGACAGAAGGAACAGCCAGAACAAAGATCCCAGAGTGGGGATGCACCCGGCATGGCTGAGGAACAGCAAGGAGGCCAGTGTGGCTAGAGCGGCGCCACTAAGGTGGAACATGACAGGACATGAGGTCAGCAAGTTCCGGGGTCAGATCCTGTGGCCATTGTCACAACCTTGGCTTTTACTCTGAGTAAAATCAAGAGCCATGGGAAGGCTTTGAGCAAAGGAGTGTCATTATCTGACTTGCAGTTTAAAAGGGTGGTTCAGGCTGTGTTGAAAATCAGTACAATAGGGGCAGATAATCCCCACTGCCTCATGGCACTGCTGTGAAGGTCCAAGGAGAACTGGGGTGCGGAAACATTTTATACTGAGTATAGTACAGTGTTTCTGGGAGAAAGAAACTAGCTGCTTCACTCCTTCCCATCCTACTGAAGGGACAATTGAGTGAGGAGAGGATTTAATTTGCCCTAGGTCAGATGTTCTACAACCAATTTAGGATATGGGAATCCCCTACTCTTCTCCCAGCTGCCGTGTGGCAGGTAGGTTAATAGCATGACCTTTGGACATGATCTCAGCTAGCACAGCTGAGTAGGACTGACCGAGCCTTCCCCTAGAATTCATTCATCCAACAAATATGTATCAAGCACCAGTTCTGTGCCTGTCACTAGGACACAGGGGCATTTGGAGACACCTGGTGATGGCTGAGCCCCAGTCTCACTCAGAGACCAGGCTACCAGTGGCTGAGGTTGGGCTTAGCGATCGGGGTCAATCTGTGGCTGGGGTCAGGTCACAACTGAGGCTGGAGGCAGGGAGACCAGTCAGGAGGCTGTGGTGAAAAGTCAAGCTGGAGAGGCAGGCCTGTTGGAGGCTATAGCTAGGAGCACTGGAGGAAAGGTGACGAAGAATAAAAGTGTCAGGAGGAGGTCCACAGGACTCAGGCAAAACTGGATATGGATAGAGGGGTGAGACCAAGATGCTTGGTGAGCTTTTCTGCTTGGGTGATGGAGATGATGTCATTCACAGAAACAAGAAGTCCTTGGCACATTTGAGGAACAGAAAGAAGTACAGTGCGTCTGAGCCTAGTGAGCGAGGGGAAGGGTGGTTTCAGATGATGTTGAGGGGACAGGCTGGGCTGCAGCTTAGGTATTATTCCAAGCACAATGGGAAGCTGGCAAAGGGTGTCAAGCAGGGAGGGGCTGGGGCTGGTTTATGTTTTTAGATGATGTGCAGCATATAGATTTACCAAGGGCAGGAGTGGAAGCCTGGAGATTAGTTAGGAGTAAAGTAGTTTAGGTGAGAGATGGTGGTGGAGACAAGGAAAAGTGGATGGGTTCGATAGCTGTTTTGAAAGTAGAAATGTCAGGACTTGCTGTGGGAGTGAGTTCAAAGACGGTGGCTGGGGCTTCCCTGGTGGCGCAGTGGTTGAGAGTCCGCCTGCCGATGCAGGGGACCACGGGTTCGTGCCCCAGTCTGGGAAGATCCCACGTGCCGCCAAGCGGCTGGGCCCGTGAGCCATGGCCGCTGAGCCTGTGCGTCCGGAGCCTGTGCTCCGCAACGGGAGCGGCCACAACAGTGAGAAGCCCGCGTACCGCAAAAAAAAAAAAAAGACGGTGGCCGGGTTTAGAGCTATACAATGGATGGTGGCATTTGCTGGGGTGGAGAAGATGGGAAACACATTCTGGAATCGGTAGACCCTAGAGTTTGGTTCTGGCTGTATTCTATGTGACACCCACGTGTTGACCTCAGGTAGATGACTGAAACTTGAAGAAGAGTGAGCATACACCTTTGTAAATGACCAAATTACGGGCAGCATTTTCAACCATGGGATCAGGGCTGAGCTCTGGGGACCCTCAATGTGTGGAGATCGGATGAGGAGCAGCTCTGAGCAGTGCAGAGGAGTGGTCAGGGATCAGAAGGAAAACGGGGAGAGGGTGTGATCACAGATCCCAATAAAGGAGTGAAGGAGTGTCAGCTGTGCCAAATATCACTGCGGGAAATGCCCACTGGTCTGGGCCACATGGAGGTCATGGGAGATCTTGACAAAAGCAGTTCTGAGAATTGGGTTGGGAGGCGATTGGGAGGGAAGAAGTGAAGCCAGCATGGGAGGGAGAGCAGAGAGGTGAGGGTAGCCCCTGGAAGAGAACACACGTCACGGTGTTTGAACATATTTGTCCAGATGGAAACGCCTCAGAAGGGAGGGCGGGAGGGAGGGAGGGACTGATGATGCTGAGGAGGAGGGGTTCTGCTGAGCTCCTGCGCAGTGAGTCCCTGGTACTTCCACAGAGCCGCCCCTGTGTGGCTGACCAGCCTCCTCCCCAGGGAAGAGCGGTCCTGGAGTGCCTCTCTGTGAAGGCACCAGACCAACTCCCTGATGCCTCTCTTTTCCTGCTCTCCGGCTCTCAGACCTGCCTCCTCAGCCTGGCAGCTAATTTCCCAATTGCTGCCACCAACAGCCCATCCACTGGGTTTGGGGAAAAAGTGCTTTCTGAATTACACCAAGGCCTTGGCTCCTGACTTTCCTGACTTGGCGGATATCTGTCTCATCATTTTATTGTCACAATAGCCCTGTGAGCCTCAGGGAGATTAAATGAGATGTACAAACTAGCCAAGTGCCAGCAAGTGGCAAACCCAGGATTTGGGCCCAGGTCTGAGCTGTCCGCAGAGCCCATTCTCTTAAGTACCTTGCCTCCCATAGAGCCCTTAACTCACTTTCACCAGTCTTAGTGAAGGCCATGCCGCCTACAGCCCCTATTCCCAAGGGGTTGGATTCAAAAGGCAGATAGGATTCCTTCCCAATCCTTGTGGGCAGTGTCTACCTTCCTTACTCTCCAGAGAAGCTTAATTATCAGTTCACTAGTTCTGTCCTTCTCGGGAATGGTCCTTTTGGAGCATTTCCCAACATCTCTGGCGCTCTGCTTACATGCCTCCAGAGCACAGAGCTCAGTACCTCCACAAGCAGCTCATTCTAGGCAGGATAGTGTGGCAATCCAGAGTGTGGACTCCAGTTGGTTGAATCGCAACTCTGCTTCCTACTAGCATCCTGTGCCTCAGTTTCCTCATCTGTAAAATCGTAGTAATAGTACCTACTTCCTAGTATGATAATGAGGATGAAATAAGATGCTACATTTAAGTTGCTTGGTAAGTGCTTAATAAATTTTAGCTACTGACACTGTCATTATTGCTATTCTTCCTGAGGTAGAGCTACAACTTGCTCTCTATGACTTCTACACTTTGGGCCTAGCCCTGTCCCTTGGAATTCTGCCCTCTTCCGTACTCCCTGTAGGCTATTCCTATTGTCCTGCATTTCTCAATTTTCATTTTCTCCTGACACCAATTTTTTTGTGTGTGCAAGCTCAGTTACTCATCATGCTAACATGATTTTCCTAAGATCATGATTTCTTCTTGACAGAGTCACTGGCTGTTTGCTAGGCAAGCTCAACGCTGTCAAACATTGAGGGGGGTGGGAGAATGGTAGCTTCAAGGTCTCTCTCCTCCTGCCCTCACAGGCCTTCTTGTTGGCTCCTGGGCTTCTGCATTCCCTGACTTTGGAATCCCAATCAGTGGGCCTAACTGACTGCATATCCTAAACGTCTATCAGGGCAGGATTATGTCAAGGTGAAGGGTACACACTCTAGAGCCAGACAGAGCCAAGTTCAAATCCAGAATCTTCTGCTTACCTGCTGTGTGATCTTGGCCAAGAAGCCTCCCTGAACCTCAGTTTCGTTACCTGCAAAATGAATTTTTAAATTTTTAAATTGTTAATTTTTTTTGGCCACACCGCATGTCACCTGAGATTTTTTTTTTTTTTTTAATTTTATTTATTTTTGGCAGCACTGGGTCTTCATTGCTGCGCATGGGCTTTCTCTAGTGGCGGCGAGCCGGGGTTACTCTTTGTTGTGGTGTGCGGGCTTTGCATTGTGGTGGCTTCTCTTGTTGCGGAGCACAGGCTCTAGGCGCACTGGCTTCAGTAGTTGTGACACGCGGGCTCAGTAGTTGTGGCTCACAGGCTCTAGGGCGCAGACTCAGTAGTTGTGGCGCATGGGCTTAGTTGCTTCACGGCATGTGGGATATTCCCGGACCAGGGATAGAACCCGTGTCCCCTGCAGTGGACGCATTTTTTTGTGTGTGTGCTGCCAGATTCTTTTATTAGCCAAGTAGGACAAAGAACAGGTCACAATGTCACAGGAAGTCAGACAGACAGACAGAGGGATACACGAGACAGAGTGTCATGCTGTACTACACAGGGGGCGGAGCAGGGGAGGGGCATTTGAGTCTTGTTTTTTCAACTAACAGAATAAATAAATACAGTACACAGTGGTTTTGCCACAGGCTGGCATAACCTCTAAGCACAAAAGGTCACAAAACAGCTGGTTTGGAAAGAAGTCTGTACAGCCCGCTGCTACAGAGTCGGGGTGGGGGCCCAGGCCCCTGGATCGTGCTCTGGGGAAGTGAGGAAGCAGGGAAATGGAGACCTCGAACAGGAGGGAGAAGAAAGGAATAAGGCCTTCCTGGAAGGAACAGTCAGAGCCTCTGGCTCTCAGCCTTGAAGTGACCGGGCTGACCTGGGAGAGACTTCAGCCTCAGTCTCAGGTGCAGTGGGCCCGTCCCAAGCTCATAGGAGATGCAGGGTACCGCTTACAAGTGCTCCCCTCTTGCTCTCTGGCTGCTTTCAGTCACTGAGGCTGGTCCCCTAAGCTACATTGAGATCTCCCCGGGGAAGGGGACCACATACACTTTCCTTACCTTCTCTGGGCTGGTGGAATTGGGTCAATTGAATGAGCAAGTATTGTCAAAGCTCTGAGGGAAGCTGGGCTGAGCCGGAGGTGGGCCTGGTTCTGACGTAACAGAACATGACTCCGGGGTGGAATTCCTCCTTGGGAAGTCAGGGGAGGCTTCCTGGAGGAGGTGGTAATGTCTAGAGCTATTGGATTCCAAGGTCCAGTGATAGTTATTTGCCTCCAGAGACGCAAAAAGCTTTAGTCCTCATGCCTGGGCTAGTTGAGATTGCTTTCATTTCAGAAATAGAACTTCCTGGAGCTGATCCCAGAGGATAAACCAGAAATCCCTATTGTCTCCTAGAGTCTCTGCTACCTTCCCGTCTCCCTGCCCAAGTCTCTCCTCTGATCTCCTGTGGCTGTTGGATTCACCTTCCAAATCCCAGATACCTGATCCTGGCTCAACTGATCCCCCTGTTCAGAAACCCTCACCTGCCTGCCTTGGTCCCTGCCACATCAAAGTGAGATCTTGGATTCAGGACCCTCAGCCCCACCTCTCATGAAGCCAGCCACCAATTCCCCATCATCCACAAAGTCTCACTCCACTGCTTTGTTCAAACAGCTTTCCTGGCCCAAGCTACCATCGCCCTCACTTTTCTCCCATCCAAAGCCTTCTCCATCTGCCCCAGCCCAGACGAACTCCCCAAGGGTCATGGGGTTAGCTGCTGGAGCACCAGGGAAGTCCCTATCTGCAAAATTTGACTGATAATAATCTTGCCTGATTTATAGGGTATTATGGGGACTGATTAAGATAATGTATATAAAACAGTACAGTGCCTATCTCAATAAACATTTGCGATTAATATCCTAGGGCTGTGCTGTCTAACAGGGCAGCCACTAGCCACATGTGGCAGTTGAAGCCTTGAAACATGGCTAGTCTGAATTGAGATGTGCTGTTAAGTGTAAAACACACACCGGGTTTCAAAGATTTAGTAGAGAAAGAAAATGTAAAATATCTTGGTAATAATTTTCTATATCGATTATACATTGAAGTGAAAATATTTTGGATATATTGGGTTAGATAAAATGTATTATTACAATTAATGTCACTTTCTATAGTTTATTAATATAGCTACTAGAGAATTTGAAATTACATGTGGCTCGGTTTTGTGGTTTGCATATTTGTTTTGGACAGTGATAGTACAGTGGAGTGTTATGTCGGGGGGTTTGTTGGTGGTGGGTTTTTTGGGTTTGGGGGTTTTTTTTCAGTGTAGGAGAAGAGAAACAGTATATTTGGTTTGGGGGCATTTGATTTTCAGTAGCTGCACCTGTCTCTTATAGGTGGTATTTGAGCTGCAAGTTTTCTTTATGTATTATAGAGATCCAGTCTTCTGTCTGTGAAGATGGGGAAATTAAAGCCCATAAGAAATGGGATATGCCTAGGGCCACAGAAGTTAATGGTGGCAGAACCCAGACACCTCCCCCCATCCCAGCAGGTGGCTTCCTATCTGTACGATGCTGCCACCTGGTGGCCATCCATATATGACGGCTACAAACTCAACAGCCACTGGGCTCCCTTCAGGAGGGGCACTCTGCTGCCATCTACTCCCCAATCCTCTGCAAGGACAGGGAGGGTCCTCCTCTTCCTGCTCCTCAACCAGACTGTACTGAGCCCCAGCCTGACAAAGGTATGACAGCACAATGACTGAGGAAGGCACGCTCCCCGGTTACAGACAAGCGCAGGTTTGAATCTCTACTCTGATCCTTTCTAGCTATGTGGCCCTGGACAACTCACTTACTCTGACCCTCAGTTTCCCCATATGTAAAATGTGGATAACAGTACTTGCCTTAAAGCTACTGAATGAGATAATATCTGCAATTTGAGTCAACAAATATTT
The DNA here is from genome assembly GCF_039906515.1 of Pseudorca crassidens. Taxonomy (NCBI): domain Eukaryota; kingdom Metazoa; phylum Chordata; class Mammalia; order Artiodactyla; family Delphinidae; genus Pseudorca; species Pseudorca crassidens. The sequence continues at coordinate 126,556,298 of NC_090298.1, forward strand.
AGAGAACACAACTTAACGCACTGTTCCTGGTGCTGGGATACAGCAGTGACCTAAACAGACAAGTCCAGTGGTTCTCAAAGTGTGGTCTCCAGACCACTGACATCAGCACTACCTGGGGACTTGTTAGAAATAGAAATTCTCAGTCCTCCATCCCAGATCTACTGAATCTGATGCACGCTCAAGGTTGAGAACCACTGGACTCAAGAGGCACAGGCTCCGGACTATCAGTTGGGGTTAAGTGTTATGAATGTGGCAGGTAAACAGCTTAAGAATGATGGCTAGAGGTGGGGCAGCGGGCAGAAACATTAACTGATCTGTGATGATCAAGGAAGGGCTGTTTGATAAGGTGACAAGTTCCAGCAAAGATCTGAAAGCAATTATCTAGAGGAAAGGGAATGTTCCCTTTTAGATGTTTCCTTTATTTATAAAATAAGTCCATGTAATATACAGCATGGTGACTATAGTTAGGAACTGTAATCTCTATTCTGATCAACTATACATCCAGCTAAAAATTGAGACTGCTATTCATAATGAAAAAAGCAGCACTTTAGGGAACTGTCTCTGCCACACTAAGTGATTCTGATGTAACTAGCCTTTGGGGGTCTGGCTTACACGTGTATGCCTCCAATGATTAGGAGATCCACTCTTCATGAAGCAGTTTTATTTCCTCTTAGCAGCTCTCTTGTAGAAAACTCTTCTTTATCTGATGCTTAAATCTCTCTACAACTCCTACCCACCCACTGGCCAAGTTCTACCACTTAAGAACTACAAGCAACAAGACTGCTTGCTCCCTCTTCCCCAAGACAGAACTTAAAGTCCCTTATACATCTTCTCTTTGGCCCACTTAAGGTCAGCAATGCTCCCCTGAGACCACGTTTGGGGAAAGGTTTTCCAGATCCTTCATTAAGAGACTGAGAATGGCCTTGATAGTATTCTCCTGGGCAAAAGGGAGCCATGACACCATCACCCAGGTCAATGAAGCGAACCGGAAGAAGAAACAACTGGCAAGACCTCAAATATAGATGGTTTTCTCCAGAGGACTTGCTTTTCTACAAAGAGCCCAGACACTCCCACCTGGGACCACATTAGCTCTGAAATCTGAGGATTTCTGGCTTAAATTGAAGGTCAAGTTCAGTTCCCTCACCTTGGGGCTATGGGTGGGGCTGAGGGCAGAGCCTAAACTTAATCTTTGGGCACTAACTCCAGTATGTGCCCAGAGGGCTACCCCAACTTTCTTTGCCTACAGCTCTCTGCTCCCTAACGCATTTCATCTTAATGTCCTTTTCTTTCTCATTTCTTTAACTCCCCTGAGAATAGAGCCCAAGAATGCATGTTTGTTTTAATGTATCCAGGATCTAGAGAAGTCCTTCAACTATCTAATTGACTACAGAAGGCGAAGCCCATTCTTTCAATGATTCAGCAAACAAATCTTCATAGAGCCCCTACTTTTGCAGACTGGGCTGGCAGATACTGAACAAGACATACTCTCTGCCCTCTCAGAGCTCACAGATTAGTGGGGAAATAGGCTATTAGAACAGAGGGAGACTAGTGGTACCACGAGGAGAGTAAGGGTGTTGGGGGAACTGAGTGGAGAAGCATCTTGAGGGGCATCCAGGAAGATAACTTTGCGAGTGATGAAAAGCTGATTCCAACAGGTGAACAGAAGGTAGTGAGGCCAAGCTGGGGAGAGGAGATACTGAAGGAGCCAGGCTGGGAGGGGGAAGCATGAGCAAAAGACTGAAGGCATGGAGAATTGGAAAACTGAAAGGAACTAGGTTTGGCTTGGGCAGAGAGGGTGAAGGGTATGGCAGGGTTAGATAAAACACTGGAGATTCGTGGAGACTGGCTTCTAGACTGAAGAGTGGGGCAGGGATAAAATAGCAGGATAGTGACAGAATCCAATTAATTTTAGATCACACAGCTGCAGTGTGGCCTAGGGATAGGCAGGGGCTTGGGGGAAGACAGGGAGACTTGGAGAGACTGTTGCAGGAGCTCAGGTAAGAGAAAGGATCGAGAAGTAGGGACCATCTCCATGGCCCTGGTTGAGGCTGCACTTACAGCCAGCAGCTGGGCTTCCATGGTCTGCAGTCTCGGGGGGGGGCAACATCTCGAGTCCTGCCCTGTCCACCTCAGTGGCCAGGAGGCTGCTTACGTTCCAACCTGGGCTGCACCAATTAGCTCTCCTTGTAACTTGCAAACAAAACCTAGAAATGAACTGCTTTCAAAGACCTGGCTGACTGCATCCCTTGTTACCAGGAAACAGCAGGACAGGTTGCAAAGTCCCATTACAGGAAATAAAAAGAACGCTCCAGCAAGCGCCAGCATTTTCCCACCAGGATTCCAGCCAGCTGTCATTCATGCTGCTTGGCAGAAGAACTGAACAGGCATAAGAATAGCAGCAGCTTCTTCAGCGCCAGGCACTGTGCTAAACGCTTCAATCTTATTTTTGTGATGCCCTATGAGGCTGCCCTTATCACAGGAATTTTCACTGAAGGGCTGAGGGGTTAAATAATTTGCCTGAGGTTAGAGCCTAAATCTGGGGAACTGGGATTTTCATCCTGGAATGCATACCTGAGGGTCTGTGCACCACGTGCTGCCTTAGAAACCAGAATGACAGTAGAAAAGTACCCTCATTTTTTCCCCTAATGTTTATTTTGGAATCCTTTAAGATTTACCAAAAAGTTGCAAAGGTATGGTGTTTCTGTATAACACTCATTTGGTTTCCTCATGTTAACATCTTACATTATAACAATACATTTGTCAAAACTAATGAGCATAGGTACATTACTACTAATTGGACTCCAGATTAGATATTAGCTTTTATACTAATGCCTCTTCTGGTCCAGGATCCAATGCATTATATCACATCTCCTTCAGCTCCTTTGGTCTTTTTTTTTTTAAATAAATTTATTTACTTATTTTTGGCTGCATTGGGTCTTCGTTGCTGCGTGCGGCCTGTCTAATTGCGAAGAGCGGGGGCTACTCTTCGTTGTGGTGCACGGGCTTCTCATTGCAGTGGCTTCCCTTGTCGTGGACCACGGGCTCTAGGTGCGCAGGCTTCAGTAGTTGTGGCTCGTGGGCTCTAGAGCGCAGGCTCAGTAGTTGTGGCGCACGGGCTTAGCTGCTCCTTGGAATGTGGGATCTTCCTGGACCAGGGCTCGAACCCCTGTCTCCTGCATTGGCAGGTGGATTCTTAACCACTGTGCCGCCAGGGAAGTCCCTCCTCTGGTCTTAAGTCCTTGTTTTTCGTAACTTTTGACCATTTAAATGTTGATAACGCAGTAGAATGTCCTCTAACTGGACTATGGGTTTTCAGAGAGAATTCAGAGGTGAAGTGCTCATCTTGTCAAATCAGAGTACTATCAACATGATATATCAGAAGTGTTAAGCAACCTTAATAGTTTGGTTAAGGTCTCTCCAGAACAAAGTTAACATTTTCCCTCTTCCATGTTCGTGAGTCACTAAGTCTAGCCCACAGTAAGTCCCACTTACTGGAAGGGGGAGCATCTACTTTTATTTAGAATCCTTTTTAAGATTTATGGCTTAATTTATTCAAATCACCTGCAGCAGCATGGACTCATTTTATACTTTGGGTTGTAATCACTCATTTTTAAGATGAAGAAACAAAGAGACTCAAAAAAGATGGCTTGTCCATCACACAGGGTAAGTTGGTAGGAGCCATGGCAAGACCCACCTCTCCAAGGTTCTTCCAAGTTGGAAGAGAACTGTGAAGAGATCTGTGTATCAAGGTAATGGAACGTTAATCAGCAATAAAAAGGAATGAAGTCCTGAAACATGCTGTGATGAACCCTGAAAACATTATGCCATTGTCTTGCCTTGGGGCAGCAGTCACTATCACACAGCGCTATGCTAAGCCTCTGTAGAACACTCAGTACCATCTGGTGCCACTGGGTCCTTGGAGCTGGATGCATGCTTCCGGAAAGCAGAAACTTTCTTTTTCATCACCGACGAAAATAGGGCTTGGTGTGTATTTGTGGGTGACCAAATCTTTATGTACTTTATGTACTGATGTGGAACAACCTCCAAGATCTGCCAAGTGAGAAAAAGCAAGATGCAAGAGTGCGATCCCTTTTTTGCACAGAAGGTGTGGGGGGCGAGTACACACCCACACGTGTTTATATATGGCTGTCTGGAAGGCTCTTCTGCTCAGGCTACATACACTTAGCTCAACAGTTTCCACTCCACTCCCGCTCTTTAAGAACTGGTCCACTTTTGGAATCAACACCTTCACTTTCAAAACAAGGTCTCCAAGGCCTTGGTCGGCTTTAGATGACTGAGGTAACTTAACACCACAACAAGCAGTGTAGAAAAGACCCAACCGCAGCCACCATTATCTCACCTTTCCTTAGGCTCCTCCTCCCAGGAAACCAGTTCCCAGAACACAGGCTCACCCTGTCCCATGGTAGGGGCTGAATCAGTACCTCTTGTGCTCCTCTTTGACAGGCTAGATACATTCTCTGAAGCAGTGTATCTATTAAATGGCTGCTGGTTTATCAACGCACCCATGACCTCAAGACAGTCCCACACCCTGGTTAAATACAGAAGGAAGGAATCAAAATATCCCCAAGGGTGGCCCCTACACAAAGGAGAAAAGACTAGAGTCGAAAAGAACTTACATCAAGGCAATTTATTAACAGAAAACAATAATTTGAGGAGTCCTGTTCACAGACGGCGACCACGGCGACCCCCCTTCCTGCGGGTGCTGTCGGAGGGGATGGGGGTGACATCCTCTGTGGGGAGGAAGAGAAAACATCATTGCCTGGAGCTGGATGGGAAGGGGTTCAGGCCTCCCTAGGCCAATTGGTCTAATGGATCAGCAGTGGATCCTGCTGCTTCACAAGTTAAGTCCTCAGTATTTAACAGATAGATGTGGAGCTGCCCCATCTACTGCTTCCTCAAAATTTCTGATGTGGTTTGAACTCAACTTACCAGAAGGGGAAACTGAGGCTCAGAGTGGGTCACTTGCACAGGATGTCAGAGGCAGGTGATAAATCCAGGTTTCTGACACCTAGCGCACTGACTCTAGTGGAAAAATCCTCATAAACTGAAGAATATCTCCTTTTTAATAGCTAGGAGGCTGAAAATGTTCTGAAAAAATCTTGAGAGGGCTAGACCATTCGACTGAGGGATCAGTACACGTTGCCACAGAAACAATAGGGAAGGGCTAACATCTCCCTCCTAAGAGCTATAAGTGGCCAGATCAGACGTGAGGGTATAAATACTACACAAGTGTAGAGAACTGCTGTGATTCTCAACCATGGGAGCTACTGCCCCCTCCATACACTCTTGTCACAATGCCTGGCCTGCCCTACTGATATTGAGTAGTCAATGATCACACAGGAGACACCCCCCCCCAAGTACCAACAGCAACCCCCATGAGAACACTGGAAAGGACAATTCATCTCCTGTCAGTTCCACCAGTCACCATCAGGCACAGAAGTTCAGAAATGAGACGGCGCTGTCCCAATGCAGGACATTCACATCAAGGCAACAAGGGTGTTCAGGGAGAGAGTTTATGTCACATGGTGCCTCTTGCACTCCCTATTAACAAACCTAACTGCCAAAAGTTACCAGACTAGGCCCTGTATCCACTGAGCAGACCACATGCTTTCCGGGGTCAGTGCTTCAAAGCAAATCCAAGCATAAGCCAAAGAGGGGCACTCACCAATCCGCCCAATCTTCATTCCTGAGCGGGCGAGGGCTCTAAGGGCTGACTGGGCCCCTGGTCCAGGAGTCTTGGTCCTAGGATATGAGTATCTAAATTAAGAAAAGCTTTTGGCCAAGTCATGAGAAGATCCCACAACCCTCTAGTTCAGGGCTCTACAAACTTTCTTTCTGCAAAGGGCCAGACCGTAAATACTTCAGGCTTAGTATGCCACTTACTTTTTGTCACACACTCCCCCCAGCACCATGGGTCACAGTTTGTATCCTGCTCTGCCTGCACCCTGTTTAAAGAAGTGCCCCTTTTGGTCACATGCTGTGATTCTAAGTGTTTCTGGTGATCTGTCCTTTTCCATCCTCCCAAGACCACAACACTATCAACGGTCCACTGGACCACTTTAACAACTTCCTATCTGGTCTGTTCCCAACACAGCAGTCATCTTAAAAGACAAATAACAGAGCTTCCCGGGTGGCGCAGTGGTTGAGAGTCCACCTGCCGATGCAGGGGACACAGGTTCGTGCCCCGGTCCGGGAAGATCCCACATGCCGCGCAGCGGCTGGGCCCGTAAGCCATGGCCGCTGAGCCTGTGCGTCCAGAGCCTGTGCTCCGCAACGGGAGAGGCCCGCGTACCACCAAAAAAAAAAAAAAAAAAAAAAAAAAGACAAATAACAACAATAAAATAAATATCATACAACCCAACCTCAACAGGTCATTACTGTTAACAAGTTTTCATGCCCCCCCGCCCCCAGCCCAAGTCCAAATCTTAACCAGGTTCTTCAAGACCCAGCAGGACCTCACCTGCTCCTATCTTATCACACCTCATGCCACTTTTCCACAGATGTGCCAAGCTCATTTCCACCCCAAGACCTTTTCCTTCCAGTTGTTCCTGGCTGGAATACTCTCCCCTGTCCTTCCTTCACTGGACTGACTTCTAACCACAACATTAGGTCTTAGTTTAAACTTTATTACCAACCTATCCTTGACACATTTTTGCTTCCCAGCACTTGCTGCAAAAAGAAACCACATGCTCCCCTTCTCTATACTGCTTAAAGCCTGTCTCTCCACCAGCCTAAGAGCCACGTAAGAGGATGGAGACCATATCTATTTTCCCCCATCACTCTCTTCTAGTACTTAGAACACAGTACCTCGTATGCTGAGTGCTCAATTAACACAGTAAGTTAGCGCAGGGGAGGGTGCAGGAACCAGTTACAGGCATATCTCATTTTACTGCACTTCACAGATAATGCCTTTTTTAAAAAAACAAATTGAAGGCTTATGGCAACCCTTCATTGTCAGATAGTTAGAAATTTTTTTTAGTTGCAAATTATTTTTAACTTACGGTTATGTACACTGGTTTTTTTTTTTTTTTAAAGACATGATGCTACTGCACACTCAGTAGGCTACATACAGTACAGTGTAAACGTAACTTTTATACATGCTGGGATAACAAAAAATTCACATGATTTGCTTTACTGATATATTTGCTTTAACACAGTGGTCTGGAACCAAACCCACAGCATCTTTGAGGTATGCCTGTATTAATTATGTACACACCTAGGATGTCTTGCCCAAGCCCAGTGACCTCACTGCCCAGTCCCAGCCTTACCTATTTCCTCCTGTGGCCCGGAGTTTGATGTGGAGGGCAGTGATGCCCAGCTCCTTGCACCTCTGGGCTACATCCTGGGCAGCCAACATGGCAGCATATGGAGATGACTCATCTCGGTCAGCCTTCACCTTCATCCCACCAGTTACACGGCAGATGGTTTCCCTGGGGACAAATGCACAGGGTCCTTTCTTTCCTACCCAACAAGGATTCAGAGTGCATACCACATCCTAATGAATAAAAAGCACTACTACTCAGGTAGGGCAGAGAATGAAGGTCAATTGAACATGCATCCTGATCTAACAAGACTGCCATGGGCTCTGCCTTGATGGGGTTCAGATCCTAGATAACTAAGCTCTGTATCGACGATTTACATGTACTTTTACATTTAATCCTCCTATTACTCCATGAGTAATTCCTCCTCATGTTACATACGAGGTCCCCATGCTGTAAGCCCATAAGAGCACAAAATGTCTCCTTCTCTCTCAGAACTCCAGTACCTAGGAGATCACACCATCTGTGGATTCATCAACCAAGCACATATCCTTATTTGAACATTTTACAACATTTATTTCAAGAGATTCCCTTAAACTGCCACCCAGTTCCAGGGTCGTTTCTAACCCCAACCCTTGTTAATTGGGTCCTGGGCCTCTCCACCTAGGTACTCACTTGCCAGAAAGATCGGTGACATGGACGAAAGTGTCATTGAAGGATGCAAAAATGTGGCACACACCAAATACATTTTCTCCTTCGGCCACCTGAGGACCAAGGCTGATGACCTGTTCTTCCTTCTTTTCTTTCCCCTTGCGAGGTGCCATTTCTTAAGGAAAGAAAAAAGAATCCCAGTGTTAACGACAGAAAACCCCAAGGTTTACTTCTCTGGGAATAACTGCTCCCCCGAGAAAGGTGCGCGGGACACGCGGGCACTTGCGCTCCCGCTCCACGCCGCGAACACGCCAGCGCTCAGGATTTCCAGGTGTCGCTTGCTGGAGGCTAACCCTGCCCTGCACCTCCCAGCCCACCGTGGCAAGACTTGAACGTCCCTCGTCTCGGCCTTCAGCGGCAATAGGCGCACGGTAGATGCTCAACAAACACTGATGTTAAGAGAAATTAAGCCTTCTCCTAATTTCTGGCTTTGAGAAACCTGCCCTGAGCGCCCAGAAATTAAAACGTGCCCGACTTAGCAGTCACTGAGATTTAGGAAACACCTAACGAAGGGCCATTTTTTCTGCATTCCCATCTGGAATCCTCACTACATCCCCACGGAATTCCTACGACTACTCTTACTTTCCAGATCGAAAATAAACTAGAAATCAGGGGACCGGCCTCCGACCGCTCACGAAAAAGCTGGTGGGGTAAAGGTGGGAGGTCACAAAGGACTAAATTTTCCGCTCCTTTCCCAACCAACCATGCTGTGCTGCCTTTTCAGCGCAGGTGTGGTCGTGGCGCAGGGCCTATGCCTTCGAGGCTAGACCTGAACTCACCCCTGCTTTACCGGCTTTTCCCTGAAGCAAGACCGCCGCCTCCCGAGACGGGGCGCGAACCAGAGTCTGGGTCGGCCCGCCGAGCTCCTCTCGCCCAGCACTTGGTTTGTCTTCCACGGAAAGACCCCAGCCCCGCGCCCCCGGCCCCGGCGGGTCCCCGTGCCGCAGGATGCCACCCGATTTTCCTCGCCCAGGGTTCCTACCTACTCGTCTTATCCAGAATCAGCCACCAGAAAGAAAGAGAAGAAGGGGGCGGGGCGACGGGTCACGCACGTGTCCCCGGAAGTGTACGTCTGCGGTCACGGGGCGAGGCAGGCTCCCGGAAGACGCCGATTTTAGCGTTTCCAAGGAGATTAAAACGCCCTCGAGAATACAGCTTACTTAAAGGAGCGCCTAAAGAGGTAAGAGGCTGGGTGTCTTGGCGAGCGGGTCTGCTTCTAAGACTGCATGAGGCAGCCGCACACGGTGGGTGTGGAAGGCCTGTGTCCTAAGATGGCGGCGACCGCGGCTAGACAGACTTCCCTGACCCTGAGCCTGGTCAGCCTGGGGGCGGCAGCGCCCCTCGTGGTGTGGAGGTGAACAACAACAACAAAACCACGGTGATCGTAGACTTTCAACTTCTGTGTACTTGGCAAAATTATTCAATACTTAGCATTGTATACCAGCCTGGGATAAGCGATTCATATGCATTGCCTCATTTAGTCCTCACCACATTATCAAATAGATACTGTTTTGACTTCCCTTTTAAAGAAAGCGATTTTATTTTATTTTTTAAAGTTTTATTGGAGTATAGTTGATTTACAATGTTGTGTTAGTTTCAGGTGTACAGCAAAGTCATTCAGTTATACATATACATATACTCATTCTTTTTCAGATTCTTTTCTCATATAGGTTATCACAGAACACTGAGCTCCCTGTGCTATACAGTAGACCTGTGTTGCTTATCCATCTTATATATAGTAGTGTGTGTATGTTAATCCCAAACTCCTGATTTATCCCTACACCACCACGTTTCCCCTTTGGTAACCATAAGTTTGTTTTCGATGTCTGTAAGTCTGTTTCTGTTTTGTAAATAAGTTCATTTGTATCATTTAAAAAAAAAATAGTTTCCACATATGAGTGATAGCATATGATATTTGTCTTTCTCTGTATGACTTACTTCACTTAGGATGATAATCTCTAGGTCATCCACGTTGATGCAAATGGAATTATTTCGTTCTTTTTTTATGGCTGAGTAACACTCCATTGTATGCACGTACCACTTCTTCTTTATCCATTCCTCTGTCGAAGGTGGCTTCCATGTCTTGGTTATTGTAAATAGTGCTGCTATGAACATAGGGGTTCAGGTATCTTTTCAAATTATGGTTTTCTCCAGATATATATGCCCAGGAGTGGGATTGCTGGATCATATGGTAGTTCTGTTTCTAGTTTTTTTTTTTTTTAATAAATTTATTTATTTTATTTATTTATTTTTGGCTGTGTTGGGTCTTCGTTGCAGTACGCAGGCTTCTCATTGTGGTGGCTTCTCTCATTGTGGAGCATGGGCTCTAGGCTCACGGGCTTCAGTAGTTGTGGCCTGTGGGCTCAGTAGTTGTGGCACACGGGCCTAGTTGCTCCGCAGCATGTGGGATCTTCCCTGACCAGGGCTCGAACCCGTGTCCCCTGCATTGGCAGGCAGATTCTTAACCACTGCACCACCAGGGAAGTCCGAGGCACTTCCTTTTTTTTTTTTTTTTTGCACTTCCTTTTTAAAAGAAAATAACCTTACAATATTTTCCCCTGATAATATAAAAAAAATCCATGCTCATTATAAACAATCCACACAATACAGAAAAGTGTATAGCAAAAAAGTAAAAATCATCTCTAAATTTTTTCTTCTAGAGATACCACTATTATTAAATTGGAGCATCATTCCAGAAATAACTTTCTATACTTATATCTATACCTATATTTTTAGTATATAATATACAATCTCATGTAAATGAATTGTATTCTATATGCCATTTGGTAACTTTTTTTCTCACTCAACATTGTGGACATCCTCCCGTAACAACTAATAGAGATCTACAATACTTTTTTTACAGATATTTAAATTTTCATTTATTATTTTGAATATTACATGTATTCACACAAATTAAAAATTGCAGTTATCAAAAAGTATGTTTTAAAAAACCCTACTCCAAAAAAACAAGAAAAACCCCAAAAACCCTACTCCTGTCATTTCTGTCCCCAGCAACTCAATCCTCTTCTTTGCAAGCAACCAGGAATACCTGTATTGCGTTACTTTTTATTACTATATGATATTCCTCTCTATAGCTATACCATTGTTTATTTAGTCAGTTCTCTATTGTAGGACATTTATTTCCGGAATTTTCAAATATAAACAAAAGTGTCAGCAACACACTTGTGATAGTCCTTCCTTGGGTAAACTACCAGCAGTCAGAAGGAACATATATTTTAAGTTTTGATATTTGTTGCTAAACTGCCCTCCAGAAAGTTGATATCAATTTTCACTTCTGCTAAACTGAGAAACTAAATCTGTCTCCTTGCTGTATTGTATTTATTCCATAATTAATAAGGTCAGACACCTCTTTGTGGATTGCTTTGCGCATTTGCGTCTCTCTTGTGAATTGTCTGTTTATATTCTTTGAAAGAAAAACCTTTTTTGTTCTCGAACACTGAGTTCCCCAGTAAAGGAGGTTTGTTGGCTGAGTCTGGAGCAGTGTGGTGTAAGTTCCTGCTTTGGATGAGAGGAGTCTTCTTTGACAGCCCTTTCTCTCATGTCCCATGTTTAATCTACCAGGAAATCCTGTTGGATCTACTTGCAAAATATAACCAAATTTTGAGCACTTCCTTCTCTCCCAACTAATGCCACCTTGGTCTCAGGTACCAGTTATCTTTCACCTCTTAACTGTGACCCCTGCTTCTACTTTAGTCCCTCATGCCTGAGGGACTATCCTCCACAGAGCATCCGTACCGATCCTATTAAAACATGAGTCAGATTCTGTCAGTCCTCTGCTCAAACCCTCCAAATGGCTTCAGTCAAAGCAAAAGCCAAAATCCTCACAATGACCTAAAGGCCTATATAATCTGCCCCCACCACCCATTTTCTCTCATCATTACATCCCCTTGTCACCCACCTGTCTCCCCTCACTAACTCTACTCCAGTCATACCAGCCTCCTTGCTCTTCCTAGAATATGTCAGTGGTGTTTCCACCTTTGGGCCTTTGCACATGCTGTTCCCTCTTCCAGTAATAATCTTCCCTTAGATTATCGCTAATAATGGAAAGGCTTGCTCCCTTTCCTCCTTCATGCCTCTGCTCAAATCTCTCCTCAACAAGGCTACCCTGCCCTCTCTATTTAATTCTGCACCTGCCCCACCCCTTTCCTCACACCCCTATACCCTTTACCTTGCTTGACTTCTTCTTTCATAGTACTGGTCATCTTCTAACATAATAGGACATTTACTTAGGTACTACGCCTGCCTTTCCTGCCAGAATGTAAACTCCAAGTTGGTCGGGATCTTTATCTGTTCTGGTCATCGATGTATCCCAAGTATCTAGAACAGTGCCAGGTACCTACTAGGTGATCAGTAAGTATTTACTAAATGAATGAATCACCTATGAGCGGTGATGGTAGATATGTTTCCTGTGCTCACAGTACTGATAGCGCGTGGGGTTGGGTGGGATGGGAAAAACAGACAAGGCAACTGCGAAGTAAGAGCCCGCAGAAAGTGGTTCCTGCAATTCCTCCAGCCTGATCTCCCATCCCTCCTCCCTCACATACAACGCCTCAGCTGTTTTTTTGTTTGTTTATTTGTTTGTTTGTTTGTTTTTGCAGTACTCGGGCCTCTCCCGTTGCGGAGCACAGGCTCCGACGCGCAGGCTCAGCGGCCGTGGCTCACGGGCCCAGCCGCTCCGCGGCATGTGGGATCCTCCCGGACCGGGACACGAACCCGCGTCCCCTGCATCGGCAGGCGGACTCTCAACCACTGCACCACCAGGGAAGCCCCCCCAGCTGTTTTTAATTCCTTCAGCTCTCCAAGTGCCTTCCCACCCCAGGACCTTTGTGTATACATGTTCCCCACCCAGACCATTCGTTTTGCCTTTGTTTAGGTAATTCCTACCCAGTTTTCAAGTCCTAGCTTTGTGCCATTATTATTGTATCTCAGAGCTTGGCACTGAGTAAGTGCCCAATGAAGACATAAGTTTCAACATACATTTTAAAAAAAAATTAACTCCAGAGTCACCATGAGCTGGGGTGGGGAGGCCAAGGGTGGAGTAAATTTGGGGAGGGTGGGGTGGAGATTAGGTGTTCAGTCTTAGGCCTGAGTTTGAGATGTCTATTGTATATCTAAGGTTTTGGGGGTAGGTGAGTTTGGAATTGAGGAGAGGGTCTCGGCTGGAGGTGTAAATTTGGGAGTCTTCAGCATCTAGATGGTATGAGACTGCTTGTGACCACCCAGGGGCTGAGTGCAGATAGAGAAGAGGTACAAGGATGGACCTTTAAAGTGTGGGGACAAGAAGGAGATAGCCAAGGAGAAAGCAGTGGGGAGCAGTGAGATGGGAGGAAAACCCAGAGAGGGGGTGTCCAGGAAGCCAGGTGAAGAAAGGGAATCAAGGAGAAGGGAGCAGGCAGCTGTGTCCGCCTGCTGAGAGGTAAAATAAGATGAGGGCTGAGAATGACCACTTACGTAGCAGCTTGGAGGCCACTGGGGACCTTGGCAAGAGGTCAAGATGTGTGTGGCAGGGGTCGGGGGAGGGGAGTGCAAAAGCTTGAATGGAGCCGATTCAAGAGAGGAAGGGAGGTATAGACAGCACTTGAGTTTTGCTGCGAAGGAAGGGCAGAAGAATGAGGAAGCAGGATCAAGAGGCTCTTTTCTGTTTTCTGTTTTAAGATTGCATCAGTAACAGATATTTGTATACCAATGGGAATGGTCTAGTAGAGACTGAAAAAAGTTGATGATGGTGCCGTGTCCTTGAGCAGGAAGAGGTGACCCACTCTAGTGCACAGATGGAGGTAGCAGCTTTAGATAGGAGTGTGGATAGCACATCTGTGCAAACGGGGAGTAGGGAGATGCTGGAGGGTAAGCACACTTGGGAGTGGGAGCTTGAGAACGTTCTCGTCAGGGAAGTAGGAGGCGAACAGCTGTGAGGCTGGGGGTGGGTGGATATTGAAGATTGAAGGTGGAGAGAAGGTTTGAAACCTCACCAAGAGCTAGGGGACTAGGGGGTGATTCCAGGGCAGCATTAAGGGTCCACTGGACGTTTTCTCCAGCCATGTTCTGCTGCATGGACGCAGGCATGGAGTAGGCAGAGGGCTGGATTTAACCAGGGTTGTGGTTTTTGCCAAGAGAAGACAACTTGAGAGAAGAACAGGGGATTGGAGGCTGAATGTACAGGAATGATTTTCGCCACTGAGCAGGCACTGAAGCTGGGGTAATTGGGGTAGTGAGAGCATCAAGGGGGTGAGGGGGAGCAGAAAGGTGGTGGGAACAATGGATTCGAGGTCCCATTGGGGTAAGGGATGGCTGAAGTCCAGGTACCAGCTGATACTTTGAGCTGGCGATCAGGGACAGGGGGCGTGAGATTGAGATAATGGATTGGGGAGGAGTTTCAGACCATGGCAGTGAGTGGCTGACATGGGCGGGGGGAGGGGGGGACAAGATCAATAGGAACAGGTCAATGTACCAGAGGCCAAGGTGATGGCAGCAGCATCTCTGTGAATATTGGAATGACCAAGAGCTACAACAGGAACAAGCTGATTGAGAGTGACACTGAGGCCAGGGGCAAGCCCTCAAAGACGGGAGGCTGTGCCCCAGAGGCTGGTAGACATCTGCTCCCAGGGGAAGGTGTGGGTGCTGCAGGGTGGAGACGAGATTCAAAACGGGCATCCTTTAGGGAGGTGGGAACACAGACAGCCTGAAAGGGACAGTGAGGGGCAAGGAGGACAACATGCCTGTGGTTTCTCCCTCCACTCTCCCCATTTTTTCTCCTGTCCATGGGCTATGGAAGAGAAAGGAGAAGCCACTGGGAGGTCTGCAGGGGAACGCAGCATCCTCAGGGGAGAGCGGGTTTCCTACGGCAAGACGGAAGCGTTCAGAGAAAAGACGGGGAGAGAGGAGGTTCCACTGCAGGTGTTCTGGAATTCCTGAGGGCATCCGAAGGCCTTAAGGCGGGCGTTGAGGAGGAGTCCGACGGGGAACTGGGGAGGGGCTGCCCAGAGCCCCTAGGGACCGGAGTGCAGGAGACAAGGGAGGCCCTAGGTGTGGTGTGGAGGAGAGATGCAGTGTGAGATCAGTGACCTGACACCGAAGTTGCTCCGTGAATAGTGGTAGCAACAATAGCCCTCACATTGAACCCTTACGACAGACCAGAGCCCGTACTGAGTTGCATATATCCTCTCATTGAATCCTCTCGATAACCCTGTAAGACAGAAATTTTTATCCCCCTCATTTTACAGCTAAGGAAACAAGCAGCCAACAGCCATCAGCAGTGGTGCCAGGATCGGAGCCCAGACAATCTGACTCCAGAGCCCCAGTACTTTTAATCTCGGATCCAGGCATTTTTTACGTATTTGTTGAGTGGATGAAGGGAGAACAGAGAATTGGCTTTGAGAAATCCAGACCTTTTCCTGCACCCTCAAGGACAGCCTGGAAGGCCCCATACTTCCCATTCTTAGCAACAACTCATATTTTAATTTGCCCATGGGCTTCATCCCTTGGAAGGAAGTTCTGCATGAGCGCGCAAGGGGAGAGTGGGGAGAAGAAGCTGTGGCCCAGAGAGGGTGAGTTAGGTCACCAGAGAAACACAGCCAGAGGTCAGAGACTAACGGCAGCTTAGTGGGTTTCTGGGGCTTGAAGATGGGGCCCAGCCTGAAGCAGCACCCTGAATCCTTCCTGAAACCCCTCAGTTTCCATCTTCCACAGGCTGTGACCCGCCTGCTTCAGATTTTTTTTTTTTTTTTTTTTTTTTTTTTGCCACGCTGCAGAGCTTGTGGAATTTTAGTTCCCCAATCAGGGATTGAACCCAGGCCTTCTGCAGTGAGAGCCCAGAGTCCTAACCACTGGACCACCAGGGGATTCCCCTGCTTCGGATTTTTACAGAACTCACCCGCAGTCTGAGCTTATGGGCCCCAGACTCTCTCAGCACTTAGCATGCAGAGGGGAGCGTTACAGGGTCTGCAATCAATGTCTTTGTCTAAGGAGGAATGGGGGCAAGAAACACAGTGTGTGGATCTAGTTTAGCAACATGGGGTGAGGAGGCCCATGGGGCAACCGAGGGCAGATTTAGCTTGGTCAGGGGCCTCTAGGCAGGTGCCATTCGAGTAGAGGTGCAGAGTGGTAGTAGGGGTCAGCCAGGACAGGGAGAAGAGGGTGGGGAGAACTCCCAGGCTGAGATAAGAGGAAAACTTGGATTATTCAGGATCTTTTGTGGGAAGGTTCTGTATGGCTGGAGGGGAAGGAATGGTGGGAGGTGAGCTCGAAGACTGGGGAGGTGGGCCTTCAGCGGTTCAGGGTTAGGACTTTATGCAGCTGGGGAGAGGCCGAGAGCCCTGATGGGCAGCGCCTCTGTTCCTAGGCCTGCTTCTGCCTGGTGAGGACGGTCAGGGCAGGGTCCCAGGGAGCTGCCCCACCCACCCACCCTGAGGAGTGGAAGGGAGGGCTGGAATGCCGGCTCTCGCCTAGGTGCCCGCTAGATGGCGCCCGATCACCACGCTCCTGGGGGAAGGACAGGCCTTGGCTGGGGCTGGTATACTGGGGAGAGGAGGGCCGGGGAGTTAGCTTTGTAGTTTCTGAGCCCCAAGGTTGGTTAGGGAATGTAAGTGTAAGTGAGTGAGTGTGTGTGTGTAAATCTTCGCTTCTTTCAGGACGTCCACCTGGGACGTGGTTGTGATGTGGCCTTGGTGTACATTCTCCCTTAGTGCCTCATCACACCCCCAGGAGCTCAGATTATTATACTCATTTTCCAGAGTGGGAAGCTGGGGCAGAAGAAGGTTGGGGATGAGCCCAAGGTCGCTCGGCTGGTGCAGAGTGGAGTAAGTGGACAGAGATCGCCACCAGGCCTCCTAGGACGGATCTGGGCCCCTGTGCTCTTTGCCACGTGGCAGGACCTGTTCTGAGTCACCCCAAATGGAAGAACAGGACCCAATGGGTTGGTGGTACCAGGTTACGGATCCTGGACATTTATCCATTTAGCATATTTGTTGAGTACCTGCTATGTGCCAGGCACTGTGCTGGGCATTGGTGAGTGATAAAGCAATGAGTAGCGTAGACATGAAGGTACAGTCTAGTAGGGGAGACAGCCAGACATCATACCAGTAAGCCAGCTGACAACATTACAGATTATGGTAAGTGCTGTGGAAACAGGCAGACCCGAGAAGGTCACAGGGTGGGCTCACACTTAGAGGGGCAGGGACAGGACTTTGAGTGCAGACATGAGGCCGGCAGAAGAAACAGCATTCGGGCAGAGGCGAAAGCCAGTGCAAAAGCAGCCAAGGTGGAAAAGAGCTGACGGACCGCATGGAGGTGGGGGGCTGGCGAGGAATCATCCAGGAGGCCGGGAGCCTGGCGAATGAGGAGCGTGTGTTATAACCTACATACTGTGAGAAGGGAGAGGAGCTTTAAGCAGGGCGTGGCAGGCATGTTGTGATTTGTGTATTTCAAAGTCCACTGACTTTGTTTAGAGATTCAGGTGAAGATGATCACGCAGGTGAGAGACGTTGATGGCTCGGAGCACGATGGCAGCTGTGAAGGTGAAGGACGGTATCTAGATCTGAGAGTGACTTTGGAAGTAGAATTGGTAGGATTTTCAGATGGATTGGATGCAGGGATGAGGATGATTCGAGGTACCAAGCTTGAGCAATGGGTGGACAGGGGGTCCATTTCCCAAGGTGGGAGAGCCTGGGGAGGTCGTGACGTGGGTGGAGGGAGGGAACCAAGCTCAGGCCCTGTTATCTTCGAAGCCACCAATGTGACATCCTAGTAGAAAGATGGGGCAGGCAGTTGGGGCTCGTTGGAAAGGTCGAAAGCTGCTGATGTAACTTCAGGAGCCTCTAGATTGTATTTAATACCAAGGGATTGGATGAGCTCACTGAGCCCAAAGTCCAGGCAGCTCAGTAACGGGAGGTAGTGAGGGTCCCATTGCTGCAGGTGTGCAGGGGAGCCGGGCTGATGTCTCTCATGACTGCTAGAGAGCAGGGGGGGCCTCTCTGAGGGAGGTGCAATGAAATGGCCTCTGAAGATACGAGAGACCAGGACTCCGGGTGGCCCTGAGGCCGCGTGGAGGAGCTGGACATGCCGACTCTGCCTCTTTGCCTGGTGAGATCTTCCTTCCCAGTAGCACTTCCCCCACTGCCATCTGGCAGGGCCCAGAGACACAGACCCTGGGGTGGGACTGGGGGGAGGGCAGCCTCTGGGATGGGGCTGTAATTTCAGCTGGGAGCAGGGCTCCTGAGTTTCAGTGCCACCTGGTGTGAGGTTCCTCTTTCTAGCACCTCCCCCATGACTGTCTCTGCCGACATCCCCACCCTGCACTCCCCAGCTGCAGCTACTGAGCCTTCCTCAAGGCCCAGGTAGCATTCCACCTGGACCGACATTGAGTCAGGTAACAGAGCATCCCAGGGGAGGGGGTGTGGGGTGGTAATTGGAAGGGGCTGCCAAGTTTAATTAGTGGTTGTGAAGCCCTGAAACCTGCATCTGAGAGGCGCCCCCAGACTTTCATCTTCAAAACTTCCCCACCAGCCTGGATGAAGGGACGAGGGAGGGGCCAGGTATTAATAGTAATTATTAGTTTCACTAATAAAGAGGAGAAACGGGATTATCACCAAGCCCAACGCATTCTCCCCTCTTTGTCTACCTCTTCTGTCCTTCCTCTGGCTCCATTTCCTTTCTCTTTCCACTTTTCCTCCTTCTTCCCCTCTCCTCCCTCCCTCTATCTTCTTTTCTTTTTCTCCAGGCCTTGCCTCTTCTGTCTGTCCTCATTTCAAGGCCTCAGGATCCGCCTGCCCATCTGGATCTCATCAGCTTTCTGTGTTGGGATGTCTGGAGCACCAGGACATTCAGGGAGAACCCCTGTGCTTATCTGGGGTGCACAGGGAGGGTGTGGGGCAATGTTGTGGGGAGAGGGGGGTGGAAGGATGTCTATGTCCATTCATTCATTCACTGTTTTACAAATAGTTATTGAACATCTACTGTGTGCCAAGCACTGGCTTGGGCCTCTGGGATTCAGTGCCGACCAGGACAGACACGACCCTGCGCTGGGGAGCTGACATTCTACCGGGGAAGATGGATAATAGACAGTAAACTGACAAGTACACTTGAGGTCACAGATTGATGCCCACTTGGAAGGGATAAACAGCAGATATGATGAAGAGCTAAGTGGGTGGCCACTTGAGGCTGGAGGACCAGGGGGGCATCCCTGAGGAGGTGGTGTTTGGGCTGAGAGCTGAATAATGAGAAGGACCTCATGAGAGAATGATTGAGAAAAGTGTTCAGGGCAGGGAGAACAGCCTTTGCAAAAGCCCTGAGGTGGAGAAGATCATGGACCTTGTGAGGATGTGAAAGGAGGATGAGGTGGCAGGAAGGGAGGCCCAGAGGAAGAGGCCAAGGTGAGCTGAGGTATGCAGGCCCCCTGTGCACTCACCCGGGCCTCATGCATCATTGAATGCTCTGTTGTCCCTGTCTTTGAATTCTTAAGTTTTGAGCAAGGGGTTCTGCATTTCCATTTTGTACTGGGCCCCATCAATTATGTAGCTGTCCCTACTTGGGGAGGTCAGCAAACGACGTGAATGTCTAAAAAAAACAGGAATGTCTGTAGAAATATGAAGGTATGAAGGCTGGTGCGCTAGCATTTGGTAAATGAAGGAAGGAAGGAAGGAATTTGTGTGCACACATGTGCAACCTCATCTGTGAGGGTGTCACAGGGTCACGTAGGCCTAGACCAGGTATGCTGCTCACACACAGACATGGCCCCAACATGTCCCAGAGTCCTGCAGTACCTGCTACATTTCCCAGGGCCCGTTGCCGGAGGGGCTCCCAGGGGCTATGTGCACCAGGCCCAAAGCAGCACCCTAAACAGGGGATGGTGAGTCCAGGCTTGCTCCAGGCCCTGTTTTGGGAAATAAGATGACTCCTCTACCCCAGGTGGAGGTGGCCCTGTCTTTCCTGTAAGACCTGAGACTTTGAAGCCGGACAGATTTGAGTTCAGATCTCGTTCACATCCTGACTAGTGGATGCAAATAACTGGACTTTGGGCGTGTGATTTGCTTCTCTGATCCTCAAGTTTCCTCATCTGTAAAATGGGGATCACTACTTAGAATTCCTGAGAGGATTAAAAGAGGTAATGAGAGGAAAGTTCTTGGCAGAGTCAGAGCTTGGTAAATATTTGCAATAATAATAATAGTTATTATAATCATACACTCTCTGGAGACTTGGGTAAACATTTGCTCCTGCCCCTAAATGTCTGCATAATCATGAACAAGTCCCTTAAATCCTCCTGGGCCACAGCTTCCTCTTCTGTTAAATTGGGGTGATAATAAACCAACTCATCTCTAACCAGGGTGGTCAGGGTGATCCCACACATTCACTGTGGAGCTTCTTTGAGAACTGATGTGCCCATGTGAGTTGTTGGCACTTTCCCGACCCCCACCTCCCCCATCTCGGGGCAGGCTTTCTCCAAATATGCCCCCTCCACAGAGAGAAAATAGGCTCCGCCTCCCCCATTCTTGGCAGCACATAGAACCCAGTCCCTGGATTCCCAGCCCTGAGTTCTTGTCCTCACACTGGAAAGTCTGCCTGGGAGTGAACCTCAGGGTCAAGGTCTGAGGTTGGGCAAGGAAGAGGAAGGTCCACAGCTGGGGCAGGGGAGGGGGAGGATAAGCTAAAGGAAAACAAAGGAGTTGGAGCCCAAGTACCAGGTGGCCTTACTTCCTGCCTCCCTCTGGGCAGGAAGTAGCCAGAAAGCTGTGAGAATTAATCTCTGACAAAGGACCAGGGTGACAGTCTTGGAGTGGGTAGAGCTCCCACTTCATCTCCCACATACACCCCCAAAGGCTGATTTGCGGGAGCCTCCGAAACCCATGGGAAGCCCTGAACAGCACCAGCACTAGCCCGGGAAGGGGAGCGCCCTCCGTGACGGGAGTCCTGGCCAGAGGAGCCTGGAAGGGAGAGCTAAAGGGGTCCTCGGCCATCCGCAAGTGAAAACCATGGGGTCTGGGGGCAGGAAGGCTGGCTCCACGTCTAGGTGCTACGGCAAACCAGCAATGTGACCACGGGGTTACTTAGCCTCTCTGTGCCTCAGTTTCCTCATCTGAAACATGGCGATAATAGTCACACCTCAGAGTGTTGCTGGGAGAACTAGGTGCTCTTAAGGTTCTTAACAAAGCGTGACATAGTGAATGCTTCAGAAAGGTTAGTTATTATTAAGGGCTTTAAAAAATGAGGCTACCCTGTGAGCTGTGACAGAATCTGTCAGATCTCCGGAGAGACTAGTTCAAAGCCTTCCCCTATATTTTGCTATATTCTTGGCTGGCAAAAATCATTCATTCATTTCCTTACTCAAAAAATATTTATGGAGCATTTTTATGACAGCGAAGTATGGCAGATGGGGGCCCCCAAAACTGATCAGTTCTTGGAAGGGCATTTGAGCAAGAACTAACTATGGGCTTAGTTGATGTACACTCAGACGCCCACTGCCCTGGAGATGGGTATCAGCCAGTTCCCCCGGAGAGAGCCCAGCTGAAGTCACAGACACGAGATCACAGAGCTACTACGTAGCAGTGCTGGGACTCAACCCAGGTCCACCTCACTCCAAAGCTGATGCCTTTCCAAATCAGGATTCCAGGGCTACCTTCCTGCGGCACGCCCCTACCCCCCACCTCCGCGCCTCCACGTTGGCAGAACCAGATCCCTAGAGGCCAAAGGTCGGACTGTTTTCTGCGGCCCGTTGTAGCAGGATTTTTGTCATTTCCTCTCTGGTTCTCCTGACCACGCAGAACAACCTTGGGGCTTTCCTCCGAGGGGAAACCCAGCCTGGAAGCAGCCCAGCCTGGAAAATATGGCTACGGGTAACTGCTGACCTTTGTCTCCTCAGCTGCAGAGCGTCTGGGTGCCTGGGAGTGGAGCAGGATGGGGGGGCGGGGGTGGGGTGGGTGTACTCCCTGAATGGGTGCTGAGCCAATGATTCCCCAGGGGCCTAGACCCAGCCTCCCTCTGGCTCTATAGTCCGAGACAGGTCATAGCCCCACTCTGGGCCTCAGTTTCCCCACCTGTGAAATGTGGGACAGTAACAAAACTCCAGCACCAGGTCCTCTGCATGGCCTTCGTGCTGGGAGTTGATGGGCTGACGGCACACCCTCCCTCCCACCTTTCCTCTTGGGCTCTCATGAGGTTAAATGGGACTGTGGCTGTGAAAGGACTTTGAAATAGAGGACAGAACTGGATACCAGCAGATGCAGAAGCTGATTGATGTCAACCGAGACCCTCCCCACCCAGCTCCAGCTTCTGCCTCACCCAGACTCCTGCCTGTGCCCCAGTGCCCATACTCGGGACCCTTTGTAGGGCCTACGGGCCTGCTGCAGCGGGAGCCTGGGAAGAGCCTGGTTGGAAGCAGGACACTCCGGGCCTTGCACAAGCATCCCGAAGCCAAGAAGTCACCCGCCTGGATAAACCCCTGTGGGGCCTTCCAGCAGCCTCGCTAACACCCTGCCATTCCAGGTTTGCGTCTTGACTTTCCCCACAGGCAGAGGTGGAACCGGGAGTTTGAGAGTAGGAAGAGGAGGCCCATGGCTAAGCAGGAGGCATCCTTCTGGCAGATCACAACACTCGACTTATGCCTGGGGGGGAAATCTCCTCTGCTTTTGGGCCTCACTTTCCCCATCTGCATTGTTGAGGCTATATCACAGGACCACTCTGAACCTTCTGAGGTGCAATGGGTGGGTCTCTGGGCCCTAGGCTCGAGCAGATGGAGACTAGATCCATCCTCAGGGGCTTCCATCTGGGATTTGAACCACACTCCCCAGCTCCATCTGCTCCAGCAGCCTCCCCAGTTGCTCTCCAGAGTGGACAGAAACCAAGGCTGGGGGGCCGGGTCATGCCCCCTCCCCAGGAGGACTCAAAGGCAGGAGTCCCACTGCCAGGCTTGTGTGCACGGATGGAGAAATGACGAGCCGGAGGGATGGTGGGAGAGGCAGCTCCACGTGGAGAGGCCAGTGCCCTGGTCACACGGGCACGCCCACCCCTCTAACACCGGCTGGGCCAGATGGTGGAGGCAGCTGAGGGGAGGGTTCCTTGCTCCCCTCTCCCCCGACCCAGGGGCTTTGAAGGGGCCTAGATTTCTTTCCACACAAAAGACATGTGGGGAGAAGCCTTCTCCATACGCAGACTTGGGGCAACATTTTAATCTGGTGGAATCGCAGTTGTAGCATTATAGAATGTGAGTACGCTGCAGAATTCTAGAATCTCAGAGGCACAGCATCCCAGAATTTCAGACAAGTGAGTCATAGATTTTAGGTTTCCAAACGGTGCCATCCAACACTGTAGCCACTAACCACATGTGGTTATTGAGCCTTTGATATGTGACTACTCTGAATGGGATGGGCCGTACATGTAAAATACACAGTGGACAGTGGATTTTGAAGACTTGGTACAAAAGAAAGAATTTTAAACATCTCATTAATAATTTCTTTATATTAATTACACAGTGGACAGTGTAAAATACAAAGTGGACAGTGGATTTTGAAGACCTGGTATAAAAGAAAGAATTTTAAACATCTCATTAATAATTTCTTTATATTAATTACATGTCAAAATGATAATATTTTACATATATTGGGTTCAATACAATGTATTACTAAAATGAATCTCACCTTTTTTTTTTTTTTTTGCTTTTAAAACATGGCTACTGGAAAATTTTTAATTTCATGTATTTCATTTCAGAATTTTAAATAGAATTTTAGAACCAGATTTCCAGATCTTTATATTGCTAGCTGACTTTGAGTCTTAGACACTAACTCTCAGAGCCTAAAAGAATCTGAGAAGAATCCTGATCCTTCTCCCACCCAGTGCAAGGATCCTCTAGCCCACCCTGACCAGCACTGACCAGCCTCTGCCTACCCCTTCCCCCCACCTTCCCCGTGGAGAACTCACTGCCGCCGTGGCTGCTGGGCTTTTGGAATGGTTAGAGTTCCTGGGTGTCGAGTGGGATCTGCTTCCTGCAGCTTCTTCCACCCTCATGGTTGGTTCCCAGAGCATCTTCCAGGGCCTCCCAGAACAGGTCTGCATCCTTCTCCCCATGAAAGGTGTGGAGTCTGAGTCCTGCCCCTCCCTCCTCTCCCCCCAGGCCACTGTTCTACAGGCTGCAGGGTCTACCTCGACACCTGTTCCTACAGGTGAGTTTCAGGGAGCCTCTGCTCCAGATGGCCCTCTCTGCTTCCCCATTCCTCAGCAGAACTGTTCCTGGGACGGACCCCAGTGACAGAGTGAGGATCCTTCCAGCCTCTCCCAGTTTGTAGAGTATTCTGTTTGTCTGTCTGGGTAACTGGCCTGCACTGCGTGGTCTCTGAGCCCCACCCTGTTCCCAGCTCTAGGAAGATGTGTGATGGGTGACTCCAGGTGCTAGGATGTGGGGTGACACAGGAATCAGCAGGTTGATTTAGGGTGCTTCAAATCTGCCTGTAGAATGCTGTTTTCAATTTTAAGAGATTGTGGGGAGGAAGAAGGAAGAGGCTTTGCTACTGACAGAGTCAGGAATTCCAAGGCAGTACTAAGTGGCAATGACTCACTCAGAGCACCTCAGCAATTCAGAGGAGGAAGATCAGAGGTCAGTCAGGGAAGGCGTCCTAGAGGAAGTGGGACTGGAGCTGGGACTTGAAGGAAAGGAGAGGGTAGTTAGAGTTGTGAAGAGGTGGAGAGGAGGGTATTCTGGGCAGAAGGAATGCTGGGCACACGTGGCCGGTACCCAGGCCTTGAGGGTCCCAGGCTGCCTGGAGTAGAGGGGTAAGAGGGCGGGCGGTAGGGCTGTGAGGGTGGGCTCAGCTGGCTGAGGGCAGCCTGGGAGTTGGCCTCTGGGGAGGGGTGTGTATGTACAATAGAGGGGGAACTCCAGTGAGCTATAGGGGAGTGCTGGATAAAACAACAGTAACAACTATAGCTATGCCAGGCATGGTGCTAAGTGGTTTCCTAATATTTCCTTTAATCTTCTCAATAACCCTACGATGTAAGTACTATTATCCCCATTCTACAAATAAACAATTGAAGCCACGTTAAGTGACAGTAAGTGAAGGCTGACCTTGGATTTCCACACAGAATAGTCTGGCTCCAGAGCTCTTAAGCACTGGAAGGAGGGCAGGTTGGGGGAAAGGGAGGTGGGTGGGGTGAGTGGTGTGTGCAGTGGATGGGTGAATGCGTGTGACCATGTTGTGTGTGAATGGGGGGCGGTATCCCTGCCATTTCCCTCCTGCCCCCTCCCGCAACCCCAGCTCCATCTCAGGACAGACCCAGCCCAGACAGGTCTGTGTGAAGAGGAGGCCTTGGAATGATAAGAATTTCCATGCCTGTTGGAGCAGATAGCCCCAGACAAGAGTCTGGCCACCATGCCAGTTCCAGAGCCAACTTCCCACTGGGGTCAACACTGCCCTTCCCCCCATACGCTGGCACATCTCCAAGGGCCCAGGAATGATGTCTAGACTTGACCCTGGGCATCCTTGCCTTACTGGTGCCCCCTTCTTCTCAGCTTCTGATGCACACACAGCTGGGCAATGGGGAAGGGTCGTCGTAGCTCGGCTGCCTCACTGGTGATGGGGGCAGTCCCCTGTTCCTCTCTGGGCCTCAGTGTCTCCATATCTGTAAAAAGGCAGTTTGGATTAGTTCAGGAATCATAAACGAAGATGACAAGGTAGCCCAGGAGGAGAATGCAAACGAATGAGGGAGGCTGGGTATGTGTAAGGAGTGCAGGGACCCAGGAGAACTGGACAGCAACCTCCAGACCAGGTGGCCTGGCCCAGCCTCCCTGCTTCACTTGCCAGAGGTGCTGGGACCCTGAGCCACATTTTCTTTAACTAGAAAGTGGGGGTTGTGGTGCCCACCCCCTACCCCATGGGAGTGGTGAGAATTAACTGGAATAATTGATGGGAATCTTGAGAAGAAATGTCCCCCCCTGCCTTTGATGAATGTAATCTTTTGATCTGAGTCATGTTAAAAGGATTTAGCTCCAAGCTCATACAGCTCAATATCAAAAAAACAAACAATCCAATTTAAAAATGGGCAGAAGACCTAAATAGGCATTTCTCCAAAGATGACATACAGATGGTCGACAGGCACATGAAAAGATGCTCATCATCACTAATTATTAGAGAAATGCAAATCAAAGCCACAGTGAGGGATCACCTCACACCAGTCAGAATGGCCATCATCAAAAAGTCTACAAATAATAAATGCTGCAGAGGGTGTGGAGAAAAGGGAACACTCCTACACTGTTGGTGGGAATGTAAATTGGTGAAGCCACTATGGAAAACAGTATAGAGGTTCCTTAAAAAACTAAAAAAAAAGTTACCATATAATCCAGCAATCTCACTCCTGGGTATATATCTGGAAACAATGAAAACTCTAAATTAAAAAAGATACATGCACACCAATGTTCATAGCAGCACTATTTACAATAGCCAAGACATGGAAGCAACCTAAGTGTCCATCAACAGATGACTGGATAAAGAAAGTGTGGTATATATGCACAATGGAATATTACTCAGCCATAAAAAAGAATGAAATAATGCCATTTGCAGCAACATGGATGGACCTAGAGATTATCATACTAAGAGAAGTCAGAAAGAGAAAGACAAATGCCATATGATATCACTTATATGTGGAA
The DNA here is from genome assembly GCF_039906515.1 of Pseudorca crassidens. Lineage (NCBI taxonomy): Eukaryota > Metazoa > Chordata > Mammalia > Artiodactyla > Delphinidae > Pseudorca > Pseudorca crassidens. Next base: position 126,582,932 of record NC_090298.1, read on the forward strand.
TCTAAAAGAATAATACAAATGAATCTGTATACAAAACAGAAATAGACTCACAGACATAGAAAACAAATTTATGGTTACCAAAGGAGAAGGTGGGGGAAGGATAAATTAGGAGTATAGGATTAACACATACACGCTACTATACATAAAATATATAAGCAACAAGAATTTACTGTATAGCTCAGGGAACCATATTCAATATTATTCTTATAATAACCTACAATGGAATATAATCTGAAAAATAATATATAACGGAATCACTTTGCTATACACCTGAAACTAACACAATATTGTAAATCAACTTTACTTCAATTTTTTAAAAAAGGAGTTAGCTCCTGGTGGTCAAGTGAAGAAATTGAAGAATGAGGAGGCCAGATAGTGGAGGAGTGGATGAGAAATGGCCTGGGGGTGAGGGCAAGGCCAGTGCTGAGCTCCTCTGGAGAGGTTTGGGAAGGAACAGTTCCGCCGCCGCCCTTAGCTTCTGCCCTCACATGAAGAGGGTTCTGCTCCCAGATTAGCAGGCTGGAACTGAGCCCCGGACCCTGGCTTGCCCTCAGAGGACTTTGAGCCTATTGTGGTAGCATCATTTAGAGACCACACACGCTTGTATTTTTCTTTCGCCAGGTTGTAATTAGTGCATCACAATCAACACAGTAAAAAGGGAAATTAACCGATTTACATTTGTTTGCAGAAGCTATTATCTTCTCTGTGTGAGGATTCCAAAGATCTTTCACCCTTCATCTCCGTTCTCTTGGTCAAGTTGAACCTTCCAGGGACTTGGAAGAAGGAGGCGGTGGTCTGAAATGGTGTTTAGCTGCAGCTCGGCTCTCTGATCAGCTGAGGGGATCTCCCACAGTTTGGCCAAACCTCCATTTTCTCACCTTTGGGGGTGGAAAATCATCATCAAATGGGGGTGAAAAAGCCTCCACTGTGAAAAATCCTCAGGACTGCTGTGGAGTCCCCGGGAATTGGTTTACAGAATTGGGAAATGCTTTAGAAAACACAGGAAGAGTGCTGCACGTGCAAGGGATTGTGCTAGCTGAGTCCTTGGCCCAGGCAGCTCCTGGGAGTGAGGAATGGGCTGGGGAAGGCGGGACACACATCCTTGGGTGGGTTCTGCCTGAAACAGGAAACCTGGCCCCAGAGACGGGACTGCTTTGGAAACCAGCTGCAAGTGCTCTTCAGACAGCAGCAGCGTAGATGAAAGTGGGGGTGCAACAGGGAAGGGTGGGCGAACCCTGTGGAAGCGGGGGACTAGGGCACAGAACCCAGGTGGTCCTGCACAGTTTGGAGGCTCACTGACCCCGGGCACTGGGAGGTGCGGTAATAGTGCTAAGAACTTAACCTTCGAGTTAGGTGGGGCTGGATTCGAAACCTCCTCTGCCACGCCTGTCTGGGTGACCTTGGGAAAGTTGCTTCACCACTCTGAGCTACAACTCTCTGGGCTGCTCAATAACAAATGGCGGAAAGCAGGTAGTATGCACCAGAGTAAGCAATTAATTGCTGTTAATTACTCCCATCCCCCACCTCAGACAGTCTTTGGTTGCTTTTCAGAACAGTTTATATCCATTGTCCATCTGAAGCATGGATAACCTGCCCATTTCACAGATTTTTCTCCTTCATTTGCTTAACAGATATCAAGGTCTGCCAGAAAGCAAATAGTCCCTGTCCTTGAAGAACTGCGTGTGTGTGCGTGCGTGTGTGTGTGTGTGTGTGTGTGTGTGTGTGTGTGTGAGAGAGAGAGAGAGAGAGAGAGAGAGAGAGAGAGAGAGGAGAGAGGAGAGAGGAAACTGTTACACCATGTGGTCAATGCTGTAATTACGGTGACCATGTTCTCCAAACCACAAATCAGGTCACATGGTCTGACAGAGGCTATTTTCTGCCTCCACTGAAGTCCAAACCGTGAAATCACATGTAGTTACACATTCATTGAATCACCTTTTACTTTTTTAAGAAGCAAATGACATGAAATTTGGGTTCTCTGTGACAAATGCCACCATAGTCCCAGAAAATCACTAGAGCCGTGACGAAGTCCCATAGAGAGCCCTGGCAGGAACCGGAAGACTTCCCAGAGGAGGTGCTGCTTAAGTGGGGCCTTGAAGGCTGAATAGGAGGTCTCCAGGCAGGGAAAGAGGGGGTGATCTTAATGCCCTTGGGACAGGACCTACCCTTCCTGCTCTGTTATAGACAACCCTGCTAGGACCTGGCGGTAGGGGCTAAAGTAGGCAACAGTGTCTGTTTTCATTTACTTTTCACTTTCCTGTCCCAAAGACCTCCTGGGAAGCAGAATTGTTTCAGGCCAGTATAACAACATGGTTACATTGCGTCATATCTTCTGGTGCATTTACATGTTTGTCTCTGCAGTAGACCATACATTCCTTGAGGACAGGGCCCACATCTGTCATGTTCATCTCTATGTCCCTCTACTTTTCCTCCCCCACCAGGATGGTGTGAGGAAGACTATAGGAGAGGTACTAATCAATGTCAAATGACTAAATGAATGAAGTACCATGGATGGGCATGTTGTAGGGAGGCAGTGTTCTTTGTTTTGTGATGAATCTGTTGACTTTCATTTTATCTGTTTAGTTAGCAAATATGTGCTGGTTGCCTGCCCTGTGACTATAGCTCTGTGTGGGGTTCCAGAGCTCAGCTGTGTCTGAGACAAATGTGGTCCTGCTCACACACAGCTTACACTCTAGAGAGAGGCAGCCGACAAGTAACTACAAGGATGATGAAGAGGGATTGTGACATGTAGACCAGGAAGTGGTCTGGGTTAGGGACAGAGGAAAAGCCCCAGGAGGAAAGGAAATTTAACCTGATACCCCCAAAATAAAAATTAACCATTTAGCTAACATTTTAATAGTGCTTATCATGTGACAGACACCACTCTGAGGGCTTTACATGTTTAACTCATTTAATTCTCACGATTGTCCTAGGAAGTACAGACTGTTATCCCATTTTAGAGATGAACATAGAAAGTTTGAAAAACTGGCCCACCGGGACTTCCCTGGTGGCAAAGAATCCGCCTGCCAGTGCAGGGGACATGGGTTCAAGCCCTGGTCCAGGAAGATCCCATATGCCGCGGGGCAACAAAGCCCGTGCGCCACAACTATTGAGCCTGCGCTCTAGAGCCTGCAAGCCACGACTACTGAGCCCCCATGCCACAACTAATGAAGCCTGCACACCTAGAGCCCGTGCTCTGCAACAAGGGAAGCCACCTCAATGAGAGGCCCACGCACCGCAACAAAGAGTAGTCCCCACTCGCCACAACTAGAGAAAGCCTGCCTGCAGCAACGAAGACCCAACGAGCCAAAAAAAAAAGATAAATAAATTTATTTAAAAAAAAATAAAAACTGGCCCACGGTCACACAGCTTGTAAGTGGCAGAGCCAGCATTCAAACCCAGGTAGTCCACACTCTGAACGAGGAATTAGTCAGGTAAAGGGGAAGGCCAGGCATACCACTTAGGACAAGAGGTAAGGCTGGACAACAAGGTGGGGAATTTATCCTGAGAGCAATGGGAAGGCATTGGTGGCTTTAAGTAAGAAATGGGCATGATTAGGTTGCATTAGAAGAGGCAAAGTGGGGGGGGAGGGAGAGCAGTGAAGGGGCTGTTAACACGGGCTGAGGCAGAGACAAGATGTTGGATTGGACTAGGGTGGTAGTGATGAAGAGGAAGGGATGGGGTTGGGTTAGAGCAGAAAACTGGAGGCGGAACCAGTGGCCCTGGCTCATGGATGGGATGTGGGGACAGGGGCTGGTGACAGATTTCTGGACTGGACACGTGAACTGGACACATAGGAGGAGGGAAAGAAGCAGGTTTGGGTGGATGCAGGTTTGGAAGTTCAGCCTTTGGTTTACAGAGTTGGATAAAGGGGACCTTGGGGCAGCCAAGGAGCATGTCAAGTGGCCAGTGGGGAGGACACTGGACTGAGGAGGGGGTGTGGGCAGGGGAAGTTACCAGCACAAAGAAGGGCCCCAAAGCTCTGGGAGGTGTGGGTGGGTCCTGAGGGGGTGGAGGAGCAGGGCACCTCGACAATCTTCCTCAGAACCTCCCAGGGTATGGTTAGAAATGCGAGTCCTCAGCTTCACCTAGACCCATGGAGGCCAATGCCCAGGGTGGAGCCTGGGCCTTGCCTTTTTGCAGGCTTTCTGGGTAACAGTGAGCTGGAGGGCCTTGGGCCCAACTTGGTGAACGGTAACTGAAGATTTGAAAAGAGTAGGAAGAGCTGTCGGTGATGGGGAGTCACCCCAGCTCACAGCTGTCCCCCCTCCCCCCTGCCAATGCTCGGGACCTGCAACTCCATTGGTGAGATACTGGCTTTCGCTCAGCTTGGGCAGGAGAATAGCTCCGTGACCTGACTGGCCTCCATCCCTCTCTACCCTCCCATAGCATCGCTCTTATTACCTCCCTCACCTACTTATAGCCTTCTCACTCCACCTGGCCCTCAGGATAATGTCCTTTCCTTTGGGCCCCTCAGAGAAGGTCACCCATAAACTGCTCCTAACCCACCTCTCCAGTTTTCTTGCTCATTCTTTCCTTCCTGCTTCCTCTACCCTTCCCCCCACCCCCCTCCATGCAACACTCAGCTTTTCCTGAACGCTTTCCATGTGGCCTGTAACAGGTTGTTCCTTGTACCAGGAATGTCCGTATCCCCGCCCTGATCCCCTCCGGTCCCTCCAGATCCTGCTCAGAGGCTGCCTCCCCCCAAAGTTCCCTTGTTCTGCTCCCCTCTTATTGTAGGCCATAGCACTTGCCCTGGGTCTCCCCAGCAGGCCCTCAGCTCAGCCAGCCTCCGGACACAGGGAGGGACATGCAGATCACCTCCAAACACACCCCGACACTTCTTGAGAGTGCAGACCCATGTCTCTTTCAACCCTGTTACCAAGAACACAGTGCCTGGCACAGGGAAGATGCTACAGGACCTCATGTGGATGAAAATAAGATTCTAGGGGCTTGTTTAACCTGCCCAAGACCCAGACAGTATTCAAGAACTTTAGATCATTGACCACAGGAACGTAGATTATAAAAGAGAATTTGCTAGTGGATGTTGCTTTCCCTGGCTAAATTGGTGGCATGGCTGGAGTGTGCACTAGGAAGTCACAAGCCTATCTTTGAACATCAGTGTGGGCCTGTGATCACCACCCTTAGGCTTAGTCCTACTGACTACACTCCATGCAAAGCTGTCACATGGGCATGACTGGGAGTCCAGAGCCTGGTCCCATTCCCCAGCATCAACCTTGCTCAGGCCTCAGCGTCTTTCCTCCTCCGAGACATGAATGGGCTGGCTGAAACCCCTTCCCCCCCTCCCCCCAGCACAGGAGGTTACCCGTTAGGGGAATTGGGATGATTCTGTCCTATTTTCGCATGTCAAGCTTGGCTTTTCTACCTCTCTTGGCTCTGCTTTGGTTGCTCATATTTTTTTTTAAGCTTTGCTCCTACAATTAGGTAATCTCGAGCCTCTGAAGGTCCTTCGGAAACCACCGATCCATTGTTTTCCAAATTTGCTAGTCTCACCCCAGGCCCACAGAGTCGGGATCTCTAGGGTGGCCTGGTGATCTACATCATTAGCAAGCTCCTTATGGCTCACTAATCAACCAATCAACTAATGACCCAGTCCCTCATTACAGGCAAGCTCATGGATGGTAAAAAGCCCCACCTGGAACAGTCAGATCTGAGTGCAGGCTGGGGCTCTCAGCCACTTCAGAGACTCCCAGAAATCATTTTGTGTTTCTGGGCCTCGCTGTTCTCATCTGTGTAATGACGATGACCAGTGTAATCTTGCCTAATTTGCAGGGTCCTTGAGATGGTTGCACTGGGGGTGGGAAACTGAGGCGCAGTGGGAGAAGAGATTTGCACAATGTCATCAACCTCTTCATTTGCCTGTTATGTGCCAGGCGCTGGGAATTCAGCTGGGAACAACTTGTTGGGGGAGATGACATTCTAGTAAACAATGCAACCAGTAAGTGAACCAGATAATCACGAAAAAAGAAATAAAGGGGTTTTCGAGAGTAAGGGCAAAGGGGTAGGTGGGGCTGGGAAGGACTGCCCAGAAGGGGTCACTCCAGCAGAGACCTGGCTGTTGGGGAGCCGTCTGAGGAGGCCCTGGAGGGTTGTCATCGGCCCAGTGTTGGTAGAGCCAGGAGGCCCCCTCGGGCCAGCCAGGGCGCTCCCGGCGGGTGCGGGTCTTTGTCTCTCTCGGTCTCTCTGCAGCCTCTCCGACCCCCAGTGCTGTTCCCTCTTTGACCCCCGAATAACTTGTTGGCTTCCCCCGGGCTTTGTTTCCCCAGGGTCACCGCCTCCCGGACTCCCGGCAGCCGCCTCGGGCCCTCGTGGGTCCCGCATCTGACACCCCCTCCGGCCCCCACCCCCTACCCGCTCTGAGACTGGGGTCAAAGGCAGCCTGCGTCACGTGGTCGCCGAGCAGCACCGAATCGGCCGGGAGAGCCGAGGGAGAATCCGGGTGGAAGCCGAGAAATCCAGCTCCGATAGCAGCGCCCGGTCCCGCCCCGGCCCCCGCCCCGGGGTGCGCGCCGCACGCCAGCCGGCCGCTCGGGCCTGTGGAGCAGATCTCCGGCCGGCACCCACGCTCCATCACGGGATCGAACCCCGCTCCCTCCGCCGACATTCGGGGAGGTAGGCGCCAGGGACGGAGTGGGTAAGGGGAGACAGGCTGGGGGCCCCTTGGCGCGCGGGTTCGCCCCTCTGTGCTCCGCGGGCCCGCGGTGAGCGAGGCGGCGCGCCCCAACTTGCAGTCTAAAGGGAGACCCCCACCTCCCACCGCGGGATGAGGGGGGAGGGTGCGCGCTGCCTCAGCGCAGTGCCGGGGACCGGGACTGGGGGCTGGGCACCGAGAGGGAGGGGGAGGGGGAGGGGGAGGAGAGCGGGCGGGAGGCGGGGCGGGCGGCGGCAACGCCGGCTGCGGCGTGGAGCGTGGGTGGGAGCTGCGGGAGGCGGACGCGAAGGGGTTAAGCCCGGCCCGGGCCACTGCCTGGCAGCGCACACACAGCCCAGGGGACCCAGGCGTCCGGCAGCTCGCCGGGAGTGCCCACTGCCCCGGGTGGCGCCCCAGCCGTGGCAGGTAAGAGGCTGAGAGGGCCGGGGCGGGCCAGTCCCCTGTCGCCGAGCCTGCGGGGCCCGAGCCGAGCTGGGCGTGCAGGCCGCGCGGGGCCCAAGCGGCCGCCGGCGCAAGTTTGGTGCGGGCGGGCGCCGGGCGGGCTCGGAGAGTCTGCCGGGCCCCGCGCAACCGGGTGGGAGGACAAAGGGGTGGGGGAGCGGGCGGGGGCCGGGGGTAGGCCGGGGTGCCGGTGAGGGCAGCGCGGCAGCTGTAGGTCACGGATAATGTCACTCACGAGGAATGCCCCCTCCCCCTCCTCTACTCCCGAACAGGGGAAACTTTTGTCTGGCGAGGGACGGGGTTAGAGGCTAGGTCCCCGCTTCGGAAAGGGTAAGGCAGCCGGACCGGTTTTCTGTGGGCTGTGATCGGCCTGGTCTCTAACTTCCCTTCTCCCTCAGGTTCTCGGGAGCAACTGTACCCCTGCTTTGAACGCTGCCCTTTAACACCCTGGGACGGGGTAGGAGGGGGCGTATGTGGACGCGTGGGCTCTGGGACAGACTGGGAAATTGGCTCTTTCCCAGATTTAAGCACGCAGGTCAGCTAGGAGCCGTGCCAGGCCCAGGGGATACAGAATCCCACCATCACACCCGGGTGCTGTAAAACCGCCCCCACCCCCAACCCCTGCCCCAGAGCGTTTGGAATGGCCTGCGGCATTACTGTCCCTGGTTTGAGGTTCAGACTGACCTGGATGTCTGTCACTTCCCAGCTCTGTAGCCTTGGGCTGGTTCCTTACCTTCCCCTAGCCTCAGTTTCCTCACCTGTAAAATGGGCAAAGTATAGAATCAGCCAGAATAAGGATGAAATGAGAACCTGTGGTACCTTAGTAAATGGTGGCATGTTTATATTCAACAAGTATTTGTTGCATGTGTACTATATGTCAGGCCCTGGGCCAATTGCTTTAGATACATTATCTCATTTAATTCTCCCATGTTACTATTAGCAGCATTTTACAGCGGGGCAGAGGCACAGAATCCTAAAGGTCGCACAGCTGTGATGTGGTGGAACTTGGATTTGACTCCCCTCCCCCAGCCTGAGTCTCAACTACAAGGCTTTATAAGATCCTGCTGTGACCGAGCTCATTTTCCATTGAAATCATGAGGACACAGGCCGCTCTTCCCTTTACCCTTACCCTCAGGTGATGCTCCTTCTGTCTGGTACTGGTGTGGGCTGAGGTCTTGTGCCTTGGCTCTTGTTATTGTGGGCAGCTGGAGCCCAGGCCTGGAGCTCCGTTAAGGGTCCAAGTTCTGTTGCTGGCTGGGTCCGTGGTAGGAACGCTTTCATAGTATGGGGTGGTGCAGGGAGGAGTGCTCCCTGGCTCTGGCTGGGGACAGCTGGTGGCTTTGTCAACAGGCCTCTCCTCAGCACCCAGGGGACCGAAGAGCCTTTCTACTCCATCCAGACCAGGTCACTTTCAGATCAGCAGGGGGCAGAGGTAGGGCCAGGAGTGGAGCCCGTGGGGTGATGGGATTTATATTGCAGGTGTCCTCTTGTTTGACTCATCAGCAGGGTCCTCATTGCGAAAGTAATGCCCCAGCCCCAAGGGTCCTTGAGAGCAGTAATGAAGGGTGGACTCTGAGCACATGTCTCAATTGCAGAATCCTTATGGAAAATGCATACGTGTGTGGGTTTCTGAGCCTAGGGCATGCATTTTCCATGTAAATAGCCCAGGAGTGAATGTGGAGTGGCCCAGACTTTCACTCACCTTAGTGCCCTGTGCTGGCCTAGCCTTTTGGTGGGGGTACCATCCCATGACTGTGGGTCAGGCTCTGAGCGGGGGCCTTGAGTAATTTCTAAAAAAATGGAAAACAAATTGCTAGTTAGTGAATGATATCTTAAAACAATGGAGTGGGAGCAGATAGCGAAAAAAAGTCCTGGGGAGAGGAAAGTTTGTGCATTACTCTTCTAACTTCTCCGAGGGCTGTGCCAGCACTGCTTCTGGAATTTGCAGTGTCCGTAGGCTTTTCCTGGGCCCTGAGGATAGGGGGTCCTCCTGGGCTGACGGTTCACTGCCAGCTGGTAGGAACAAGAGTGGAAATTCCACTACTTAGCTAGACTTTAAGGGGGCCCAGAAGTGTGGGGGATTGAGTGGAGGGGCTGAAAAGATTCCTGAGGGATGGGGATGACCCTAGGCGTGTGGTCAGACTCTCCTTGAGATCAGAGCAAGAGAATCAACAGGTGAAGGGAGGAGGAGCCAGCAAGAATGAAAAGATGGGTAGTGAGTCTCCTATCACAAGGGGTATACAAAGAACAGTTTTACAATCACAAGTTGAGAATGTGGTTAAGAATATGAAATCATAGGCTGGGGGTAGACCTAGGGGCCAACTGAGAGACCTGCACGTGAGACACTTAGAAATGGACTCTGGTCTTAGCAGCCCAGAGCTTTCTCTGCCCTGGGCTTTGGGCCTGCTTGACCCATCTTCTGCACTTTGGTGTCAAAGCCAGGCCTGCGAGTCCCTAGAGACTGGGCAGACTTCTGCTGGCTTGGAATTTGGTTTTGGGTATGGCTTGAAATATCTGGACTGTTTGGAGGACTTGGACATTCTTTACTTGGAACGTTAGGGTAATTTGTTAAATATGTATGGAAAATGTCTGTGGACGGGGGTGACTGGGAAATGAAATGAGGTGAGATGCTCCTGCTTTCTGGCTGGAGAGGCCGCTAATCTGACAGGTGAGGGAAGGCAAGGATCAAGTGATGGCGAAGAGGCAGGATGTGATCAGTGATAGACGGGCTTTGGAAGGTCAGTGGAGGGGAAAAGCTCTTCTGGTAGTTTATGTCGACAGGGCTTCCTGGGGGAGGAAGTGTTTGTGAGGGTGCAGGCAGTGGGAAAGGGGGCTGTGGGAGGCAAGATGGGGTCGTGGGGAGCTTGCAGTGTCCTCGGGGGTTTGGATTTCAGTCTGTGGCTGGTGGAGAGGACAGAGGGTTGTAAGCAGCTCGTTGAGTCGATGCCTGTTACTGTGTCTTGTGCCAGGCTCCTTACAGACGCTCCATTGAGATCTCACAATACCCCGCAAAGTAGCTGCTGCTGGCCACCCCCAGCCCCACCCCATTTTCAGATGAGGAAGTGGAGGCTCCGAGGGGTCGAGTCACTTACAGAACTGTAAGTGAACAGGCTTGAACAGTTTCTGCCCTGTCGTGCTGCTCCTCTCAGGGGTCATTTGGCCAAAGGTGGTGCCAAGACTGGCAGGGTTGAGACCAGTTCAGAGATGATGCTAATTGTGGTCTTGCAGAAAGTTGACCAAAGGTCTGACTCAGGCCATGGGACTGAGAAGGAAGGAGAGGGAGGCTGCAGGACTTTGTAGGTATCTTGGGGATAGGGTCATCACAGGTGGTCTAGGGTTTGGGGAAGGACCCTTAAGTGGCAGTGTCACTGCTTTCAATTCCCTGCAGGGCTGTCTACTGGCAGAGGGCATAGTCTTGTCCTGTGTGGCTCTCAAGGGCAGAGACAGCACCAAGGGTGACAATGAAGCTAACGGGAATTAAGTGCCTGGGGAGGCAGCAAGGTCCCCATTGCTGACAGTATATGCAAAGAGGCCAGAGAGTTAGGGTGCCGGAGGCATGTACCGGAGGGTCATGGCTGGGTGACCTCTCTCAGTTCCCTTTTCACCCGAGAATCTTAGGGTGGTGCTCGGCCCACTTCTACTCCGTTTTTCTCATAGCTTTTCATAGCTGCCCCTTCTAGAAGTTCCCCTGCAGCGCTCTGCCTGGGAGAGCCCTTGCCCCATGGAAAACACTCAGCCCAGCTGACCTTTGAGGGGCCCCTCAGAATTTCTGGATCAGCCACCAAAGTCTGGGTTGCCAGGGACTGTGGTTTCACAGAGGACTGGAACCTTCTGCTTTCGTTTCTCAGTCTGTGAAATGGGTTCAGTCTCTCGTTCCTCAAATGTGAGGAAACAAGGCTGAATCACGGGTCAGGATGAATCAGTAGGGGCTGGAGGAAAGGGCTGATGGATTTGAAAGTGAGGAGTGGGAGGGGTGGGGTGCATGGGCTGGGGGGCAGGGCTGTCCCCCTCCTTCCCCTCATTAGAGGGTAAAGCCGGGCCTCCCGGCCTGAGGGGTCACAAGCCAAGGTGCTTTCTCCTGCGTGTGGGGCTGGCACAAAGCTCTGTCCATCAGCTTCAGCTTGGAGGTTGGGAACTTCGAGGAAGGGCTGGATGTGGATGTCTTGGACTGTGTGGCCTCAGGGCTAAAGCCAGTCTGTCACCCAAGGAGTTACAGAGGGGCCTGAAGCTCTTGTCTTGATGGAGGGTTTGTGTCAAGTTGCCTCCTGGCCCTTTTTATTCCTACCTGTTTATTTGTTGATACAGATTGGATTAGTCTAATTTTAAAATGTGCATTGCAAATGAGCATTTATTTATTTGAGGCCAAGGCGTGGGAGGTGGCCTGCTCTGTGACCACAGTGCCTCACCTCCCAGTGCCCCTCACCCACTGCCACTTTTCCCTCCCTGTGTGCGCCTACCCCCTCCTGCCTCCACATTTCTGCTCACAGTGAGGGTGCTGCCCCCCAGTCACTTCCCCTCACCCACCCCAAAATCCCCCCCCAGCCCAGCTCCAGTGTGACCTCTTCCTAATTCCGCAGAGCTCGCGCTGCCTGCTCCCTGCTTTCCATGTGCACAGTCTGTTATCTGGGCCTCTTCAGGGCCCTTCACACACCTGGTCTTGAATTCCGGTTCTCATCTCCTCCAGGCTCTGTGCTCTGGAGGCAGTGGCTGTGGGCAGCCCATTCCTGCCCCACTGGGTGTGGGCAGCATTGCAGAGCGGAGTCAGAAGTCCTGGCTTCACATCCCAGCTCTGCCACCATTAACTGTGGGATCCTGATCAAAGTACCTAAATCTCTCTGGGCATCGTTTTCCTCAGCTGCAGAGTGAGGATAGTAACAGTCCTGTTTTGCTGGGGAGATTGAGCAGATCAGTGCCTGACCCACTGTAAGAACCCAGTAAGTGGGAGCTTTTCAAAGCTAACAATGGTTGTCATAATTACTATTTATACCTAGGAGATGATCTATCCTTTTAGAGATAGAGGGAAGAATCTCTGGAGTCTGAGTTTCTAAACTTTCTGTCTAATGACTTGAGGCTTGTATGGATGAGGAAACTGAGGCCTGGAGAGAAAGGGCAATTTGCCTAGGGTGTGGGACCTGCCCGTCTTATCCTGGAAGCCTGGCAGGATTTCCTCTCTCGGTTACACCTGTTTTTCCTCTTCTTTCATCAAGGTTAAGGTGCTCAAGTTCTGTAGTGCCAGCCTCCTCCCTGGTGGCCACGTTGAGTGGTGTCTAAAACTTGGGCCAGTTAAGTTGGCCTGGCTGGCAGGCCTTGTGACTGCCCTCGAGACCAGGGACCCATACCCTAGACTGTGGACACTGTGGAGGCTGCAGCCTCCAGAGACCTCCTGCTCAGCCTCCCTGGGCCCCAGGAAGGGGGAGAGGACGGTGGCAGGGAGAGGTGCCCTGGGCTAGATCTCACTCAAGGTGGGTGACTAGGACACAGATAGAGAAGAGGCTGGGAACTAGGCTCTGGGGCTGGATGATCTGGGTTCAAATCTCTGATGGGCCACTTCGTACTTATGGGACCTTGGGCAAGCTGTTTTTAGTTTCTTCATCTGTACAAGGGGGATAATAATTGTCCCCATCTCACAGCATTTAGAAAGAAAATGCAGGGAAGGTGCTTAACTACAAGCCCAGTCCATGTTAGTTATGGTTATTGTTGTAGTTGATGATGTAGTTAATGACTAAGAAGCTTATTTTAATCCTCCCAACAGCAGTAGGGAGACGGGCAGTGTTACCACCCCCTTTTAGCAGATACGGTGACTAAGTCCCGGCAAGGCGGACGGCTCGGCCTGGAGAGGTTCAGACTCGGGGGACTGCCATCGGGGTCTGGTGATTTCGAGGGTCTGCTCTGGTCGGATGAAACTGACTTGTGTGAGGCACTGGGAACGAGGAAACAGAGCTGGCCAGGATGGAAGGGATTGTGTCTGGAGGTGTGGGGCGGAATCCTGGTGCTCACGCGGTTGAGCAGTGGTGGGGAGCCGAGGTCTGGTCCGCGAGGCGTAGCTTGGATTCTCCTCACCTGTGGGCTGACCGAGGACCGGCCTGTCCGGGCAGGTCCGGGCTGTCGGTCGCTGGAGGTTTGCTGTGGTTATTGCTCAGCCACTGCTGGTTTATGCTGCGTGCCCAGGCAGAGGCCAGGTGAGGAGAAATGAGTGTCATTGCAGGGCCTTCACTCAGGCTGCACCCTCTGCCCGGGTCCCCGCCCTCCTCTCCTCACACCTGGCAGCTCCTGCTTGTGCGTTTACAGGACTGTTAGCATCACCTGTTCACAGAAGCGCTCCCTGATTCACCTGCAGGTTAAGTCAGTGGTTCTCAAGGTTGGTCTCTGGATTAGTAACGTCGGCATTACCTGGGAACTTATTAGAAACGCAGATTATCTAGCCCCACCCCAGACCTACTAAATCAGAAACTGGGCGGGGTGGCGGGGGTGAGGAGGAGGACCCAACAAGCTGTTGAAGTTCTTCAGGTGATTCCAGTGCATGCTAAACATCCACAAACACTTGGTTAGGTAATAAAAAAAAAAAATTGATGCTTCTTTCTTTGGGCTCTTAACGTATTCAGACACCAGCAAAGGTCGGGGACCCAAAGGAAAGCCCAGTTTCTCTCTACCCTGTCTTCAAAGAGCCACCATCTTATAACAGCTTCTCCTGCCCAGGAAACGATCTTGTGCCACAGTGATGGGGTTCCGTTGAACAGAACCCCAACATGGTTACAGGAGACAGTGCTGGGGCCACTTAAAGAAGGTGGGATTGGGGGACTCGAAGGTGGGAGGCTTTGTGGGTGGCAAGGATGGGTGCTGGGAACAAGCTGGCTGTGTTCTAGGGTTGGGGCCAGGGCTGGGGTCAGAGAGTGGGTCCTGCCTCAGAGAAGGGTGTGTGCTGGGGCCGGGGGGATGTGCATGCATGTGTGATTACAGTGTCCAGATGTGGTCCAAGAGGGCCAAGGGGCCTTAGCTGTCACCAGCCCAGTGGTTTTAAGCATCTCAGTAATTTAATAATGGTGATCATATAATTGCTGCTCAATTTGTGGAGAGCTTGTCTGTGCTGGATAAGCACTTCCATGTAATCTTATCTGGAGTAATCCCCAAAGTAATCTTATGAGGTCAACATCATTATTGGCCCCATTTTATAGGTGAAAATACTGAGGGCACACAGGCATAAGGAGGTAGAATCTAGGAATCCTTGAGGGGTGCTTGGAAACATGATCCCATTGGAAGAAGGGCGGTGGACGGTTGTCTTGGAGTGTTTGGGTAGCAGGCTTTATAAAGCTGCAGAAATATATATTCTATCAAATGAGTAAATTGGGCTTTACCATGGGGGGGTGATGGGATTGTGTTGGGATGGTTAGGGCTCAAGCCTCCAAGTTGGGGCCTCCACTGCAGACACTGTCATTCTCCTCTTATGGATGGACCATTTGAGGCACAAAGAGGCACAGTGCTGACTTCAAGGTCCCACAGGGCAAGAGATGGAATCGGAGAGAAAAAACCAGGGTCTTCTCTGGTTCTCGCAGGAGAGGTGGGGTGTCAAGATCAGTGCCCAGTGTCCACCCTGCACTCCTCTTCTGCCTCAGTGTCTCCAGGGTACGGTCCAGGAGCCCAAGGGCTTTCCTGACACAGTGCAGGAGCCCCTTCATCTCTCAGCGGGGAACAGAGGCCCAGAGAGGAGCAGGGACTCACACAGGGCCACACACCGCGTCACGATTGGGACCAGACACAGAGCTGTCTCTGTTCTGACCAGGGAAGGGTTTGTTTCCTGAAAACTGTCCCTGTCCCCCACCCCTCCTTTGGCAGGCTGGGTAGCTGTAGCCCTCAGAGTGGCCCAGACCAGTGCTGGGGGTAGAGATGGGTGTGTCCGGGGGAGAGAGCTGCCGAGGAGGGTGGGGCAGCATCCAGGAGAAAGAACACCAAGAAGCCCAGACCCCAGACGGAAACCAAATGTATTTTCTAGGTCCTGAGAGGATATCTGGAACAATGGAAGTAAAATGGGGGAAGTCAGACTATAAAAAGGGCTTCTTGATATCCTTACAAAAAAAGAAAGTAGAGTCTTTAGGTTTGACTTTTGTTTCTCTGAAGGATGTTTATGTAACTTCCTGAAAGCAGGATCCCAGGGCTCTGTGAAGTTTCTCAGATGCTGTTGTTTATAGACTCAGGGCTGTGGAGCTGGGAAAGACTTGATAGGGTAGTCTTCCCACTTTACAGTTGGTGAAACTGAGGCTCTGAGAGGTGCGGTGAGGAGGCTGCTGCCTTAGGCTGCACAGTGAGGCACAGAAGACTTGGGATGGGAGCCTGGGTCTTGTGGCGCCTTTTAAGGGGCGGTTGTCTCGACTTACTGTTCCCGTGGCCTTGGCTGGCCTGGAGGCTCGCGGGGACTGTGAAGGGTCCCCTCTTGGAAACACTCAGAGCTGCTAGAGTCAGGACAAGGCCAGGTCCAGTCTGTGGTGAGGTGTGCCCATTGGATGGTGACCTGCATGGTGGGGAAGCGTGGTGGTATGCTTGGTGATGCCACCCCCGTCCAGATGCTGGGGCCCAGCTGTGCACTGTCTGCCCAGCAGCTGGGAGCTGAGAGTCACACCCAGTGGGTGCGGAGGCAGGGACTATTGTATATCGTGGTTCATTCTGTTCTCCTAGCCCTGAGGGGATGACTAGGCCCTGAGCCCTGATAAGTGCCCACGCCTGTGGACTAAAGTGGCCAACCGTTTGGGCTCCAAGTTCAGACATGAGGAGACCAGAGAACCTGGGGGAGTGCTCTTCCTCTGCTACCTCCTATCTCTGGAGTATTCCACGATCTGGACCCATCTGTTCTCACTAGTGCAGGGGTATGTAAGCCCCTAAAATCTTCTGCAACATTTTGTGGGCATTTCCGTGGATTCTTTTTCTGCAGAGAAAATCTGTAGGTCTCATCAGGTTGTCGGAGGGCTGGGTGTCACCCAAAGTGCTGATGGGAGGGCAGGGGGCCGAATGCATGCTCTACAGCCTTGAGAGAAGGCTGCTGGAGAGGCAGTATGGTTCTAGTCGAAAGTAGCGTGGTGGCAGTGTAGTGTCCTGGTTCAGAGTATGGTCTTGGAGGCCACTGTTTGCTTCGCTAAACTGGCTCTTCCTCTAAGCCAGCTCCTGTGTGACCTTGGATAAGTTACTGTGTCTGTGCATCAATTTCCCCATCTGTAAAATGGGAAAAATAAGAATAGTTATCTCACAGTGTTATAGGCTTTCAAATAAGATAATGTGTTTAAAGAATTTATCCTGGTGCCTGGTACAAAGTAACCAGTTGGTTAAAGTTTGCTATTATTATCAGTTTCAGCTTGGCTGCTAATTTGCTGTGTGATCCTGTTAAGTGCCTTATCTTGGGGTCTTAGTCTCCACCTGCAGCTCTGTTGGGCTTTTCAGGAGCTGCAGGGCGAGGTTGGAGAATAGGGGAGGGAGGAGGAACCTTCCTCATCCCCCGGCTCCCCAGCCCAGGCCCTCACTGGTGCCTTGAACATAGCTTTGTCCTAAGGCAAGATTATGTAACCAGTGGGGCCCGGCCAGGCAGGACATGATTCTCAACCTCGTTTTGTCCTCCATTGTCTCTTCCTCTCCCTTCCCCCCACAGGGCTATTGCATTAGCTGACCTGTTCCCCAGGCTCCAGGGATGAAATCGAACCCGTGCTATTCTGCCACCAATTGATTTAGTCTGGAGGTTTGCTGGGCAAGCGGCCCCTCCCCTGGCTACCTGGGGACAGACAGAGCTGATGCCTCTGTGCCTGCTTTGGGGGTGGAGACCGGAACCCCTTTTTAGGGGGATAGGCAGGCTATAAGCTGGGGGGTGGCACCCTTGACCCATGGCCCCTATGGCTTGAACGGGTACCCTCCCCCACCATGACTCCCTCCCCACGAGTGACCTACCCATCCTTGCAGCCCAGCGCCAAGCCTCCTCTCCCAGAAAGCCTTCCCTGGTACCCTGGCTGCAGGGAAGTCTCATCTACTGAGCTTTGCATTCTCTTCTCTTTAAGAAAACAAAGGCCACAAACTGGCAGGCCACGTCCGCCCCACGGGCAGCTTTTACTTGACCCATGCCCAATCTTGAGCTAGTTGCTAACGGGAGATTTTACGTAAGAATCCCAACTTCTGGCTTCAAAAATGAGAAGATCATACAACTTTGAGTGTAGTGCTCCAGTGGCCACTACTGGAGATGAAGCACGTAAGCTCCTCTTTGCCCCACTCCCCCGCCCACTTCGCCCACTTATACAGTCTTTCTAGCCCCCAGGTGTCTGAATTTTGACCCCGTCCTGTAGGCACGGCCAGCTTTCTCTCCTGCGCCGTGGTGTGGTCCCCCGTCTGTCTGCTCTGTGGGCTCGTTGGTGGTGGTGGTGGGTGGGGGTCTGACTCATCTCTGTGTCCCTCAGGCTCGGGACTGTGTACACAGCAGGAGCATAATAAGTGCTTCCTTTATGAATGAAGGCGGGGCATTGCTACTCCTCACCAGCTGTGAAGATTCCATTTAATGGAAGCCTCTGGATCAGCCTGTCCCATGGCCAGAGAATCCTCCTCCCAGATAAGCTGTGGCTGCTTAGCCACTGACCCAGGCAGCTTCTTAAGCTGCGGATAAACCGTCACTCAGAGGGTTGTCCCCATGGTGCGGTATAAGCAAGGAGAGAGACGTTTCTCCTGAAGCTGTCCCCACGTTTCACTCTCCCAGGGGGCTTGGAGGAGCTTGCGGGGAGAGGGAGGCTGGGATCAGCAGCCTTCAGGTGGCATCGAGTGCAGACCTCGGCATCCTGGGGAGACAGCGGGATGGGGGGAAGGATCAGTTCAGGTGTTTCGTGGACTAGGCTTCCCCTCCTTCAGGCCTTTCTCTGCTGTATTCTGCTCCTAGAGTGTGCGCTTTAGCCACCAGCTTCTTTGTCCAGCTATCTGTCTGTCCAAGGCGTATTTCACTCTTTTAATTGAAATCCGAACCTTCCCTAGAGGCCGGCTAAGCTATCTCCTCTTTGAAGAGGTCTTAGCTGAGAGGTCACAATTGTGCTGGGGACAAGAAAAACCTGGGAAGCTTGTAGAAAGAAAAAAAGCATGCAGGTTTCTGGCCCCCATCTTTGATTCCTTCAGGGTACAGTGTCCCCCTCCCTAGAAGATTCAGACGCAAGGGTCTGTGGACACGCTTTGAGGACCCTGCCTTAGCTCAGGGAGGCCAGGGCTGGTAGGGAGGACCCCTGAATGGCAGCTGTGTGACATCGCCTACCCCTTTCCCTCTGCGGGCTTCTCTCTTACCCTGGGTGCACTCATACGCTGGGCTCCTCCTGTTGGTTGTGGCTGAAAGCGTCTGGTGAGCCATCCTTGGACGGGATGACGGGGGATCCGGGCAGGTGCCAGTGTCTGGGCAGGGCCCACAGAGATTTCACATTGTTCAGCTAACAGCTCAGAAGAGGAATGCCCTGATGTCAGGGCAGGAGGCAGACTGGAAGCCCCGGTCTGAGTGGGCAGGGTCTGTGCCCAACGAGGTTGGAGGACTGGCCTGGGCTGCCCAGTGACCTGGCCACAGGCTGAGGGGCACCTTGATGTGTGATCCTGTGTCAGGCAGGCTGAGGCTTCAAGCACAAGCCTATACAAGCCATTTACAGAAGGGTAAACTAAGGTACATGGAGGGAGGGACTGCCCCCGTGTCACACGTGAGTGTGTGGAAAGCCGGGCTTGAACCCCAGATCTTCTGACTCCTGGGCAAGAACCCACTCCTCTGTCCTCACCTCACTCTGCAGGGTCGCTGCCAGATCTCCCAGCTGGGACAGTCTGCTTGTCTGTGACAGCCTTGAGGCTTGGGCCTGGAAAAGTAAAGCCACCATCGTCACAGCCACCCTGGAGGCATGAAACCGGTTGGGTGTGCAAATTACCTCTCAAACATCCTCCATCCCTTTTTTTTTTTTTTTTTCCTTAAACTGTCTCTGATGGGCCGGCTGCCTCTGTGCCCGTTTCCGCCTGGCACTGGGCTTCACGCTCTTTATTCTGAGAACAAAGCTTCCTTCTGACAGTCCTCCTGCTGACAACGGGAAAAGGGCAGGCATGGCACGGGGCCTCCCTCCTCCGCCTCCTCTAGCTGGGAGCATGGGGCAGGCTTTGTCAGATGCTGGACCCCAGCAGCACTGGTGGGCTGGGAGGGAGCCCAGCTGCAGCCCAGTCCATGTTCCCGCTGGGGCTGGAGCCGCCCTGTGGGCCCAGCTGTCAGACCCAAAAGTGGCCAAAGTGGTGGGCAAAGGTATCGGACAGGGACCGACGTAAGTCCTGTTCTGGTCCAAGCAGTTACTTGTCCCAGGGCTGTTCATGTGACAGCCATCAAGATTCCAGCTGGCACAGGTGGAGTTTCATTTCCGCCTCCAGGCAACCCTGGTCTCCTAGGGGACTGCAGAAACTAAAAGGTGCTCAGATGAGGGCAGCCATAGTCCCTCATCCAACACATTTTTATTGAGCATCTACTTTGTTCCAGGCACTTTTCTGGGCACTGGGACACAGCAGTGAACAAAACAGCCCAGTCCCTGTTTTGGACTTGGGGGTGACACTCTGGCAGTGGGAGAGAGTCAACAAACCAAAGAATACTAGCTACCTGTCAACTGGCAAGAAGTACCTGCCACAAAAATAAAGCTGGGTTGGGGGTGGACAGTGTGACTTAAGGGAGTGGCGCTGCTGTGTTGGGGATCATGGAAAGTCTCTGGTAAGGGGACAGGAGACTCCAGGAGGGGAGCTAGGGAGCCACGGGGTATGTGGGGAAGAGCATTCCAGGCAGAGGGAACAGCAACGCAAGGCTTTGAGGCAAGAGGGTGCAGGGTGTGCTCGAGGAGCAGCAGCAAGGAGGCTGGTGTGGCAGGGGCGGAAGAATAAGAACCGTCCTGGGAGGAGATGTGGCCATAGGGAGTCTGCCCAGGGGCGGAGGGGATTGCCTAGGGCCTCCTGCCCTTCGAGAGGACTTCGCCATTTGGTCTGAGTAAAGGGTAAAGTAAAGAAAAGCTGCTGAGCGGCTGGGGCTGAGGGCTGCCTTGTTTTGACACATGTTTGAGAGGGATCCTGTGGGCTGCTGCGTGGAGAGAAGCCTGGAGGCTGGAAGCGGGATGCCCGCCAGCCAGTGGGTGCCACAGGTGAGGGAGGACGGCTCAGCGTGGAGAGTGGGAGGCGGCCCGGGGTCAGATTCTGAATTGGTATCACTGGATGTGCCGATGGATTAGGTGTGGGCTGTGAGAGGAAGAAGGTGTCAATGGCAAGGTTTCTGGCCTGAGGGACTGGAAGGCTGCAGGGCAGCAGGTTTGGGGAGAGAAATGGAGATTTCAGGTCAGATGTTTTAGGTTGGAGCATACCTGGTGGGAGGGGAGACACATGGGTAGAGGTTGGTCCTGGGCCTGCACGTTCCTGTCGTTGAAGGGGTGTGAGGGGTGCCCTGTAGGACCTCCCGAACTCTGAGAATCTGTCTGTAAGAATAAGTATTTCCTGGGCCTCTCGTGTTCTTTTTCTTTCTTTGTAAACCTCCCCCTGCTTTTCCCTTCCTCCTGGACAGAGGAAAAAGGCCGATTCTGAGGACTTACTGTCTTGGTGGTGGCCCTGGCCTTTCTGCCTGCCGTGCTTCTTGGGTGGGGGGCTGGGGGAGCCCTGGAAGGGGAGGCCAGAGGCCTCAGGCCTTGCCCTGGCTCGGCTGCCAACAGAGAGAGGTTTCTCTCTGTGCCTTGGTTTCCTCTCCTGCACACTGACGTGCTAAGCTGGCCCCCCGGGTTCTGAGGGTGGCAGGGAGCCTTGAGGAGGCTGGATGCGCAGAGGTGAAGAACCTGGCTTGAAGTCCAGTGTGGGTGCGAATCCTTGCTTGGCCGCCTGGCTGTGAGACTCTGGGCCAGTGACATAACCTCTCCGAGCCTCAGTTTTCTCATCTGTGAAAATGGGCCAACCATAGTACGTGCATCCCAGAGTTGCTGTGAGGGTTAAATGAGAAAATGCACACGAAGCACTTAGCCAAGGCCCTGGTATACACCACACCCAGTTATCAGGGGCTGTTAGTGACTGTGCAGTCGGTCAGGTGAAGGGGTTTTGCCTGGTAGGTGGTGGGGGCCATGGAAGGCTATTGAGTAGAAACCTGGTACTCATGTGGTCTGAGGAGGCTGCTGTGAGTTTGGAGACTTGGGCTGAGCCCCTTCCACCTGCCGGAGTGAGAACTGAGGGCCAGCCCTGATGGACTCTCCTGCCCTTCCTTTAATTGTGGGTCTTCACTGACTTGGCATGGGCAACCTCTGTCTTTTTTTTTTTTTTTTTTTGCGGTACGCGGGCCTCTCACTGTTGTGGCCTCTCCCGTTGCGGAGCACAGGCTCCGGACGCGCAGGCTCAGCGGCCATGGCTCACGGGCCCAGCCGCTCCGTGGCATGTGGGATCTTCCCGGACCGGGGCAAGAACCCGTGTCCGCTGCATCGGCAGGCGGACTCTCAACCACTGCGCCACCAGGGAAGCCCTGGCAACCTCTGTCTTGAACAGGTCCCTTGGGGATGGGGGTGGTCATTTTCCCGAAGATCTCCTACAGAACCCTTTGTCTCTACGTCCCAATGGCTGACCTTAGGGAATGTGAGTGTGGGGCTCTGAGGGTGGGTGATGTTGAATGTACTCGAGTTGTCTGGACAGGATCAGCGGGGGCAGGGCAGGCCTGGAGTGACATTCCACTGGGCACTTGGATGTGACCTCGGTTGCTGGTCTGGGTCCCGGCTGGGTGGTGCTTGCTCCACTGGGACCATGGAGAGGTTGACAATGGGCGGAATGTGGCCCCCTTAGGACCCACACTTCAGTGGTGCCCAGGCATGCTGGCCGAGCCCTGTGCTTTTGCAAGCCTGTTACCCAGCAGTTGAATCGTGTCCGGACGGCCAAGGACATTTCAGATTCCGCCAGGGCTGGCAGCCAGGCTGTCACCAGGCATTGCTTGTTTTCCCAGGATCCAAGGGCTTTTCGGGATGGAGAGGGCTCTGGAGATATTCCAGGAACTTTTCTTAACAGCTGGGTAAATTGAGATCCAGAGAGAGCAAGGCACTTGACCAAGGTCTCACAAGGCCGCCTCCCTCCTATCTGTCACCTCCCTCTGTTCCCGTGTCCCTTGCTCAGACTCCTGGCCTCCTGCCCGGACGTTTGAAACAACCTCCATCTTCTGGGCTCTCTAAGAGCTTTGTTTGTCTTCCTATTATCCTAATCTTGCCATAACCTGCCAGGCACACATGCTGTTCGAGTGTGTCTGCCTTCCTTTCCCCTCTGGTCCCAGACAAAGCACGGAGGCCCTGAGCGCAGGCCCCAGAGCCAGACCGACCTCAGTTTGAATCCCAGCTCTGCCCCTTCCTAACACGGCGAACTGGGGCAAGATACTCCACATTTCTGAGCCTCAGTGTCTCTGTCTACGAAATGAAAACAGTAGCAGTACGTAGTTTATGAGGTTGTCTTCATGACTAAATGAGATAATACGTGAAGTGCTGGGTATAATACCTGCCCAGAATGAGCTCTCAAAAATGGTCATTGTTGGGAGTTCCCTGGTGGTCTAGTGGTTAGGATTTGACACTTTCACTGCCGTGGCCTGGGTTCAATCCCTGGTCGGGGAACTGAGATCACGCAGCCAAAAAAAAAAAAAAAAAGGTCATTGTTACAAAGACCCATCAGTGCTGGTTGAACTGAAAAGTCAAGGAGGGCATGGTAGAGTAGGCAAAGCCCTGGACCTGGAGGAAGGAGATGTGGGCTCCAAGTTCATTGCCAAACGTTGCCTCACCGTGTACTTTTGGGAAGTCACTCTTCCTCCAGGAGCCCCACTTTCCTCATTTGAGAAGGAGGGAAGAAATCCCTGCCATGATCTTAGAAGCTTGTCATGTGATGCCAGAGCAGCATCTGTGAAAAAGCTTTGCATCTGTGCAGTGATTTAAAAATGGCACCGTGGTGGCTGTGGTGTGCCGATGGTGACGAGGACGTTGTAGCCACAGCAGTGGACAACTGGCTGGGGTGGAGGCTGGTCAGTCTGCAAATGCTCAGCACCCACACAGGCTTCCCGTTCCTGCCTGCCTGCTCCCGCCTCCAGCAGCCCGCCTTTAGCATTAGCCTCAGCATCGCGCACTCGAAGATGTAGGAGGTGCAAAGACCCGATGGCATCTTCTGAGCCATAGTGAGTTTTGGGTTATCTGTGGCAGATCCCATGGAATGTAGGATTACAGCCAGGCACTGGTTCAAATCTCAGCTCCGCACTTCCCAACTGGAAGCTCGAGCCAGCTGCTTAACTTCCATGAGCCTGTTTCCACATTTGTAAAATGAGGCCTTGATGAAGCAGAGGCCAAGCGTTTAGCAAAGGGCAGAGCACACGGTTATAGGGAGAGGTTGTATCGTGGTGGAGCATGGTGCCTGATGGGCTTACGGGTGGCGGGAGTGGGGGTCATTGTGCCCATTTCTGGGGATGAGCAGTGGAGGTCACTTACACTCCAGAATTGCCCAGCTTCGAGTTAGAAGGGCCCCTGGAGTCATCTGGCACCATTCCACTTTACTGGTGAACAGAGCGAGGCCTGACAGGAACAGGTACTTGGTGGGGTCACTGGCAGGTTAGTGCAAGGCTGGGCCTAGGGCGAGGCGAGGGAGGCCCTTAGAGTCAGACTGTGAGGGGGACTCAGGGGCCGCAGTGCGACTCTGACCAGTGTCATGCAGGTGCATGCCAGCGCCTGGGAGTGGGCGCCTCCTTCATGTTTGTGCCTGCTGCCTGGATGCCTCACCCTAGCCCAGTCTAGGACTAGAGCGCCAGTCTCCTGACCCCAGGAACTGGTCCCCGAACCTTGGGGGTCTGGGGACACCTGTCAGCTACCTTGTAGAGGCTCACCAAGGTCCCCTGGCCCCTTTAAAAAGGACCTTCGATAAATAGGTCACCTGCCCGGTGCTTTTTACTCTGTCTCTGCTCTCTAGCGGTCTGTGATGCAGAGAAAGCGAGGTCCTCCCGCCCCCTCTCCCAACCTGCTGCCCCTTCCCGTGCCAGCTGCGCCTCCATGTAAGCATTTGAGCCCCTCACCCTGGAGGGGAGGCATGTTAGCGGCGGGCTTCTGTCACGGGACAAGCCCCAGCGAGTCTGGAGGGACGAGGCTGCTTTCATGCGGGCCCTGATGAAGCTTCCCTGGTCTTAGCAGGCCTGGTTTGTGCCCACCAGGCCTCCAGGAGATTAGGGGGCTTCTGTGGCTCCAAGTGCCTCAAGGCTTTCCCTTCGTCTTTGTTGCCCCCAGTGCACCTGGCTTCCCTCCACTCTGGCCACAGGGCCTGGAGCCTTTTCAGTTTCCCCAAGGCTTCTGGGAACCTTGCTCTTGGGGTGTCCATCTGGGCCAATCTCCCCGTCACCACCTCCAGGCCTGCAGGCTGGGCCTCAGGTGACCTGTGAAGAGGTGGCCACAGCTGCTAATCCCTGCAGGGGTTCCTGGGATCACCCTGCACTGGCAGGAGCCTAGGCCACCCTTGTGGTTTGATGTCAGGGGCCTTGGACAGTCAGCAGTTTCCATCCCCAGGTCCTACATGTACAGACATGCCATTATTTTCCCCACTGCTGCTCTTGGGACCTGAAATTCTGCTACTTAGCAAGTTTCCTGGTACTCTCCTTGGTGTCCTCTAAAAAGGCAAATACCAGGGCTTCCCTGGTGATGCAGTGGTTAAGAATCCACCTGCCAATGCAAGGGACATGGGTTCGAGCCCTGGTCCAGGAAGATCCCACATGCGGCAGAGCAACTAAGCCCGTGTTCCACAACTACTGAGCCTGCGCTCTAGAGGCCGTGAGCCACAACTGCTGAGTCCGTGAGCCACAACTACTGAAGCCCACGCGCCTAGAGCCCGTGCTCCGCAACAAGAGAAGCCACCGCAATGAGAAGCCCACACACCACAACTGTGTGATCATGGCCGAGTTGCTTCTCCTCTCTGGGCTTTGTAAGGCCCTCTTCAGCCCTAGCACCTCCGCACTCTGGCAGTTACCCTTCTTTCTTTGCGGGGGTTAGGGGACGGGGCAGGGAGGACAATGGAAGGGCCTGGCCACTGAGTGGGGTTGGGTCAGGGACCAAAAGCCAACATCACAGGCGCTTTGACCACCTGCTGGCCTGATAGGAGATATCAGTCCTTCTTCCTCTTCTCAGGACAGGCAGGGAAACTGAGGCCTGGGGTGGGGGAAGGGCCCTGCTTGGATCGCATAGGCAGTCAGTCAGGGCTGCAGCCAGAGCCCGGTTACCCTTGCTGACAGTGAGGGCTCAGCTGCTCCTGGCTGCCACCTTTCTTGAGAGGAAGCCTAGGGCCCATTGGCATCAGGGTCAGGGACATGCTTTCTCCTCTTCCATGGAAGGCACCTCTGGCAGGGCAGGAGTGAGCGAGCGGGATCCCTGCCTGCTGAGGGGTCCCCTGGGCATGGGGCAGAGTCAGACAAGACATCCTCTTCCTGAGGTTCAGGAGGTAGGGGTCGGTGGCCTCTGGTAAGGGACATGGTGGTGAGGAGGCCTGGAGGCTTCTGGGAACGTGGTTGGTGGCTCAGGGTGCCCTAGGGCCACCCGCTCCCTCCCAGAGAGGGAATTGGGTGGACAGTCATGCTATTTGTCCTGGCTCTGGGATTAGTTGTGACTGTGTTACGTGAGGAGCGTGGAGCCATTAAGAGGATGCGGTGATGCGAAGTGGAGTGGAGCTGAGCGGCTACTGCCTGGAGCTCGGGTGGGTCCTGTCATTTTCTCCCCAGCCTCCCTGTACCCTCTGACCACAGCCCCGTGTCCCCTCCCTCCCGTCCAGTCCTCCCAGGTCTGTCTGATGTGTGTGTACCCACAGTGTGTACGTGTTCATACCAATGCAGGAGGGGGCCAGGGGGTGCAGGGGTTAGGGCGAGCTGGCCCCTAAGCCTGGCACCGGGTCCTGTCTGCATTCAGGACCAGAAGTGGGTTCCTCAAGTGTCCCAGCCCCCAGTACTGCACCAGGGAGATGGGCCAGGGCTGACCTGGCAGATTCCTGATGGAAAAGGAGACCATGGCTGAGGGGTGGGAAGGAAGGGCTTAGCTTCTCTTTGAGCTTCTCCTGACAGCTCAGCAAGTTCACAAATCCACCTGAAGCCAGCAGGTCTGCGAGTTAAAGATTTACTGCAAGGCCATGGGGGGAGCTGGAATGACGAGGTCCCCGGGGCTCAGATGTTACATTCATGGCTTCAGTCCTATCTTGACGGTGAGGCTATGGCTTGTTTAAGTCAGAGGGGCTGCTACAGAGTTTCCATTTGGCTTTTTCCACTTGGCTTTTGGAGAGGGGGGCGGTCACAACCTCCCTGAATTTGTATGGAGTATGGCATCTGTCTGGGGAGAGTCCACTAACAGCCTTCATGATACTCTCAAAGGGTTCTTGTTTTTAATTTAATTTAATTTATTTTTTATTTCTTTGGTTTTTTTGCGTTGGGTCTTCTTTGCTGCGCATGGGCTTTAGTTGTGGCAAGTGGGGGCTACTCTTCGTTGTGGTGTGCGGGTTTCTCATTGCGGTGGCTTCTCTTGTTCCGGAGCACGGACTCTTGGCGCGTGGACTTCAGTAGTTGTGGCTCGTGGGCTCTAGAGCGCAGGCTCAGTAGTTTTGGCGCACAGGCTTACTTGCTCCGCGGCATGTGAGATCTTCCCGGACCAGGGCTTGAACCCACGTCCCCTGCATTGGCAGGCGGATTCTTAACCACTGCACTGGTTAGGGAAGTCCTCTCAAAGGGTTCTGTAACCGCAGGAGGTCACAAACTTCTGATCTAATCTCTACCCCTTGCTGTCCAGGTAAGGAAACGGGCTCAGAGAAGGGAAGGGTATTGCCCAGAGGGAGCCAATGGAAGCACTGGAATGCTGATGTGGACTCCAGGCCCACGCGGAGTTTGCTTCCACATCCTAGAGATGGAGGGCTCCCCCACCCCCCATACACCTGTTTCTCTGTCAGGGATCATATGGCAACCTGGAGTGGGCAAGTGGGAGGGCAGGGGCCGGGGCTGACCAGCATTTCCCGGCTCCTCTGCAGGGGTGGCAGATGGGGGAATGAATAATGGTAAACTTGTCTGTACTTCTTTGAGAGAAGATGACAAATAACTGAGGTCGTGATTGGGGAGTGCTTGTACCTGGCGTGCAGCAGACCTGTGAGGCTGTCCAGTCACCATTGTCCTTTGAGTTGTGGCCCTTTTAGCTGAGATCTCCTGCGTCTGAGCCTCACCACTTCTCTCTCCCATTCCTCAGCATGAGGCCTCTGCCTGGGGCATAGAGGCAGCCTCCCTTTCTCATGTGGGGTCTCTGCCTATCTGGGGATGACACAGGCCCCCGGGGCGGGGGAAGGTGAAGACCCTGTGGCTGAGGTCCTGCCTCTGGGGATCTGTGGTGCCCCTGTCTGCCCGTGAAGGAAGGCTTTCCCATTGCCAGAGGAGCCAATCAGCCTGCGCTGAGGCAGCTGGGGCTGGTTACCTGCAGGAAGCCTGTCTCTGGGTACGTTCTGGGCCGCCGACCTGGTTCAGGAATGGTGTGGAATGCTGGGCAGCTGCCCGGAGGTTACAAGCAGGGGCTCCGAGGTGGGCCGGCTTGGGGTTGTCCTGGTTCTCCCCCTGCCCAGCTGTGTGACCTTGAGTCAGTTGCTTCGTACCCTCTCTGAGCCTAGGTTTCCTGCCTGTGAGAGCACGTATATCGGCGACACCAGCTCTCAGCGTGAGGATTGGGTGTGATAAATCAGGGAAAGCTGGTGTGGGGCTGGCAGGTTACCAGGAGCTCAGTCAGTGCTGGCTGCTGTCAGCGAGGGAGGTTATGATATTTGCAAAGAAATATCTTTGTTTTTTTCAAGTGCCTGTGATCTGAGCCTAAGAAAAATAGCTAGGAATGGATTTGACTCTGCGTAGATGGATTTGGGGGTTGGGTGGAGAGAGTCCTATTTTGGGGAGTTCCGTGGGCTAACGAAGAGCTTGCCTTGTGAGGGTCCTGCCCACCTTGGTCTGCCCTAGAGCGTCAGTGGCACCAGAGGGCAGCTGGTCCTGACCTGTCTTGTTCCCCACTCTGCAAACCCCCTTGCCCCCAGCTGTCTTGTTTGTTTGCTCAGTAAACTCTTTTCTTCAGAGCTGGTGCAAAGATAAACTCTCAACTCAGGGCTTGTTGGAAGAAACACAAATTCTCAACAAGTGGCAGGTATAAGTTCTTGAGGTTTTTGTTGGGCATCCCCCTCCGGGGAACCCAGAACAAACGCCAGGTTGAGAACTGGGGAGTGAACCGGCGCTTTATGCTTTGTTTGCCTGTCAACTGATGCGTGATTTGTGGGTCTGCTTCCAAGAAGGATCGTTAGAGGCTGCTTTTGATGTTAAAACACACGTAAAATGCATGAAAATGAAAACGGAAAGTGGTATTCAAAGGGAGTGGAGCATGGGGTGTATGGGCGCTGGCTTATGTCAGCTGTCCTAGGTGAACACGGAGGGCGTGTGTTGCTGAAGGATGATGAGCTGGCGCCTCTGTGCTGAGACTCCCAGTTACCCGCTTGTTAGCTCTGTGACTGGGCAAGTCATGGGCCCCCTCTGGGCCTCGGTTTCCTCATCTGTAAAACGAAGGGAACGTAGGTCATGGTGCTCTTGTAAGGATTAATAGTGGCATGTAGTGCAGGCATATCATGTCTAATAAATGGAAGTTCATGTTTTAATGCATTTAGCTTGGCGATTCCTCATAGCACATTCAAAAAGGGAAAGGTCGTCGGCAAGGGCACTTTGCTCTTAAGTACCTGCTGTGGGTGGGAGACCGCTTCTGCCTTGGAAGGCTTTAGGTAAAGTTGGGGACCAGTGTTCTAGTTATAATTGCGGCCGACATCTGGCAGCATAAATCCACTGCATGGTGGGGTGTGGAGCCGGAGAGCTCATCTAGGACTTCTGACATCCACAGCTGGCAGAGTCCAGCTCGCGGCTGAGGCTGGCCTCGGAGGAGGACGTGCAGGGTTTTAGTGGGTAAGAAAATGGGCCAAGGCAGGTGGGGGTGGGGCAGGCCTGGCAACGCCACCCGGGGGGGGGGTCCTTTTCTCTCTCTGGACCTCAGTGTCCCCATGTGTTCACTGCAAGATGGACTGTACACTCTGTCACCCTGAGACCCTTGAGCCAGACTCCTGCCAGTCCCTTGGTGGCAACCGTGGACTCCGGGGTGACTGATGGGCGGCACCTTAGCCCCCAGCCAGGCGGTACTGCGGGGCTATGGGGGATGGTGTGTGCAGCAGATTACAGCAGAGGAAGGGATTTGCTTCTGGTCTCCGCCTCCCAAGGGTGTAATTGCGCTGGAGAAACTCCTGCACAGCTGGGAAGCAAATGTGGAGGATTTTCTTTGCTGTACGTGGTGGGTGGGGCAGGCTAGGGCGGGGTAGCTGGTGGAGCAGCATGGCTGTGGGGTATGGCTGGGTAATGGGTGGTGGCGTGACTGTGCTGGGGGTGTGACAGGATGGGAGGGGCCCAGTCAGCTCTGGGGAGTGGCCCTGGGATTGCATGTGGGGCTACCAGTGCCTGGCTGGCAGCCACTCCTCCTCCCCGAGGCCAGGTGCCCATTCAAATAATTTTGAGCCTCCTTGTGGGGCTCTCCCTGAACTCCTCTCAGCTCCCCGCCCCATACTCGTGCCTGTGACCCAGATGCCCGTGATGACACCATTGGAACATCTCGGCACCATGTGAGTTTGCCTGTCCATTCGTGTGCCTGTGAGAGGGGAGGGAGTAGGGGGCATGGTCAGGAGTGACCCAGGCAGGGTGAGCATGAGCTGGGTGAGCATGCGGGGCTCTGGGGACCTGCTCCATTCACCCGGCAACAGCATCACACCAGATAAAACCTTGGAACCCAAAGGCCTGCATCTTCAGTGCCCAGTGCCAGGCTTGGTACCTGGTGGTGCTCAGGTACAGAATGAGGGAGCAGGGAATGGATCCTCTGCTTGTCCCCAACTTCCAGTGTGCTCCCAAGCCTGACGTCTCTTCCTCTTTCTGGATCCACTATCAATTTGATATGGGGCCTTGGGTCAGTTCCTTCCTGAGCCTCAGTTTCCAACTCCATTAAATGGATAATCATTTTGTTAGCCTGTATCACTATGTGCCAGGCACTGAGCAGCTTTACACATATCATCTCTCTTACTCTTGGCAACAGCCCTGCAAGATAGATTAGTATAAACCCTATTTTATACTTGGGGAAATGGAGACTCAGAGAGGTTGAGAGATTTGTGCAAAGGTCACAGGCTGGTAAATAATGGAGGCAAGGTTCAAGACCACGTAAGCTGGCTCCAGTCTGAGCCTTTAACAGAGATGCTAGCAGCCATTGCCTCACTGCCCCTCAGACGGTTGGGGTGAAACAGCATGATGCATTCGGCCCGTCACAAGAGGCCTGCTGCACATGGCAGGCAGCAAGTACATGGGAGTTGGGTTGTTAAGTGCATTTTACCATAAAAGGCACAGGGAGCTCTTGGTCTCATTCCTGGAGCCCACCTGTCTATCCATGGCAGAGCTGGACCTCCTCCCCAGTCCTGCTCTCTAGACAGCTTGGTCTCCGCGAAGTCCCTTGTACCTCTGCCTCCTTTTCCTTTGGGTCCTAGAGAGGATTGTGGGGGCACCAGAGCATTTTGGAGTGACGGGTGGGGTTGTGAATGACTTTCAACTCCAGAGCAGTGGCCACAGTTACCGTGGTATTTCCCGAAAGTGCAGTGTTGCCATGGCATCTCCATGACAACCAGAGCATCTCATTCATTATCCCCAGCACCTTGGCAGGGAAAGCTAGGCCTAGGGCTGGGAGAGCACAGTGGAAGCCTGGCCGAGGGCTGGAGGCCTTGGTAGCTGAGGCCCCTTCATGCTCTCCCCTGTCCCTGCCAAGATTCCCCTATGGGCTCTGGATCCATCACCATTTCTTGGGGTCTGGGTTCAAATTTCAGCTCTGTCACTGACTAGCTATATGGTTTTGGGCAAGTGACTTAGCATCTCTGAGCCTTATTTTCTGCCACTGTAAATGTGAATAATGACAGTACTAGTTGTAAGGATTAATTGAGAGAAAGTATGTAAAAGTGCTTAGCACAGTGCCTGGCTCAGGGTAAATGCAGTTAAAAATAACAATGATGATAATTATAATGGTATTATTGCTATTATTTTTATTATAGAAACACCTGGGCTTCATGGAGGACTGAAAGTCACTTCACCTTGGGCCTCAGTCTCCTTATCTGTAAACTGGGAATAATAACAGCTGCTCATCATTTATATCCTGAGTATTCAGTAAGGACCATTGCTGGGAAAAGTGATGGGAGCTTCCACAATGAATCAGACTTGTCCCTGCCCTTTGGGGCACCCAGGCATGTGGGGAAGCCCTCTGTGTGCCAGGTACCAGGCAGGGCCTGCCCATGCACAGGTCAGTATATCCTGGTTCTGCCCCGTGATCTGCAGGTTCCAGGGCACAGAGCCATGTGTAGAAATGCCCCAAGTCTGCTCTGCATGGACCACACACTCAGATGTGCTCGGGCTGGGCAGGAAGCCACATGAGAGAGGGAGGTTGGTTATGGGACTGTGTTAACCCATCTGAGGTGGGCGCTTTATAGTGTCAGCTGATGGTGGCCAGTGGGCGCGTGTTACCAAAATGTGCTTTTTATATTTCTTTTTTTAATTTTATGTATTTATTTTATTTTTATTTTTTTGGCCATGCTGTGCTGCATGCGGGAGCTCTGTTCCCTGAACGGGGATCGAACCCGTGCCCCTGCAGTGGAAGCTCGGAGTCTTAACCACTGGACTGCCAGGGAAGTCCCTAAAATGTACTCTTTTTAAAGAAGTCAGAAGTTCTGACTTTTATATGAAATCTCCTGATTTTAAGATGTTGATAGCTAATCTCCAAGAAAAATGCTGTCAAGGAACAAGAATGCTGCATCCTGTTTTAGCTTGAGGGTCCTGGTTTTCAGCTTCCATGCTATAGCTTAGGGATGGGGTGGGAGCCTAAGGAATGGGACATGGGGGCGGGAAATGGGGTGATGGGTGGAGATGACTTCAGAGAGGTGATGACATTGGAACTAGGGTCTTGAAGGATGAGTAAGTGTCCCAAGGGGTAGGGGGAGGCGTTCCAAGCAATGGGAACTTCATTAGCAAAGGCTTAGATGCATGACCAAGATTGGTGACTGGTTGGGCGAGGCTGGAGTTGAGGAAAACGGCTGGTGATGTCGGCAAGGCCCAGGCAGGCCCAGGGCGGGAGGGAGGTGTTGAGGCCTCAGCCCCCCAGCTGTCCTTGAGGCCTGGGTGGCTGCAGAGGGGTTAGAAACCCCCAGTTTGCCATCCCTTGAGCTACAGGGGTACAGGAATTCAGGCGGGCACGGAGGGCCTTGAATGGCTGGTGCCCGGCCTTTGAGGGGTCGCAGTGGGGCCGGTGCTGGAGGCCCCCGTTGCCAGCTCACTGGTGGTCAGCACTTTGCCAGGGTATTCGGCCTTCTCTGGGGACGGGGGCTAGTTGGCCCACTCTCTTTCTCCCTTTACCCTCTCTCGGGCCTGGGCTTTGCATGGCCTTCTCCCTAGCCTGCTGGCCTCTCTCTGGCCTCTGCTCGTCCATCCAGCTCCCGAGCAAGACACGGCTTCTCAGAATGGGGATTTGGGATTCCAAGGGCTGTTAGAGACTTGAGAGAGAGAGAGAGCACGGAACTTGATGGTGCTTTGTGCGCTCAGGTGTTACCCACATCGTGAGTATGTTAAATAGGCAACAGGAGTGCATGAAAACAGCGGCTGACCCTTGCTCAGCACTGTGTGCCAGGCACGGCACCTCCTAGGTATCCACTCATTTAATTTTCACAACTTTGGGAAGTATGTCAAGTTTTCCCATTTTACAGATTAGGAAGCTGGGGGCACTGAGAAGTTAAATAACTTGCCCAAGATTACAAAATTACTGGGTGGTAGGGCTTGGGTTTGAACGAAGCTGCCTGGCTCTAGTCTGCCCACGTAATCCTTAGGCTCTACTAACTAGGGCTTTAGGTCCATGGATGGGGTAGGGGACACGGGGTTTGGACTCTGAAATTGTTAAAACATTTTCTAGCATGTGTGCATATTTTTTATGGAGAAGTGTTGTCAGATTCACACAGGGGTCTGTGCCCCCGAGACGCCTGAGACTGCTGGTTGTGTCATGATTAGCACACATGTGGAAAGGCTGTTAATGCAATAGACCAAAGGCCGGAGACCCGCAGTGCCCAGGCCTGCAGGGGATGTGGGGCTAGTTGGCCCGAGTAGGCAGGTGCCCCCAGGCAGCAGGCAGGGCACCTTGGAGGCAGCTCTGCCTCCCCACCCACTGTGTTCCTGCCCTGGCCCCGGGCCAAGGGGTGGGGCTCGCTGTGGCTGCAGGGCAGAGGGCTGCCCTTATCAATGGGAAGTGGGACATGGGTGCCCTTTGGGAATAATTGCAGGGCCAGTCACCTCAGCTCTTGTGGCTCCACCCAGGAAGCCTGCCCCTTCTGGTCCTGCTCTCAGGTGGAATTGCAGGGACTCCCTGGAAAGCTCTGCCTACTGCCTTAGCTCCAAGCTGTGTATGTGTCCCTCACTGTTCCTACCCCTGGTCAACCCTTTCTTGGTCTTCTGGCCAGTTCAGCTACCACTTCCTCCAAGAAGCCTTCCGTTGTCCTCCTCCTTCCTCCTGCAGGGGGATTAAGTGCCCCTCAGTTCTCTCAAATACCCTCCCTTCCCCTGTCACACTCCCTGCATTGTAGGTGCTTGCTTTCTTGGCTGCCCCAGCTTCCCTGTGACGCTGGCACATAGTAGAGACTGAACTGTAGAATATCAGAGGTGGAAGAGCCCCCAGACGCCATCTGGCCCAGGCCCCTCTCTAACAGGCAAGAAGCCCAGAAAGGGGCAGGGTGTGCCTGGGGTCACACAGCACGTTATGGCAGAACTGGGAGCAGACCCAATGTCCAAGACATGTCCTCATTTCACACCCCTGCCTCTTGCTTCTGAGCACATCTTTTAAAAACATTTGTTTTCTTATATTCACAAAAATAATAAATGATTATTGTAGAAAATTTAGGAAACAAAGGCAAATAAAAACCAGAGATAATTGTTACCATTTTTGTTTTGTTTTTTGGATTCATACCAGTTTCTGGCTTATGCATAAAATTTTTCACAAAAATATGACCATGCATACGGTCTTATAAATGTTTTCCACTTTAACAATATATATGGTAATTATATTTCTTTCTTTCTTTTTTTTTTTTTTTAAAAATTTTTGGCTGCATTGGGTCTTCGTTGCTCCGTGCAGGCTTCCTCTGGTTGCGATGAGTGGGGGCTACTCTTCTTTGCGGTGCGCGGGCTTCTCATTGCAGTGACTTCTCGTTGCGGAGCATGGGCTCTAGGCGCGCAGGCTTCAGTAGTTGTGGCGCATGGGCTCGGTAGCTGTGGCTCACGGGCTTAGTTGCTTTGCGCGGCATGTGGGATCTTCCTGGACCAGGGCTCGAACCCATGTCCCCTGCATTGGCAGGCAGCTTCTTAACCACTGCGCCACCAGGGAAGTCCTGGTAATTATATTTCTATGTCAGTAAATGTCCTCCTTCAACATATTGTAAATGGCTGCCTGGGATTTCATCACATGCTTGCATTATAATTGCTAAAGACAATCCCCTATGGTTGGGCATTTGCTATTATAAACATACGTTGCTGTTATAAACAGCACTGGGAGTCGTATTCTTGTGGGGAAATCTTGACACACTTCTGCAATTACTCCCTGTAGGATAAATTCCTAGAAGTACAATTGTAGGGTCTCTAGTATACTGTATCCACGCTAAGCATACCATATAGTCTTGGGCTGGGAGGGATTTTGAAGATCTTCCCTGCAACCCCGATTCTGGGTCTGAGGCTCACATTCCCTCCCTGGCAGCAGCCCAGTCCCTCACACCTTCTGTCCTTGTCCCCGTCTCCCATCTCCAGGGGAGCTCTTCTGCCAGCTTTCAGCAGCTGCCTCCACTCATGTTAAAGGGAGACTGGAGGACCGTGGTATGGGGGGGCGCTGTTTGGGTGAGGATGTTGGGCAACTTGGGATCCTCAGGTTGGGGGGCTCAGTCGCCTGCTGTCCTTGTGCCACTGTGGGCACGTACCCTGAGGATGAGAGATGCCTGTTGCGTTAAGGGGCAGATAGCGACAGCTGCGATTTCTTGAGTGTTGCTTATGCCGGGCTCCTCTGACAGGTTCACTCACTTGTCCCTTGGCCCCACCCCGATGCTGCAGGGGTGGTGCTTTCCAGATGAGACCACTGGTGTTTGAGAGGGGCTCCTAGCACAGCCAAGCTGCTGATGCCTCACAGCCCTGAGTTTTTTTTTTTTTTTTTTAACATCTTTATTGGAGTATAATTGCTTTACAATGGTATGTTGGTTTCAGCTTCACAACAAAATGAATCAGTTATATATATACATATGTTCCCATATCTCTTCCCGCTTGCGTCTCCCTCCCTCCCACCTTCCCTATCCCACCCCTCCAGGCGGTCACAAAGCACCAAGCTGATCTCCCTGTGCTATGTGGCTGCTTCCCACTAGCTATCTACCTTACGTTTGGTAGTGTATATATGTCCATGCCTCTCTCTCGCTTTGTCACCGTTTACCCTTCCCCCTCCCCATAGCCTCAAGTCCATTCTCTAGTAAGTCTGTGTCTTTATTCCTGTTTCACCCCTAGGTTTTTCATGACATTTTTTTTTTCTTAAATTCCATATATATGTGTTAGCATACGGTATTTGTCTTTTTCTTTCTGACTTACTTCACTCTGTATGACAGACTCTAGGTCCATCCACCTCATTACAAATAGCTCAATTTCGTTTCTTTTTATGGCTGAGTAATATTCCATTGTATATATGTGCCACATCTTCTTTATCCATTCATCCGATGATGGACACGTAGGTTGTTTCCATCTCTGGGCTATTGTAGATAGAGCTGCAATGAACATTTTGGTACATGACTCTTTTTGAATTATGGTTTTCTCAGGGTATATGCCCAGTAGTGGGATTGCTGGGTCATATGGTAGTTCTATTTGTAGTTTTTTAAGGAACCTCCATACTGTTCTCCACAGTGGCTGTATCAATTTACATTCCCACCAACAGTGCAAGAGTGTTCCCTTTTCTCCACACCCTCCCCAGTATTTATTGTTTCTAGATTTTTTGATGATGGCCATTCTGACTGGTGTGAGATGAGATCTCATTGTAGTTTTGATTTGCATTTCTCTAATGATTAGTGATGTTGAGCATTCTTTCATATGTTTGTTGGCACTCTGTATATCTTCTTTGGAGAAATGTCTATTTAGGTCTTCTGCCCATTTTTGGATTGGGTTGTTTGTTTTTTTGTTATTAAGCTGCATGAGCTGCTTATAAACTTCGGAGATTAATCCTTTGTCAGTTGCTTCATTTGCAAATATTTTCTGCCATTCTGAGGACAGCCCTGAGTTTGAATCCTAGCCTGAGCCTTAGTCTTTTCGTCTGTCAGATGGGGCTGCTGGGTGCATTCAGAGAAATGGGTGGGGAAGCACGTGGGGAAGTGAGGGGAAGATGGTAAGATGGTGAGAACGCGGTGTTGGGTCGTGATTTAGAATTCCACCTCTAGCTCCTAGGCCTTGCAAATGTTTATTGTCTCACTTTGTCCTTCCTGCTTCTGGAGTTTTCTTGGTTTAGTCTTGGACTGATCATTATGGTAAATAGCAACTATCATTGTAGACATCATATGCTAGGTACTGCCCAGTGTGATTTATACACATTAGTGGATGTAATCTCCCAGCCTCTTGTGAGGCAGGTACTGTTGTCAACAAACGGGGAGGCTGAGGCTCAGAGAGATTGACAAGCTTGCCCCAAATCATGAACTCAGGTTGGGTAGCGGTCATTGAATCTGGGCCCACCGCGAGGTCAGGACCTGTGTGGGTCCACAGTCAGCGGACCCCCGGAGCCCACACTCTGACTTTCCGCCTTCTGACTCTCCTCCTCTCTCCACAGCCTTAGCCCCAGGGGCCCCACCGAGCGAGCGGCATGCGGCACCCCCAGGCATGCCCAGCATCCTTCAGCCCACTGCCCAGCCGCCCCAGGAGGCCCTAACGCCCTGGGGCACTTCTGCTGTGCACAGGACCACGTGGGGGTTTGCCATGGTGACATAAAGGGGCGCGGAGGAAGGAAGGAGCGCAACCAGCCGCGGACTGCAC
Organism: Pseudorca crassidens; assembly: GCF_039906515.1. NCBI lineage: Eukaryota > Metazoa > Chordata > Mammalia > Artiodactyla > Delphinidae > Pseudorca > Pseudorca crassidens. The sequence continues at coordinate 126,620,185 of NC_090298.1, forward strand.
CCCTGGCTGGGAGGAAGGGCTGGGGCCCGGATCCTCCACTGCCACTGCCCACTTCGGGCCTTGCTCGCTGAGTCTCTGTGAACTTGTTGGTCGGTGGACAACTTGGGAGTCTTCTCCTGCGTGGGGCCTTGGGGCAGCCGGGGCGGCCGGGCCCCCGGTGGCCGAGGTCTCGGGGGCCAGGATGCCCGCCCTGGCGCGCC